>NW_027362765.1:313838543-314438543 GCF_046119375.1 Phyllobates terribilis
TTTTAAATGTTTCACTAAAATAAATATACATTCCTTTTTTGTTATATATATTTTTATTTTTAATTTTTCACTAACATAAATATACATTCCTTTCTTGTTATATTTATATATATTATTTTACATTTTTCACTAAAATAAATATACAATCCTTTTTTATATATATATTTTTTTTATTTTACATTTTTCACTAAATAAATATACATTCGATTTATATATATATATATATATATATATATATATATATATATATTGTAAGGCAGCGCTTGTCATTATCCTGGGGGATACTCGCTTTGCTGCGTCAATCAATGCACACCAGCAACTACTTTGCCGTGTTTCACAATCCACAGTTTATTATCTCATCATAAACCGCATTTCACACACATAATGTCAAACAAGCCCAAGTGGCAGACAGGCCCACTTGGTTCTAATAACAGCCTTCCGCAAGGTAATAATAAAGCAATGTCCATGTGAATGTCCATAACACAAAGAGTATTACCTTCATCGGCTTTCAGCTACTTTTAGTCCGCCACCACTGTAGCTCTAAGGCTTGACCACACGTGGTCTCCAGCCCTCCACCCGTCCAAGGCCACTGGCATCTCTCACATACTCAGATCCAGGCTCTGCCCTCCAGGACGCTTGTGTGGCACTCCGAGGCTTACTGGCATCCCCCACACTCTCACAGGGATCCAGGCTTCACCTCCACCGGAGTCCACCAGGCCTCACCAGGCCTCACACGAGCGGTGTTCCCACACACACACCCAGGGAACAGCCTCGTGCCGCTCACACGGTGTCCGCACATACGGGTAACAGGAAACACGCCTGTCACACCCCTCTCACCTCTGCACACGGTGCCCACACAGGAGCTCCCAACATCTAGGAACTCCTACACACCGGAACACACCTGTCACAAATCACACAGGGTTTATATATACTGCAGCACACACACTCACAGATAGGACCTTAACTGTGTGCATAAGGACCTGTGTGATGTCACGGTCATGTGACCAGTCAGTTAAAGGGGAAGGTACATGGTCATTCAAAACACACTGAACCATTAAAGGGATGTCTGCTTCCTCACATATTCCCCCCTCTGTTCAAACTTGTGGGGTTGAACACATAATATATAAAACAGTCTATATCCCACAGTTCACACTGAGACCATGCACTTGACCCTTGCGTTGTCCAGCCCTTGGAACACTAAACATTGACATTAGCCCACTCCTTAGGGACCTACCATCTGTCAATGTCATCGACTCCGTCAAGTCACATTTTCGGGTCGTAAACTTGTCAGACTTCTGCCACTCCCAGCGGCTCCCCCGCTCACAGCGGTCAGTCGTAACCTTGTCAGGTTTCCCCCCGCTCCCAGCGGTCAGTCGAAACCCTATCAGATCTCCCCCGCTCCCAGCGGTCAATACAACAGTGTGACTCCACATGGTTCCGTCCTCTATTGGGTCGATTGTATGGGCCACTCAACCTTGAGTCACTGGAGGTCCCACTACCTCCAAACCCACTCCCAGGACATCTTGAAAGGTCCCTAACCTCAGCTGCTCTGATATTTAGGGAGCCCTTTCTCTGTCTGGTCTCACACTTTCTAGACGGCTGCCATCTTCTGCTGCTCAGATGATGCTGTCTATCCACTCGCAGTCTAGCGAGATTCAACTTTTCCACCTCTCGCAGGTATGTCACTCGGTACTCCACCAGCATGCTCATATCTGCAAGACTTTCTTCTGTTCCTACAGTGTAGAACGACACCATGCCGTCTTCATCCGGCATCCAGTCCCGACAATCACGTGGACTGCTTACTTTTACCACACCAGACTTCTTCACCATCATCTGCATGGCTCGGCCATTTCTCCCAATGAACTCTCTCACCAGAACATGAGTCACCCAGATGACCTCTTCTCGCAGACTGTGAGCATTTCTCATCAGCTCCAGTTGTCTAGCGGCTTGCTCCGTCTTCAACCGGAGAAACCGCTTCGTGCGAATACATCGCCAATGTATGTCACTCAAGATCGCCACCCTCTTCACCGTGACTTCGGTTGTGGACAGGACCACTAGCTGTTTAGCTTCTGAGGTCGAGTACACCTTACAGGCTCCCACGGCCTTCTTAAACTCCTCATGCACGAACTCACGGGTGCATTCTTCCCTCAAGTCCTCGGGTACATCTACGAGGCACTTGCACCGAGTCGTTTCGGTCTCACCAGTGGTTTTCAGATGATCAACCAGCTCAGGTTTCAGGGACAACTGACTTCCAGCTTCTTCACCCTGGATGCTTCCCCTGAGCGGACTCACAGCTACAACTTCACAACTTTTCATCTTGACCACCTCCACTTCACCATTATCTTCCAACACCATACTCTTAGCTCTCCTCAGGTCCACCTTCTCATGGTCTAAGGGAGTAAGTGCAACTTGTTTGCCTTTTCCCTTCTCCAAGGAGACCTCGTTCACCACTTGACACTTTGCTAGGCGACCTTTGAGCTCTAAAACTTCTCCTTCCAGCTCAGTTACTCGCCTCTCAGCAGTCCATCTCTGAAGCTCTTCCTGCTTCAACTGCTCTTCCAGCAGCAGAGCTCTCTCAGACCTCTCCGTCTCCAATGCGCCCACTCGGCTCTCAATAGCCAGTCTCTCACGCTTCTCTTACGTCCACTGGGCTTGTAGCAACTCCTTGAGCTGCTTGATATCTGCTCCGACATCCACCGAATCCTCCGAGCCCACATCACTCGTGGAGGTGTCTGCTTCATACCTCCCATCACCAGCGGTCAACTCCTGGCCCTGGTCTGTGACTTTTCCAATGGACTCCTCCATCTTCTCTCGATCAGCTTCCATCTTGCTGACTGTTTCCTTAAGGTACGTCTCTGCCTTCTGGAGAGTATCACAGGACATCTGTAGCTCCTTCACCTGAGCTTCCAGATCTAGGGTCTTTCCCCGGAGATCATCATTCTCCTCACGGATATCTTGCAGAGTGGTCTCAGCCACTTGGCGCACTTGCTCAGCATCCGCCTTCTCCTCCTCTAGTTTTTCCTTCAACTTGAGGAGATCCTCATAATCTCTCTTACTCTGTTGCAGTTCCCTACTGCGTTCACCACACTCCTTCTTGGAGTCAGACAGTTCCCGGTTGAACTGTTCGCGCAGTCGTACCAGGCCTGGATCTCTTCCAGAACCTCCATCCTGCCGCGCCTCCTTCTCAAGCTTCAACTGCAAAATCTCTTCCTTGATTTTGCGGCGGTCCTCCTTAATTGCGTGGAACATCTCCTTCCACTGGACAACTTCCTCGTTGCTTTCCTTTAGACTTCGCTGCAAGTTCTTCACAACCTGGCATACCCTCTGCCGTTCAGACTCCAAGCTCCGCTGGTCTGAGGACATGTTCTCCAGGTCCGTCACCTCCTCTTCTGCCTCTGAAGGAGGATCCACCCTTGTAACAACAGCACACACCATTACATTTTTCTTTATTTTCACTTTTAGTCAAGACCACAGGAGCAACCTTTTTGTGGCCCTTGCGCCGTCTACGCGAGGTTGACTTTCTCACCTCATCTAGCCCCTCCTGACTGACCTCTCCTTCTACTTCCGTAGTGTCACCGTCAGCTACGGGGTCTGTGTCACTCCCCATGGTGTTGTGGACTAACAGGTCACCTCCCACTTTGACATCAACCCCCTCCACTGGAGTCACCCTGTTCTCAACAGTCAAATTGTCATTTCTAGGAGGTACCAACCCACCATCATCAACAATTTCCAGTTTTCTACACTCCACACTCCTGTGAAAATCCGCCCCCTTTTTAACAACCACACCTGTAAGGGAATTTTTACACAAAAAATCAGCGACAGTCTTAGGACTCAGTTCACAAGACCTCTTACCACCTCCCCGGGCACTCTGGGACAACACGGGCGCCCCCGGAGAGTCCATAGAATGGTCCACCGCCGCCATTCTATACGGTGCCCACAGCTCCTGCGGTTCCCGCACCATGTCCTGTAAGAGTTTCTCAAATACCTGTTCCGGTCCCAACCGGCCCTTCAAATGCTCAATAGCTCCAGACACCTCTGTTGCTTTGCTCACAGCCATCACGGTACACTGTTTACACTTGAACTTCACCGCTCTCCCCGAAAAATTTTCGTGGCCCCGCCGAGCCACCGCAAAACAGGACTTGAGTGCGATGTCAACCTTCATAACCCCGCCGAGTTGCAGCAAGATGCTTTAACTTCGTGAGCCCCGCCGAGCCACAGCAAACCAGGTTTGAGTGCGACGATGACCTTCACAACCCCGCCGAGTTGCAGCCAGATGCTCCACCACACTCGTCGTCCTGTGCCGTTGCCCTTAGCAACCAGTCTGCAATTGCCCCTAGCAACCAGACTGCAATTTCCCCTAGCAACCAGACTACAATTGCCCCTAGCAACCAGACTGCAGAGTGCCCGCACTCTCAAACCACATGTAAGGCAGCGCTACCTATTATCCTGGGGGATACTCGCTTTGCTGCGTCAATCAATGCACACCAGCAACTACTTTGCCGTGTTTCACAATCCACAGTTTATTATCTCATCATAAACCGCATTTCACACACATAATGTCAAACAAGCCCAAGTGGCAGACAGGCCCACCTGGTTCTAATAACAGCCTTCCGCAAGGTAATAATAAAGCAATGTCCATGTGAATGTCCATAACACAAAGAGTATTACCTTCATCGGCTTTCAGCTACTTTTAGTCCGCCACCACTGTAGCTCTAAGGCTTGACCACACGTGGTCTCCAGCCCTCCACCCGTCCAAGGCCACTGTCATCTCTCACCTACTCAGATCCAGGCTCTGCCCTCCAGGACGCTTGTGTAGCACTCCAAGGCTTACTGGCATCCCCCACACTCTCACAGGTATCCAGGCTTCACCTCCACCGGAGTCCACCAGGCCTCACACGAGCGGTGTTCCCACACACACACCCAGGGAACAGCCTCGTGCCGCTCACACGGTGTCCGCACATACGGGTAACAGGAAACACGCCTGTCACACCCCTTTCACCTCTGCACACGGTGCCCACACAGGAGCTCCCAACACCTAGGAACTCCTACACACCGGAATACACCTGTCACAAATCACACAGGGTTTATATATACTGCAGCACACACACACACTCACAGATAGGACCTTAACTGTGTGCATAAGGACCTGTGTGATGTCACGGTCATGTGACCAGTCAGTTAAAGGGGAAGGTACATGGTCATTCAAAACACACTGAACCATTAAAGGGATGTCTGCTACCTCACAATATATATATATATATATATATATATATATATATATATATATATATATATATATATATATATATATATATATATATATATATATATGTATGTGTTTTTTATTTAAAATTTTCACTAAGATAAATATGCATTCCTTTTTTATATTTTTTATAGATATATATATTTTTGATTATTTTAAATTTTTCACTAAAAGAAATATACATTCTTTTTTATATATATATATTTTTTCTTTTAAATTTTTCACTAAAATAAATATACATTCCTTTTTTGTTATATATATAAAAAAAATATATTTTACATTTTTCACTAAAATAAATATACATTCCTTTTTGTATATACTGTGTGTGTATATATATATATATATATATATATATATATATATATATATATATATATATATATATATATATATATATATTTTTTTTTTTTTAATTTTTAGTTTTTCTGTATTTTCATGACTATGAAAATTGTACATTCACACTGAAGGCATAAAAACTATGAATTAACACATGTGGAATTATATACAGTACAGACCAAAAGTTTGGACACACCGTCTCATTTATAGATTTTTCTATTTTTTTCATGACTATGAAAATTGTACATTCACACTGAAGGCATCAAAACTATGAATTAACACATGTGGAATTATATACTTAACAAAAAAGTGTGAAACTGAAAATATGTCTTATATTCTAGGTTCTTCAAAGTAGCCACATCCGGTTTGCGTTTAGTTGGACCATCATTTATTTTTCAACAGGACAATGACCCCAAACACACCTCCAGGCTGTGTAATGGCTATTTGACCAAGAAGGAGAGTGATGGGGTGCTACGCCAGATGACCTGGCCTCCACAGTCACCAGACCTGAACCCAATTGAGATGGTTTGGGGTGAGCTGGACCGCAGAGTGAAGGCAAAAGGGCCAACAAGTGATAAGCATCTCTGGGAACTCCTTCAAGATTGTTGGAAGACCATTTCCAGTGACTACCTCTTGAAGCTCATCAAGAGAATGCCAAGAGTGTGCAAAGCAGTCATCAAAGCAAAAGGTGGCTACTTTGAAGAACCTAGAATATAAGACATATTTTCAGTTGTTTCACACTTTTTTGTTAAGTATATAATTCCACATGTGTTAATTCATAGTTTTGATGCCTTCAGTGTGAATGTACAGTGTTCTTAGTCATGAAAATACAGAAGAATCTTTAAATCAGAGGTGTGTCCAAACTTTTGGTCTGTACTGTATATATATGTTTTTTCTTATTATTATTATTTTACATTTTTCACTAAAATAAATATACATTCCTTTTTTTATTTTTTATATGTATATGTTACTGTAAAAGTCAGAAGGCCGGTAAAACCTAGGATTTACCGGTCAATCTGGACATTTACCGAGGCCGTCGGTAAAAGCTCAAAATGAAAAGTAAAATTGGACTTTTACCTGTGAAGTCTTGGTAAATGTTAACATTTACCGTCGAGCGTGGTAAAAGTCAGAAATATCAGGTGTGAAGATGAAACATTTGACTTTAACCAAGCGCAGTTGGTAAATGTGCACATTTACCACGGCTTCTTGGTAAATGTAGCTGAGAAGGGTGTAATAAAAAGTGTAAGCCACCGTGGGAAAGGTGTCTGATTAGGCAGATACGGCGAGGAAGTGGAGGACACAGTGGGAAAGGTGTCTGATAAGGCAGATACGGCGAGGAAATGGAGGACACAGTGTTCAAAGTTTTTATAAATGTAATAAGAGTAAATGGGGAAAATATGGTAATAACAATGAACAAAATCTGCTACCCTGTAAGGTATCTGCTACCCTGTAACGTATGTACGTTCTATATATACAGATGTCAATCCTGACTATCCTTAACGTATGTACGTTCTATACATACAGATGTCAATCCTGACTATCCTATGATTATTGTTCCGATCATACAAAAAGTTCCCACTTCCTGCTAACATACAACCACTAACCCCACACTAAAATATGCAAAAGAGAACATCCTATGAATCTTAGGGTATCAGTGTTCAACAGCATCCTCTCACAAAAAGTTACAAGAATTCCAGACGTCGATCGTTCAAAAATGGACCCTAAGTCGATCATTGTGATTATTATAAAAAAAGAAGATGACTTCTACCAAGTGGGGACTATTTAGCTTTATACCTGTCTGCCCTGCACACTCGCACCATCCATGCCTTCCGATGATGCATGAAACATGCATTATCGGAAGGCACGGATATATCCGATAGATATCGGGATTATCCGTATCCGTATAGCCGGATAACGGGTCTGGACGGATCTATCCGCTTATCCCTAGTCACAATTACAGAATTACATAGTTTTGAAGTTGCGTTATTCTTGTATTTGCGTTAATTTGACATTTTTGAGAAGTATTTTCCTACATAAATGTTTCCTATTTGAATTCAGAATTACATAGTTTTGAAGTTGGATTATTCTTGTATTTGCGGTAATTTGTCATTTTTGAGAAGTATTTTCCTACATAAATGTTTTCTATTTGCATTTTCCTATTTGCATTCAGAATTACATAGTTTTGAAGTTGCGTTATTCTTGTATTTGCGGTAATTTGTCATTTTTGAGAAGTATTTTCCTACATAAATGTTTTCTATTTGCATTTTCCTATTTGCATTCAGAATTACATAGTTTTGAAGTTGCGTTATTCTTGTATTTGGGGTAATTTGTCATTTTTGATAAGTATTTTCCTACATAAATGTTTTCTATTTGCATTTTCCTATTTGTATTTGTTCATTTGCATTTGCATTTTGAAGAATAAAAATATTTCTAACGATTAAGGCCTTCATCAGAGTCGGAAATTGCGTTTAGTTAACTTTTACCACCATCATCTGCTGGTAAGAGTCAGAATTCTGTGACTCAAAGTTGCTTTTACCAACACATGCTGGTAGTTACTTTTACCAACACATGCTGGTAAATGTAAAGATTTACCAATTCACCCAGGTAAAAGTCCAAAATCGTTCGTTTATATGGAATACATCTGACTTTTACCAACGCTGTTAAGATTTACCAAGACTTCACCGGTAAAAGTCCAATTTTACTTTTCATTTTGAGCTTTTACCGACAGCCTCGGTAAATGTCCAGATTGACTGGTAAATCCTAGGTTTTACCGGCCTTCTGACTTTTACAGTAACATATATATTTCTTTATTTTACATTTTTCACAAAATAAAATTTACACTCCTTTCTTTTATTTTTTTTTATATATATATATTTTTTATTAACATTTTTTCACTAAAATAAATATACATTCCTTTTAATATATAATTTTAAATTTTTCACTAAAAAAGGTATACATTCCTTTTTTTATTTTATATATATATATATCTTTTATTATTTAAATTTTTCACTAAAATAAATACACATTCCTTTTTATATATAATTTGTTTTATTTTACATTTTTCACTAAAGTAAATATACATTCCTTTTTTATATATATATATATTTTTATTTTAAAATTTTCACTAAAAGAAATATACATTCCTTTATATATATATATATATATATATATATATATATATATATATATATACATACATACATATTTTTTTATTAATTTAAATTTTTCACTAAATAAATATACATTCCTTTTTATATATATATTTTTTATTTTAAATTTTTCACTAAAATAAATATACATTCATTTTTTTATTTTATATATACAGTACAGACCAAAAGTTTGGACACACCATCTCATTTAAAGATTTTTCTGTATTTTCATGACTTTGAAAATTGTACATTCACACTGAAGGCATCAAAACTATGAATTAACACATGTGTAATTATATACTTAACAGAAAAGTGTGAAATAGCTGAAAATATATCTTATATTCTAGGTTCTTCAAAGTAGCCACCTTGCCACCGCCGGAGTGGTGAGCAAGGCAGAGCAGGCAGGAACTGACGGAGCGGTGAGCAAGGCAGAGCAGAGAGAAACCGCCGGAGCGGTGAGCAAGGCAGAGCAGGCAAGAACCGCCGGAGCGGTGAGCAAAGCAAAGCAGGCAAGAACCGCCGGAGCGGTGAGCAAGGCAGAGCAAAGGGGACAGGGCTCTGTTCACATGGAACAGACTGGAAGGGAAAGGCAGAACCAGATACACACAAGGTACTTGCAAAGAAGTAGCGAGTGGACTCCAAACTCACCAACGGAAGTACAGCGACAATGAGTTGGAGTTAGGTGCAGGTTCAGACTCTGCAGAAAAAGAGAAGAAACGGACATAGAGACAAAACAGGTAACAGGTTAGGAGACAGTTCAGACAAGAACTGTACTTCAACGAAATACAGGAACGAGCCTAGGTAAAGCCAAGTGCAGGTTCAGACACTGCAGCAAAAGGGAGGAAACGGACATAGAGAGAAAACAAGTAACAGGTTAGGAGACAGTTCAGACAGGAACTGTTACTACAACAAAATACAGGAGCGAGCCTAGGTATAGCAAAGTGCTGGTTCAGACACTGCAGAAAAAGGGAGGAAACGTACATAGAGACAAAACAGGTAAGAAGCTAGGAGACAGTTCAGACAGGAACTGTTACTGCAGCAAAATACAGGAACGAGCCTGGGTATACTGCCCCCAGAGGCAGAAACGAACAGGCTAGGAGCGTGTTCAGACAGGCCTGGAAATACAGCCTCCAGGAAGGCGGACAGGCAGGAGAAACAGAACAGGACCTGGCACATTCAGAGTCCAGGAGCACACTGAATGATTAAGTTGCTCAGGCCCCACCTTCCAGGTAAAGCTGGTTTAAATATCCAGTGACTGACAACAATAGGCTGAGGACGCATTAGGGGTGTGCCCACAGCAGCTACAAGAAACAGGAAGTGACCGGGCCGCCGCTCTAAGCAGCCAGAACAGAGGCAAGCAGACAGCATGGAAAGAAGCCAGACTAGCAGACTGGACTGATGATCAAGTATGCGATCTTGCATAGTGGGAGATGGTGCCCTATGCAAGAACGCCGCTAGGTATGTTACAAAAACGTTCAAAAACGAAACTGAAACTGCTATCCTGTGAAATATGTTAAGGAAGTTCCTTTCCAGGGTAAAGACTTGTGTATAAGGTAAAATAAATAACCAAAAAAAAATACTCCTCCACACCTTGGGCTATGTTCACAAGTAGCATTTTTTATGCGTTTTTGCACTTTTGTATTGCTTTCAACCGTGACAAATGCATTTACCGGGAAATGTCATTTTAACATTTTACAACCTTATCTGGCCATGTGCTGTGTGACACATGCATACAGTGCTGAAAAGACATGGGAACAGCATGGGGCAGACCCCTGGAAGCTTCTCTGACCCCCAGGTCACTGCCTAAAAGTGTGTCCATCAGAAGTGATCCTTGCCACATCAGAAGATGCAGACTTGCAACTATCCCCGTGCAAGTCCTTGTCCCAGGGCAGTGTTCAATTGTACCTCCCCCATTCCTTGCAATGCAAGCGCAAATATGCAGCCAACCACCCACCCGCAGGCTGCCATGCTATACTGCTAGCTTGCACTTGAAATTGGGCCTTTTAGTTTAGAGGAGGCCAAAGCTGGCCACTACCTCATGGCAGCGTCGGCGGCGAGGTCTCCATACTCAGTCCCCAGCCTCCACTATTTGTTCCGGGAAACTTCCCCACCCTTTTCTTAGCCTGGCATGCTTTAGGGCAGCATTGGATGAGCCCACCAGACAACCAGAGACTCCTCCGGTGGGCCCGTGGGCCCTGGCTTTTCCATCAGAGGAGTTGAGAGTGCCAAGGTGAGGAGCATGATGATGAGGATAGAAGTTAGCATCTGCTTTGTTTTCTTGGAATGCAAGCGTAAGTGTGCAGCCTGCCACCCACCCACCCCCAGGCTGCAATGCCATACTGCTAGCTTGCACTTTAAATGGGGCCTTTTAGTTTGGAGGAGGTCGAAGCTGGCCACTACCTCATGGCTGCTTCGGCAGCGAGGTACCCATACTCAGTCCACAGCCGCCCGGCGGCCGGGTGTCCACACACGGTCCCCAGCCACCTGGGGGCGGGCGTGTGTTCATAAATGGTCCCCAGATGCCCCTATTTCTCCTGACACCTTCCCACACACATATCTTAGCCTGGCCTGCTTTAGGACAGCATTGGACGAGCCCAACAGAGAACCAGACTCCTCCAGTGGGCCCTGGCTTCTCCATCAGGGGAGTTGAGAGTGCCAAGGTGAGGAGCATGATGATGATGATAGAAGTTAGCATCTGCTTTGTTTTCTTTTAATGCAAGCGTAAGTCTGCTGCCTGCAACCCACCCACCCCCCCCCCCGGCTGCAATGCCATACTGCTAGCTTGAACTGGAAATGGGGCTTTTTAGTTTGGAGGAGGTCAAAGCTGGCCACTACCTCATGGCTGCTTCGGCAGTGAGGTATCCATACTCAGTCCCCAGCCACCCGGCGGCCGGGTATCCATGCTCGGTCCCCAGCCACCCCGCAGCGGGGTGTTCACACACGGTCCCTAGCCACTTGGGGGCTGCCGGGTGTCCATAAACGGTCCCCAGCCGCCCCTATTTCTCCTGTCACCTTCCCCACACTTTTCTTAGCCTGGCCTGCTTTAGGGCAGCATTGGACGAGCCCACCAGAGAACCATACTCCTCCGGTGGGCCCTGGCTTCTCCATCAGGGGAGTTGAGAGTGCCAAAGTGAAGAGCATGATGATGATGATAGAAGTTAGCATCTGCTTTGTTTTCTTGGAATGCAAGCGTAGGTGTGCAGCCTGCCACCCACCCACCCCCAGGCTGCAATCCCATACTGCTAGCTTGCACTTGAAATGGGGCCTTTTAGTTTGGAGGAGGCCGTAGCTGGCCACTACCTCATGGCTGCGTTGGCGACGAGGTCTCCATACTTAGTCCCCAGCCGCCACTATTTGTCCCGGGAACCTTCCCCACACTTTTATTAGCCTGGCCTGCCTTAGGGCAGCATTGGACGAGCCCACCAGACAAACAGAGACTCCTCCAGTGGACCCTGGCTTCTCCATCAGAGGAGTTGAGAGTCCCAAGGTGAGGAGCATGATGATGATGATAGAAGTTAGCATCTGCTTTGTTTCCATAGAATGCAAGCACATGTATGTAGTAGCGGCTAGGCCTGAGGTGGTCAGCGTTTTGGCGCATATCATACCTCCTCCGAGGATTGCTGGATGTTTTCCTGCTACTATCCCAGTTCTATGACTCCAGTTAAAACAAAGCTTCAGGTGATAAATGATGGATGAGGTGGTGGCAAAGGAGAAAGAGCAGGGGGAACATGGACAATTCACATCAATATCATGTCAGTCAACCACATATGTCTTGTAGGATATGTTTCTGTAACAAAAGGAGCAGTTCGGCTACACAGTTATAGGGCACACAGTGAGTGCAATGCCTACCAAAAATTTCGAGGCACTCCAATTCCAATTGGAAATGACATGGAGGTCAGAGCGCCTTAACTAAACCGTTTTTTCCATTTATTGCAACTGGGTCTCTTGTACACTGTTGGCCTAAGCAGTGAATGGAAGGCTTTCCAAAAATTATGAGGAACTGCAATGCCCCTTGAAACAGACGTGGATTACAGCATACTAAAAACCTTCTACCCATTATTGGGGAGTGGGTCTCCCTTAGTTTTAGCCTTTGCATTGATCAGCAAAAGCTGACTAAAATTGGGAGGAAATGCAATGCCTGTTGGAAGAGTCGTGGATGTTAGAGCCAATTAAAAACAACATTTCAATGCCCCTTGGAAGAGCTGTGGAGTTCAGAGTGATTTAAGAAGACGCTTTTAATGCCCCTTTGAAGAGACGTGGAGGTCACAGTAGCTTAACAAGACGGTTTTAATGCCCCTTAGAAAAGTGGTGGAGGTCGCAGTAGCTTAAAAAGACGGTTTTAATGCCCCTTGGAAAAGTGGTGGAGGTTACAGTAGCTTAACAAGACGGTTTTAATGCCCCTCGAAAGAGACGTGGAGGTCACAGTAGCTTAACAAGACGGTTTTAAAGCCCATCGGAAGAGACGTGGAGGTCACAGTAGCTTAACAAGACGGTTTTAATGCCCCTCGGAAGAGACGTGGAGGTCACAGTAGCTTAACAAGACGGTTTTAATGCCCCTTGGAAGAGATGTGGAGGTCACAGTAACTTAACAAGATGGTTTTAATGCCCCTTGGAAAGTGGTGGAGGTTGCAGTAGCTTAACAAGACGGTTTTAATTCCCCTTGGAAAAGTGGTGGAGGTCACAGTAGCTTAACATGACGGTTTTAATGCCCCTTGGAAGAGACGTGGAGGTCACAGTAGCTTAACAAGACGGTTTTAATGCCCCTCGGAAGAGACGTGGAGGTCCCAGTAGCTTAACAAGACGGTTTGAATGCCGCTTGGAAGAGACGTGGAGGTCCCAGTAGCTTAACAAGATGGTTTTAATGCCCCTTACAAGAGCCATACAGTACAGCATCTTAAAAACATTATTCCCATTATTGGGGAGTGGGTCTCCCATAGTCTTTGCTTATGCCTTCCAAGCAAAAGCTGCCAAAAATTAGGAAGGAGGAACTTGCAATGCCCATTACAAGAGCCATGCAGTACAGCATATTACAAACATTATTCCCATTATTGGGGAGTGGGTCTCCCATAGTCTTTGCTTATGCCTTCCAAGCAAAAGCTGCCAAAAATTAGGAGGAAATGCAATGCCAGTTCGAAGAGTCGTGGAGGTTAAAGTTAATTAAAAACAACATTTCAATGCCCTTTGGAAGAGCTGTGTAGTTCAGAGTGGGTTAACAAGACGCTTTTAATGCCCCTCGGAAGAGACGTGGAGGTCCCAGTAGCTTAACAAGACAGTTTTAATGCCCCTTGGAAAAGTGGTGGAGGTCGCAGTAGCTTAACAAGACGGTTTTAATGCCCCTTGGAAAAGTGGTGGAGGTCACAGTAGCTTAACAAGACGGATTTTATGCCCCTTGGAAAAGTGGTGGAAGTCGCAGTAGCTTAACAAGACGGTTTTAATGCCTCTCAGAAGAGACGTGGAGGTCCCAGTAGCTTAACAAGATGGTTTTAATGCCCCTCAGAAGAGACGTGGAGGTCACAGTAACTTAACAAGACGGTTTTAATGCCCCTCGGAAGAGACGTGGAGGTCCCAGTAGCTTAACAAGATGGTTTTAATGCCCCTTGGAAAATTGTTGTAGGTCACAGTAGCTTAACAAGATGGTTTTAATGCCCCTCGGAAGAGACATGGAGGTCCCAGTAGCTTAACAAGACGGTTTTAATGCCCCTTACAAGAGCCATACAGTACACCATCTTAAAAATATTATTCCCATTATTGGGGAATGGGTCTCCCACAGTCTTTGCTTATGCCTTCCAAGCAAAAGCTGACAAAAATAAGGACTGAGGAACTTTCAATAATGGCAACATGGACCACGATCACCCTGGTGGTGGTGGAGGCTGAGGATAAGGAGAAGAACATAAAACAGCCGAAAAGAGGAAGCGTATACCCATGTGTGGGTGTGAAGCGGTGCATGGGAATACACCTCCCGAAATAACACAGTGGATTTGACTTTATGTTACTCTGCTGTCATTTGGTGGTGATGAGAGGTCTGGCCCAATCCAGTCCTTGTTCATTTTGATAAGGGTCAGCTTGTCAGCATTGTCAGTTGACAGGCGAGTGCGATTATCAGTTATAATTCCCCCAGCGGCACTAAAAACACGCTCCGATAACACGCTAGCAGCAGGGCAGGCCAGGACCTCGAAGGCATACAGAGCGAGTTCATTCCAAGTGTCCAGCTTGGATACCCAATAATTAAAAGGCACAGAGGAATCACGGAGGATGCTGGTACGGTCGGCAAGGTACTCCCTCACCATCTTTTGAAACTTTCCACTCCTTGTGAGAGTACCCCGCGCCTCAGGGTCTGTCCAAACGGAGGGTCTGAGAAAACTGTCTCTCTCGCATGTACACCTTGGTTGAACAACGAACTGTGACCTCTGCCGCTAGCGTGTTCAGATGGGAATTTTTTTAACAGTTCTGCAGCAAGGGCCTTCTGGTACTGCCCCATTTTTGTAGACCTCTCCACCTCAGGAATAAGAGAGTGAAAGTTCTCCTTGTAGCGGGGTTCTAAAAGTGTCACCAACCAGTAATGACTGTCACCCAACATTTTGACAACGCGAGGGTCATGGTTAAGGCAGCGTAACATAAAGTCAGCCATGCGTGCCAGACTAGTAACAGGCAAGACTTCCGTGTCCTCACCAAGATGACGACTGACCATGCTCTCCTCCTCCTCCTCCCCCCTGTCCTCAGGCCACCCACGCTGAACCGACGGTATGACAGTTGTACAGGTACTACCGTCTACAGCACATGATACAAGCTCCTTTTCTTCCTCCTCCTCCTCCTCTCCCTCATTGTCCCCCAATGCACGTTGGGATGAGATGAGGCTGGGCTGTGTGTAATCGATCGCTACGGCTTCTTGATCCATCTCACCATACTCTGGCTGCAATGACTCCTCTTTATTCTCTGCAGAGAGCGTTGCAAAAGACAGACAAGTGGAATGCTGACGCTAATGATGGCGTCATTGCCACTCACCATCTTGGTGGACTCCTCAAAGTTTGTCAAGATGGTACATATGTCAGACATCCAGGTCCACTCCTGAGGTCTTATGTGTGGAGTCTGACCTGAATATCGATGGCCTTGTTGCAACTGGTACTCCACAACTGCTCTCTTCTGCTCACAAATCCTTTGCAACATGTGGAGGGTAGAGTTCCAACATGTGGGGACATCACACACCAGTCGGTGTGACGGAAGCTGCAAATGGTGCTGCAACACAGCAAGGGCGCCGGAAGCTGTAGCCGACTTGTGAAAATGAGCTGACAGGCAGCGTACTTTGACGAGCAGATCTGGCAACTCAGGGTACGATTTAAGAAACCGCTGAACTGCGAGGTTAAGCACATGAGCCAGGAATGGTACATGTGTGATTTCGCCTCGCCTCAGAGCCGCCACCAGGTTACGGCCATTGTCACACACGACCATGCCTGGATGTAGGTTAAGCGGTCTCAGCCACAGATCTGCCTGCTCTTTCACAGCTGTCCACAACTCACAAGCAGTGTGAAGTTTCTCACCTAAGCTTATGAGTTTCAGCACAGCCTGTTGCCGCTTGGTGGAGGCAGTACTGCAGTACTTCCAGCTTGTAACTGATGTGGTGATATCTGAGATGGAGGCTGAACATGAGGAGGAGGAGGAGGATGATGCGCAGGAGCTGTACACTGTGGGGGCAACTCTGACTGACATAGGGCCCGCAATCCTCGGTGTGGGGAGGATGTGTTCCGTCCCAAGGTCCGAATGGGTCCCAGCTTCCACTATGTTTACTCAGTGTACCGTCAGGGAGATGTACCATCCCTGGCCACAAGCACTTGTCCACGTGTCCGTTGTCAGGTGGACTCTCCCAGTAACTGCGTTGTTGAGGGCACGGCAGATGTTTTGGGACACGTGCTTGTGTAGTGCGGAAATGGCACACCGGGCAAAATAGTGTTGGCTGGGCACCGAGTACCGAGGGCGGTCACCGCCATAAGGTTGCGGAAGGATTCCGTCTCCACCAGCCTAAAAGGCAGCATTTCCAACGCAAGCAGTCGTGAAATGTGCGAATTTAGGATTGTGGCCTGTGAGGCGTTAGCTGTGAATTTCCGCTTTCATTCAAAGGTCTGGGATATGGACAATTGAACGCTGTGGTGGGTCATGGAAGTGGACGTTGATGCTGTTTCTTGAGAAACTGCCATAACAAGTGAAGACTGAGAGGAGGGGGCATCTTTCCATGCAGTATGGACAGGGGATTGCCTTGCATACACAACAGGGGGTTCTATTGCATGCACAACAGCGGAAGAAGCAGTGGTGACTCCCGTTGACACTGGTCGTGGACCCTGGGGTTCGCCCCACCAAGTCGGGTGCTTTGCTGCCATGTGCCTGATCATGCTGGTGGTGGTCAGGCTGATAGTTTTGTCACCCCTGCTGATGCTGGCATGGCAGGTGGTACAAATGGCCTTTTTGGGGTTATCAGCAGAGGATTTAAAAAATTCCAGACTCTGGAAGACCTACAGGTTGTACTGGCAACGTCCCTCGTGTTGGTGTTACGGGGAACTGTTGCCTGCCTTCTGAGTGCGGCCACCACACTGCTTCTTCCTGCCTGTTGGGGTACTCTGCCTCCCTCACCCTGTGTGCTGCTGGCCTCGCTCTGCATGTCCTCCTGCCACGTTGGGTCAGTTACTAGATCATCCACCACCTCCTCCTCTTCCACTTGCGCACCACGATCCTCCTCCTCACTTCCTGGCAATTGTGTCTCATCATCGTCCACCTCTTGTGACAAATTGCCAGCGTCGACTTCCTGTGGCCGTGGCTGTTCAAATATTTGGGCATCGCTACATGGGATCTCCTCTTCCACCACTTCAAGCAGAGCAGACGAGGGGCACAAATCTGGAAATGGACCAGTGAAAAGCTCTTCAGAGTGTCCAAGTGTGGGATCAGTTGCTGTCTGATGACACTCGGCATGGTGGGAGGAAGGAGCATCAGGGTGAGGAGGAGTATGCGGTTGAGGCTCACGGCTACTAAGATTTGACCATGTGGAAGACAGACCGGAGGTGGTGGTGCCCAGGTAACTGGAAGTATTATCTGCTATCCAATTAATAACCTGTTCACACTGATCAGTTCTCAATACTGGTGTTGTTCTGTGCTTCCCTAGTAATTTGGTCAAGAAGTAGGAGCGAGAAGATGTGGCTGTTGGTTGTGGCACATTTTCAACTTGGCCACGGCCCCGTCCTCTGCACGCACCATAACCAGAACGTCCAGTTCCACGTCCCTTGCCACGCGCCTTGCCCATTGTAAAGGATGTAAAATAGCTTACACTCGCACTATCAATGAAAAAGGGTAATAAAAAGTAGATTAGAACCGTGGAAGAGGAAAAGCACAGTTCTATTTCTATGGCCTACACCCGACTCTTTTAAACAATCTGAACAATCAGGGAGAAACTATTACTGTTTTTCTTTACGGAAAAAATAACAAAAGCTGGATAATAGAGATTTTTTACCGTGGAACAGCAAAACCACAGTTACAATTTACTGGTGTATACCAGACTTTTTAAAATATATATATTTGCAGCTGAACAGTGAACGACACAGTCAAACTGTATTTTTTTAGATACAAATGGCCCAAAAGTGGATAATACAGAGGTTTGAACCGTGGAACTGCAAAACCACACTTCTGTTTCTCTGGCCTACACCAGACTATTTTCAACAGATATATTTGTGTCTGAAATATCAGGGAGACACTATTAGTTTTTTTTTTACGGCAAAAAATGCCAAAAGCAGGATAATAGAGATTTTTTACCATGGAACAGCAAAACCCAGGTATAATTTACTGGTGTATACCAGACTTTTTTAAATATATATATTTGCGGCTGAACAGTGAGCGACACACTCAAACTGTTTTTTTCTTAGATACAAATGGCCCAAAAGTGAATAATACAGACGTTTGAACCGTGGAACTGCAAAACCACACTTCTGTTTCTCCGTCCTATACCAGACTAAATTCAACAGATATATTTGTGTCTGAAAAATCAGGGAGACACTATTAGTTGTTTTTTTACGGCAAAAAATGCTAAAAGCAAGATAATAGAGATTTTTTACTGTGGAACAGCAAAACCACAGTTATAATTTACTGGTGTATACCAGACTTTTTAAAGTATATATATTTGCAGCTGAACAGTGAGCGACACATTCAAAGAGGTATTTTTTTTACATACAAATGGCCCAACAGTGAATAATACAGAGGTTTGAACCATGGAACT
The DNA here is from genome assembly GCF_046119375.1 of Phyllobates terribilis. Taxonomy (NCBI): domain Eukaryota; kingdom Metazoa; phylum Chordata; class Amphibia; order Anura; family Dendrobatidae; genus Phyllobates; species Phyllobates terribilis. The sequence continues at coordinate 313,857,541 of NW_027362765.1, forward strand.
GCAAAACCACACTTCTGTTTCTCAGGCCTACACGAGACTATTTTCAACAGATATATTTGTGTCTGAAAAATCGGGGAGACACTATTAGGTTTTTTTTTATGCCAAAAAATGCCAAAAGCAGGATAATACAGAGATTTGACCCGTGGAACTGCAAAACCACACTTCTATTGCTCGGGCCTACACCAGACTATTTTCAACACATCTATTTGTGTCTGAACAATCAGGAGACACTATTACTGTTTTTCTTTACGGAAAAAAATGCCAAAAGCAGGATAATAGAGATTTTTTACCGTGGAACAGCAAAACCACAGTTATATTTTACTGGTGTATACCAGACTTTTTTAAATATATATATTTGCGGCTGAACAGTGAGCGACACACTCAAACTGTTTTTTTTTTTAGATACAAATGGCCCAAAAGTGGATAATACAGAGGTTTGAACCGTGGAACTGCAAAACCACACTTCTGTTTCTCTGGCCTACACCAGACTATTTTCAACAGATATATTTGTGTTTGAACTGTCACAGACACACTTTTTTTTTTTGGTGGGGGGGACACCAAAAGGTTAATAAGACGGGTATTTGTACGGTGTGAAGGAGGAAAAAAAAAAGAGGATTTAGATGAAAAAAAAAGGATTTTTCCTGGCCCACGAGACCTGGAGCTAAGTACAGCAATTTCAGCAACAGGAGCACAAAGGACTGTAATGCAGCGTTTGCTGGTATAACCACTGCGTCTCCTATACAGCCTGCCTGCCTGCCTGATATCTGGGATGGATATTAGTCCTGAGAAGGACTGTTTGTTTGATCTGGCAGCCTTTACAGACCCTACACTAACTATTTCGCAGTATATATCTCTCCCTAAATCAGCAGCGCTGTCACTACACTGTCTGATCCCAGCTGTCTGTGTCCAAGATGGCGGCGCCCGGTTTTAAATATTCAAGGTGACGCTGTGTGGCCAGCCAATCAATGTCATGCCCACAACCAACATGGCTGCGGCATTACAGTGACTGGCTGGCAATCCCTGCTCGTTCATTGGCTCTGTAAAGAGCGCCAAACATGCAGGGCGGAGACTCGAGTTCCAGCCCGAGTAACCCGGAAATGCTCGGTGCTCGCCGAACATCCCGAGTAGCGTGATGCTCAGGTGAGTACCGAGTAGTGTGGAGCATGTTCGCTCAACACTATTAAGTATATAATTTCACATGTGTACAATTTTCATAGTCATGAAAATACAGAAAAATCTTTAAATGAGAAGGTGTGTCCAAACTTTTGATCTGTACTGTATATATTTTAAATTTTTCACTAAAATAAATATATTATTATTATTTATTATTATAGCGCCATTTATTCCATGGCGCTTTACATGTGAAAAAGGGGTATAATACAAGAACAATTACAATAATCTTGAACACAATGTGACAGCGACTGGTACAGGATGAGCGAGGACCCTGCCCGCGAGGGCTCACAATCTACAAGGGATGGGTGAGGATACAGTAGGTGAGGGTAGAGCTGGTCGTGCAGCGGTATGGTGGAGCGGTGGTTACTGCAGGTTGTAGGCTTGTCGGAAGAGGTGGGTCTTCAGGTTCCTTTTGAAGGTGTCCACGGTAGGTGAGAGTCTGATACATTGGGGTAGAGAGTTCCAGAGTAGGGCGGAAGCACGGGAGAAATCTTGTATACGGATGTGGGAGGAGGAGATAAGAGGGGAGTAGAGCAGGAGATCTTGTGAGGATCGGAGGTTGCGTGCAGGTATGTAATGGGAGACTAGGTCGGAGATATATGGAGGAGATAGGTTGTGAATAGTGTTGAGCCACCCCCGTAGTGTTCGAGTTCGGTTCGGTTCGTCGAACACCCGTGTGTTCGCCGAACTGTTCGTCGAACTGTTCGTCGAACACCTTCGAACACCGTTAAAACCAATGGCAGGCAAACAAAAACACATAGAAACACATAGAAAACACCTTCAAAGGTGTCCAAAAGCTGACAAACTGCTCAGAAGACACAACTAACACATGGAAAAGTGACAAGTACATATAGTCATGCGAAAAGAAAAGAGGTGGAGGAGTAAAAGGAGGGGGAGACACAGATATAGGCATGTCATGCCCTTCTAAAATCCAAAAAGTGAGAAGCCGAGACGGCCAGTCCGCTCCTGCCCGTGCCACCTCCGTGTCGCCGGGTTTGTGCCAGAGCCGCGGTGAACCCTGACGGCCAGCCCCCCTCTCCCAATACTGGTGCCTGTCCGCTGGTGGGTCGAGAGAGCCCCCCTGTGGTGGAGGCAGCTCTAAGCTTTTTAATTTAAATTGTCCCTCTAATTTGAATGAATACACTTTAAATCCATTTACAAGGATCTATTGGAGGGCAAGTCTCATGCCAGCAGCCGCGTAATTCCAGCTCCAGTAGCGTCCACTAAAGCTGCTGCAGTTAATAAGCTTTTATAAGGATCGAGCTCGGCTGTCCACCGCAAGGCATCCTAGTGCCAGTCCCAGCCCCTATGCCTTGGGGTGCCTCCTGATGCTCTTCACTAAGTATCCCGTGGTCCCGAAGCATTTCCTTTGAAAAAATTAAGTGTCCAAACTACAGGTGGTGTAGCTTGCTTAACAGCCGGGATAATCCGCTGACTAGCAGACACTGCTACTAGGCACAAAGTATTTCCTGGGCTAGATGCAGTTAAAAATTTGTAAGTAGATACTCTCGTTGGATGCTGAGAAAGCATTCCATAGAGTCTCCTGGCACGCCATATATGATTCTCTTAAAAAGCTTGGGGTAGGGGTCTAGGGGACCCTTTTATAGCCAAAATCACGGCCCTGTATCACAATACGTCACCTAGGCTGAAGATAAATGGAACTGTAGCACCGAGGACTCGGTTGCTACAGACATATTGCACCTCACCCAGAGGTGTGATATCTCACTCTCAGATAAGGATGGAGTGTGGATCAGAACCCGACACCTGCATGCATTACACCACATTGCCGTGGGGCAGGGCGACCAATATGCCCCTGAGATGGGCACGACAGTCCCTGTCCCTGGCTGGAGTGGGGGGAGGGAACACTGAGGAAGGGGAACCCTGCAGTGCAGGAGCAGGGAGGAAGCAGTTCCTGGGTGCATTGAGAAGGGAGTATAAAAGGTGGGCACCATCTTAGTTCAGTGCAGAGAAGTCTGAGCAGAAGTGGCAGGGAGCAGGGGCTCTGCATGAGCTCTGCTCCGGAGGCGGGCCTAGTAACAGAGGCCCAGGCCTGCAAGAGGGAGAAGGAAGGAAGAGGAGCGGAGAAGGCTCCAGGAACGAGGAATGAAGGGATCCCAGGGGTGCGGACGGGCGAGTCGCCACCGCACGCCCGAATCCACCTGCGTGGAGGGGTCAGGCCAAAGGGGGAGACCGGTCCCCGAACTAGTGGAGGCAGGAAACGACCCTCAGCTAGAAACCGGAGGCTCTGACATTTTATGTGGCGCAGCCCCTTGCTCCACCCGCTAGGAAGGCACCACATAGGGTCAGGGAAACTGGCGCCAAGTTTACCAAGAGGAGGCCCGAGGCAGCCGGACAGAAGTGTTGGTAAGAAAGGCCAGACAAAGGACACACAAAGGGGGTCCTGTGAAGCGCTCCAAAGTTATCTGGGAGTTGTCTGAGCCCCTCACCTGGTGAGCACAGTACGACGTGGGCAGCCGTTACCTGCAGACGTGGTCTGGATAATAAGAACTGTGAGTAAAGGCCCTGAACTGCATCACTGACTCCGTGTCGTTACTGCTGCTGCCCTGCACCATCACCCCCATCCTCCGCATACACTGCCCTGAGGCTATACTCCTCCCGTGGGGAGTTATGCTACGCTCTGCTGCACCCACAACACCAGCCTTAGCGGTCTGCCCTGTAGCGGCGGTTCACTCTGACCGCAATCCACGGGTGGCGTAGTCGGACATTTAAACATCAAAACCACATAAATAGTTCCGCCACTGGTTTGACCGCCCTGAGCCACGGAACCGGATCGCCGCCACGAAGACTACAACCACCAGCATCCACCAAAAAGGGTCCGGCTCCGGGTGTCCCAAGGCCCAGGGGGTGCGTCAGAACATTTTCATCACCTTTCACAATCACCAATGGGACAAGGCAGGGATGTCCTCTGTCCCCTCTCTTATACATCCTAGTGACGGAGCACCTGCTCTCATCAATTCGCCATAACCCCAATATTAGGTGGATTGAGGTGGGAGGCACCGAGTACAAGTGCTCTCTATTTGCTGATGATGTCCTAGTATATATCACTCAATCACATATATCCATCCCTGCTGTTATGGCTGAAATAGATCACTTTGTTACATGGTAAAATTTTAAAATCAATGCAGCGAAGTCTGAGGCCCTCGATGTCTCCCTCCCTAAATCCATATAGGATTCCATCCAGTCCAACTTTCCCTTTGCCTGGCCCTCACAGGGTATCAAATACTTAGGAATTCCTATTCATAGAGACCTCTCCCATCTATGTTATCTTAATTTTGGGCCCTTTATTGAACAATTCCATACAGACCACGGTTGGCAAGTTAGAACTGTAAGATTCACTACGTGAACCACTGGTGTTTTGTGGAAAAGCACATGTACACCGCGTTCCAAATTATTATGCAAAAAGTGTTTAGGAGTGATAAGGGAAGAATTTGTTTGTTTGTCAGTTAAACTCATTGATGGTGATGTGTGTCAGGGCTCTTTATATTACTGTAAGCAATTGCAGACACCTGTGCTAATTAGTTTGGCAGGTGTGTCCAATGAAAGGCAAGACTACTTAAGAAGGCTCTCTCACATTATTAAGCAGCCTACATTTTCTGCCAAAATGGGAAAGAAAAAGGATGTGTCGGCTGCTGAGAAGCAACAAATTGTGGAGTGTTTAGGTCAAGGCATGACTACAATCAACATTGTGCGATGATCAGGATGAAGTGTCTTGGCAATCAAGAAGTATGTAGCTGATTCACAGTACACACGTGTGCGTGCTGATAAGGGCAAATTGAGGACTCTTTCCTACAGGCAATTACGTCAGGTTGAAAGAGCAGCGGCAAAAAAGCCTTGTCATAGCAGCAGACAAGTTTTTGAAGCTGCTTGTGCCTCCAACGTCCCCCGAACAACAAGATGCAGGGTCCTTCAGAGGTTTGCAGCTGTGCACACGCCATCCTGTCGACCTCCTCTATCCACTTCACACAAGCAGAAACGGCTCCAGTGGGCCAAACATTACATGAAGACTGATTTCAAAACTGTTTTGTTCACGGATGAGTGCCGTGCAGCGCTCGATGGTCCAGATGAATGGAGTGGAGGATGGCTGGTTGATGGACACCCCACGCAAACACGGCTACAGCGCCAACAAGGAGGAGGTGGAGTAATGTTTTGGGCTGGAATCATGGGGAGAGAGATTGTCGGCCCCTTTAGGATCCCTGAAGGCGCTAAAGATGAACTCCATAATGTATGTGGATTTTCTCAAACAGCACTTCCTGCCATGGTTCAAGAAGAAGAACCGTGTATTTCACAGCAAGATCATTTTTCTGCATGATAATGCACCATCTCATGCTGCACATAAAACATCTGCATCTCTGGCTGATATGGGCATAAAAGGGGACAAACTTATGGTGTGACCCCCATGCTCCCCTGACCTCTACCCCATTCAGAACCTTTGGAGCATCATTAAAAGGAGTGTCTATGATGGCGGGAGGCAGTTCACATCTAAGCAACAGCTCTGGGAGGGTATTCTGTCCTCATGCAAAACAATTGAAGCAGAAACCATCCAAAACCTGACAAATTCAATGGACGAGAGAGTTCAGAAGCTCCTTTCGAACAAGGGGTCCTATGTGAAAATGTAACATCACCTAGAATAAAGTTTTGAGTTGAAAACTGTTTGATTTCAGTTTCTAACAACCTGCTAATGCTTATAATTTCAAAAATGACCATTTTTTTGGTCTTTATTAAAATGAAAAGGTTGATCGAAAAGTTTGGGGGATCTAAGAGTGTGGCAACCCAGTAGTCATGATTACTTCGAATTCTGACAATATGAGGGTCATGCTGCAGGTAGTGCAGCAAGAAGGCACTTATGTGTCTTGCGCATCTCGGAGCCCCAAAATTATTTTCCGGGCTAGATGCAGCTAAAAATTATTTTTAATTTTAAATCTGGTGAAGCTTATTATAGATGGTCTAATAGGATCAGTGCTGCACACTGCTACAAAGCCCAAATTATTTTCCAGTCAAGATACAGATAAACATGATTAGTAATTTGAAAGCTTAAAACGGTTGGTAGGGTGATTTTAACCAATCATCAAGCTTTTACTCTCCCCAGGATGACACAGGGGTAGAAAAGTCGTTTCGGATCCATGATTTGTTCATCTTTATGAACGTGAGTCTGTCTACATTATCAGTGGAGAGCCGCGTGCGCTTATCTGTCAGCACACCACCAGCAGCGCTGAACACACGTTCAGACAGAACGCTGGCTGCGGGGCATGACAAGATCTCCAAGGCGTAAGTGGCTAGCTCCGGCCATTTATCCAGATTGGAAGCCCAAAAAGAGCAAGGGTCCAGTGACACAGTCGTGGCTTCAATGTTTACTTGGAGATACTCCTGTACCATCGTCTCTAGGCGTTGACTATGTGTCAGACTTCTTGTCTCCTGTGGCCTTGCAAAGGATGGGCTAAAAAAGTGGTGAAATGATTCCGCAAAATTGATGTTACCAGCAGATACTGTGGTTCTGTTACGGTTTGAGTGCTGAACACTTGACGGTCCCACGGTTGGCAAGTTGGAACTGTGAGATTCACTACGTGCACCACTGGTATTTTGTGGAAAAGCACATGTAAGATTCTGCAACAGTCTCTGCTGATACTCCTGCATGCGTGCATCCCTTTCTATGGCAGGAATAATTTCTGCAAATTTACTTTTGTACCGGGGATCTAACAGTGTGGCAACCCAGTAGTCAGGATTATTTCTAATTCTCACAATTCGAGGGTCATGTTGCAGGTAGTGCAGCAAGAAGGCACTCATGTGTGTTGCGCATCCAGGAGCACCAAGTCCCTGTTGTGTTGGTGGCGAGGTAACAATCATGCTTCCTTCCTCTGTCCTCTCCCCCCAACCTCGCACAACAGAAATGTGATCAAGGTCTCCCTCATCTGATGAGTCTTCCATCAGTTCATCCTCCACTTCTTCCTGGGCTCCTGCACCTTCCTCACTAGTTTGGCTGCTACCATGCGCCATGGTAAAATCATCTCCCCCACCCTCACATGCCTGCCGCCCTGGTGCTGCCGACCGTCTGGACCTTGCAGATGTTAGCCCTTCCGCATACAACTCCTCCTCCTCTACTTCCTCCACCTCCTCTTGTGCCACCACCTGACTCCGAATTCTGTTTAACATGTGCTCCAGCATGTAAATCACCGGAATAGTCATGCTGATAATGGCATCGTCAGCACTAAACATCTTCGTCGCCATTTCAAAACTGTGCAGAAGGGTGCATAGGTCCCTGATCTGAGACCACTCCTCCAGCGTGATTTGCCCCACCTCTGAATCTCGTTGGCCCAGGCTATACGTCAGAACGTATTGCACCAGGGCTTGTCGGTGCTGCCACAGTCGCTGCAACATGTGCAGAGTTGAATTCCACCGGGTAGGCACATCGCATTTTAGCCGGTGAAGTGGCAGGCCCAACGACTTCTGTAGAGATGTAAGTCGCTGAGCTGCGGGATGCGAACGGCGGAAGTGAGCACACAGCGACCGTGCCCTCTGCAGAAGGCCATCTAGTCTGGGATAGTGGGCTAAAAATTGCTGGACAACCAGGTTCAACACGTGAGCCATACAAGGCACGTGTGTGACATTGCCCCGGCGAAGGGCCGCACCCAGGTTTGCAGCATTGTCACACACGGCCTTCCCTGGTTTCAGGTCCAGTGGAGACAACCATTCATGAAATTGGTTCTCCAGAGCTGACCACAACTCCTCAGCTGTGTGACTCACATTTCCCAGACATTTCAATGTAAAAACCGCCTGATGACGTTGAGCCCTACTGCCAGCATAGTAAGGAGGTGTGCAGGATCCCTTCTGCGCAGTTAGAAAGCTTGTGGCATGACCAGACAGGCTTTGGGTGCAGGTGGAAGACCGAGAGGAGGTTGAGGAGGCAGAAGCAGTGGAGGAAAAATGACATAAAGAGGATTGACGCACAACTCGTGGGGACGGCAAGACTTGGACAGCAGCCCCTTGTCCTGCTGTCACCATAGTTACCCAGTGCCCAGTCAGCGACATGTAACGCCCCTGTCCATGCCTACTCGTCCAAGTGTCTGTGGTGAAATGCACCCTGTCACACACAGAGTTTCTCAAAGAAGCGGTGATGTTGTGTGCGACATGCTGGTGGAGCGCAGGCACACCTTTCTTTGAGAAGTAGTGCCGACTGGGCATCTGGTACTGGGGCACTGCGACGGACATAAGGTCTCGAAAATCCTCTGTGTCCACCAGGCGGAAAGGCAGCATTTCTGTAGCCAAGAGCTTGCAGATGGTGAAATTCAACCTCTTAGCTTTCTCATGGCTAGGAGGAAATGGTCTTTTACTTGTCCACATCTGAGGGACCGAGGGCTGGCTATTGTGCTTAGACGGGGTTGATAAGGGTGTCCCCGGCAAACTGCCGGTCTGTGAGGAAGATGCAGGCGGACATGTTAGGTTGCCTTGATCCAAAGGTGGTGCTATCGATGTCGGACAGCGCTCAAGACCAGCTGGTGTTACCACCTCCAAAGAAAATGATGACCTGCCAATCACGCTGGCTGTTGCGGGTAAAGAGGTGGCAGGTCTGCGCCCCAAAACAGGTGTGACTGCTGTCCCCCCAGTCACAGAGGATGAAGAGGCCGCGGATGCACAAGATATGGCAGATGGTGGTTGGCCCGGCCGGCTAGACCGCATTGTAGCACACTGAGCTTCCCACTGCAACTTATGCTTCATGTCCATGTGCCGGTTCATGCATGAAGTACTCAAACTATGTATTTTTTGGCCTCTACTTAGCTTTTGCTGACAAATGTTACAGATAACACGAGTTGGGTCATCTTTATCGATCTGAAAAAATGCCCAGGCTATGCAAGGCTTAGCACCCATGCGACCTGAAGAGCCACCACGACTTGTGGTGAGAGGCAGAGTTGTGTTTGAGGATGCAGTTGTTGACGTGCTTCCAGTACTACGTCTCTGTCCAGGAAGGCGCAACCTGACCTCGTCGTCACTAGCATCTTCCTCCACCTCCTCTGCTGACCTCATCTCTTGGCTGACTGTGGGTTGACAGTAAGTGGGATCTCCGACCTCATCATCATCACCCTGTGCGTTATCACACCCGTCGTCCTCAGAGCCAACCTGTTCCTGCCCTGACAAAAAACTAAAGTTGTCGCTCCAATCAGGTATTTGAGTCTTATCATCGTCTTCCTCATTGTCTCCACCAACAGGAGTTACAGTTTGGGAATGAGGGTCTACATTATGGTCAGAACCTTCTGCGTCTGGTCCTGGATCCGACTCATAAAGATTCTGGGCATCAGTGCAGATCATTTCCTCGTCTGGATTCACAGAAGCGCTGGAGTCGACCTCTGATTCCCAGGCTATAGTATGAGTAAACAGCTCTGCAGACTCAACCATCTGTTCTACCTCATACTCAGACGGGCAGCTGGAGATTTGGGAGCTGTGAGGAAGCAAGTGCGATTTGGGTGACACCTTTGAGGACTGGAGTATTTGTGATGTTGAAGTTGATGTGGAGGAGAGCCCACTTAAAGGAGCACTTGATATCCGTTGAAGCACCTGCTGTTTTTGTGCCTCATCTGGAATTTGTAGCGATTGGCGTGGCCGTAAGAAAGGGATCTTATCACATTGTCCGCTAAAAGAAGTAGACATTTTAGTTTGGCTGGAAGATGGTCTTTCTTCTGCACCTACCCCACGGACACAACCTTTTTTCCCCTTCCCAACACGACTATTCCCCTTTCCACCAGCAGCAGGCCTTTTTCCACTCATTTTGGTGGTTAACTAATTCACAACTCTGGAGTTGTTTGCACAAAAAAACAATGGATGGTAACCGAGCAGAGCTGAGTGGCCAAACTGTGGTATTAGGCCAAAACTATTGGCTGGGTTAGATGCAGAAAAAAATTATTTTTAATTTGCAACCTGATGGAGGTCAGTATAGATGGACTAATAGACCAAGTCCCACACACCGCTAGAAGCCCAAATATTTTTTCAGAGCTAGATGCAGAAAATTTTTTTATTCAATTTGCAACCTGATGGAGGTCAGTATAGATGGACTAATAGACCAAGTCCCACACACTGCTAGAAGCCCAAATATTTTTTCAGAGCTAGATGCAGAAAAAAATTATTTTTAATTTGCAACCTGATGGAGGTCAGTATAGATGGACTAATAGACCAAGTCCCACACACTGCTAGAAGCCCAAATATTTTTTCAGAGCTAGATGCAGAAAAAAATTATTTTTAATTTGCAACCTGATGGAGGTCAGTATAGATGAACTAATAGACCAAGTCCCACACACCGCTAGAAGCCCAAATATTTTTTCAGAGCTAGATGCAGAAATTTTTTTTATTCAATTTGCAACCTGATGGAGGTCAGTATAGATGGACTAATAGACCAAGTCCCACACACTGCTAGAAGCCCAAATATTTTTTCAGAGCTAGATGCAGAAAAAAATTATTTTTAATTTGCAACCTGATGGAGGTCAGTATAGATGGACTAATAGACCAAGTCCCACACACTGCTAGAAGCCCAAATATTTTTTCAGAGCTAGATGCAGAAAAAAATTATTTTTAATTTGCAACCTGATGGAGGTCAGTATAGATGGACTAATAGACCAAGTCCCACACACCGCTAGAAGCCCAAATATTTTTTCAGAGCTAGATGCAGAAAATTTTTTTATTCAATTTGCAACCTGATGGAGGTCAGTATAGATGGACTAATAGACCAAGTCCCACACACTGCTAGAAGCCCAAATATTTTTTCAGAGCTAGATGCAGAAAAAAATTATTTTTAATTTGCAACCTGATGGAGGTCAGTATAGATGGACTAATAGACCAAGTCCCACACACTGCTAGAAGCCCAAATATTTTTTCAGAGCTAGATGCAGAAAAAAATTATTTTTAATTTGCAACCTGATGGAGGTCAGTATAGATGGACTAATAGAACAAGTCCCACACGCTGCTAGAAGCCCAAATATTTTTTCAGAGATAAATGCAGAAAAAAATTATTTTTAATTTGCAACCTGATGGAGGTCAGTATAGATGGACTAATAGACCAAGTCCCACACACCGCTAGAAGCCCAAATATTTTTTCAGAGCTAGATGCAGAAAATTTTTTTATTCAATTTGCAACCTGATGGAGGTCAGTATAGATGGACTAATAGACCAAGTCCCACACACTGCTAGAAGCCCAAATATTTTTTCAGAGCTAGATGCAGAAAAAAATTATTTTTAATTTGCAACCTGATGGAGGTCAGTATAGATGGACTAATAGACCAAGTCCCACACACTGCTAGAAGCCCAAATATTTTTTCAGAGCTAGATGCAGAAAAAAATTATTTTTAATTTGCAACCTGATGGAGGTCAGTATAGATGGACTAATAGAACAAGTCCCACACGCTGCTAGAAGCCCAAATATTTTTTCAGAGATAAATGAAGAAAAAAATTATTTTTAATTTGCAACCTGATGGAGGTCAGTATAGATGGACTAATAGACCAAGTCCCACACACTGCTAGAAGCCCAAATACTTTTTCAGAGCTAGATGCAGAAAAAAATTATTTTTAATTTGCAACCTGATGGAGGTCAGTATAGATGGACTAATAGACCAAGTCCCACACACCGCTAGAAGCCCAAATATTTTTTCAGAGCTAGATGCAGAAAAAAATTATATTCAATTTGCAACCTGCTGGAGGTCAGTATAGAAGGACTAATAGAACAAGTCCCACACACTGCTAGAAGCCCAAATATTTTTTCAGAGCTAAATGAAGAAAAAAATTATTTTTAATTTGCAACCTGATGGAGGTCAGTATAGATGGACTAATAGACCAAGTCCCACACACTGCTAGAAGCCCAAATATTTTTTCAGAGCTAGATGCAGAAAAAAATTATATTCAGTTTGCAACCTGATGGAGGTCAGTATAGATGCACTAATAGAATGATGCTATGCCCAAAAGATTTTACTTCACTAGGTGCAGTAAAAAAATTGGTATTCTATACACAGGTGGTATATCTTGCAACACAGATAGGCTACTCCACTGACTAACACACTCTGCAATAGGCCAAAAAGGATTAGCTTTGCTAGATTCAGCCAAATGCTGTGAAAAAAACTTGCACAGCACTGGCACAGACCTGCCTGGCAAAAACTGATAGGAACTGATGTAACCTAGTCCTGAAAAGGACTCCAATTACAATTAGTCTTTACTCCCACAATCTATCTATTTAAGAGCACAGACCTGCCTGATAAAAGTCGTAGGAAATGCTGTAACCTAGTCCTTAAAAGGACTGCAATCACAACTATTCCCTACTCCCAAGCTATCTGTATATTTGTGCGAAAATTGGCTTGAAATTAACAAGGTATAGCGCACACAGCAACAGCGGTGCCGTCTAACACGCAGCTGCAGCAGTGAGAAAATGGTGGCGACGGGGAAAATTGCTTGGTCTTATAGGGCAAGGACATGTGACATACACTGCCAATCACACATGCCCTTGCTTGTGTGAAAAAAAGCACTTCGCTCCGTGTGTGCGCTGCTGATAGGCTGACAGATTGCACCTCCCCACTGCAAATGCGGGAAAGAGAAAAAAAAATGGAGATCTTCATTGTTCCTGCAGAGATCCATCCCCTGCCCCTCCCCCCGCCCCGCTGTACACTCAAACTGCGTATTAACATTAATTTTCATCATTACTGAGAAAAAATCCAGTTATGATTTTGGTGCACGAACAGTTATCGAACATAACCTCGAACAGCCGAATTTTTCTCAAATTGTTCGTGTTCGCCGACCGGCTCGAACACCGCCCAAAACAGCTCGAATTTGAGATTGGCGAACAGTTCGAGTAGAACAACGCTCATCTCTAGTTGTGAATGGCTTTGTATGTCATGGTTAGGGTTTTGAACTGGAGTCTCTGAGCAATGGGGAGCCAGTGAAGAGATTGACAGAGAGGAGAGGCCGGGGAATAGCGGGGGGACAGGTGGATTAGTCGAGCAGCAGAGTTTAGGATAGATTGGAGGGGTGCGAGAGTGTTAGAGGGGGGGCCACAGAGCAGGAGGTTGCAGTAGTCAAGGCGGGAGATGATGAGGGCGTGCACTAGTGTTTTTGCAGATTCATGGTTTAGAAATGTGCGGATCCACATTTTTATATATATATATGTTTTTTTTATTTGAAATTTTTCACTAACATAAATTTACATTCTTTTTTTATATTTTTTATAGATATATATATACAGTGCTGGCCAAAAGAATTGGCACCCCTGCAATTCTGTCAGATAATACTCAGCTTCATCCTGAAAATGATTGCAATCACAAATTCTTTGGTACTATTCTCTTCATTTAATTTGCTTGCAAGGAAAAAACACAAAAGAGAACGAAGCAAAAATCAAATCATTGATCATTTCACACAAAACTCCAAAAAAGGGCCGGACAAAAGTATCGGCACCCTCAGCCTAATACTTGGTTGCACAACCTTTAACCAAAATAACTGCGAACAACCGCTTCCGGTAACTATCAATGAATTTCTTACAATGCTCTGCTGGAATTGTAGACCATTCTTCTTTGGCAAACTGCTCCAGGTCCCTGATATTTGAAGGGTGCCTTCTCCAAACTGTCATTTTGAGATCTCTCCACAGGTGTTCTATGGGATTCAGGTCTGGACTCATTGCTGGCCACCTGAGAAGTCTCCAGTGCTTTCTCTCAAACCATTTTATAGTGCTTTTGGAAGTGTGTTTTGGGTCATTGTCCTGCTGGAAGACCCATGACCTCTGAGGGAGACCCAGCTTTCTCACACTGGGCCCTACATTATGCTGCAAAATTTACTGGTAGTCTTCAGACTTCATAATGCCATGCACACGGTCAAGCAGTCCAGTGCCAGAGGCAGCAAAGCAACCCCAAAACATCAGGGAACCTCCGCCATGTTTGACTGTAGGGACCGTGTTCTTTTCTTTGAATGCCTCTTTTTTTATCCTGTACACTCTATGTTGATGCTTTTTCCCGAAAAGCTCTACTTTTGTCTCATATGACCAGAGAACATTCTTCCAAAACGTTGTAGGCTTTCTCAGGTAAGTTTTGGCAAACTCCAGCCTGGCTTTTTTATGTCTCGGGTTAAGAAGTGGGGTCTTCCTGGGTATCCTACCATACAGTCCCTTTTCATTAAGACGCCGACGGATAGTACGGGTTGACACTGTTGTACCCTCGGACTGCAGGGCAGCTTGAACTTGTTTGGATGTTAGTCGAGGTTCTTTATCCACAATCCGCACAATCTTGTGTTGAAATATCTCGTCAATTTTTCTTTTCAGTCCAGATCTAGGGAGGTTTGCCACAGTGCCATGAGCTTTAAACTTCTTTATGACACTGCGCACGGAAGACACAGGAACATTCAGGTCTTTGGAGATGGACTTGCAGCCTTGAGATTGCTCATGCTTCCTCACAATTTGGTTTCTCAAGTCCTCAGACAGTTCTTTGGTCTTCTTTCTTTTCTCCATGCTCAATGTGGTACACACAAGGACACAGGACAGAGGTTGAGTCATCTTTAATCCATGTTAACTGGCTGCAAGTGTGATTTAGTTATTGCCAACACCTGTTAGGTGCCACAGGTATGTTACAGGTGCTGTTAATTACACGAATTAGAGAAGCATCACATGATTTTTCAAACAGTGCCAATACTTTTGTCCAGCCCCTTTTTTAGGTTCGGTGTGGAATTATATCCAATTTGACTTTAGGACAATTCTTTTTGTGTTTTTTCATTGAGGACAAATTAAATGAAGAGAATAATACCAAAGAATTTGTGATTGCAATCATTTTCAGGCAGAAACTGAGTATTAGCTGACAGAATTGCAGGGGTGCCAATACTTTTGGCCAGCACTGTATATATACTTTTTTAGTATTTTTAATTTTTCAATAAAATAAATATACATTCCTTTTTTTATTTTTATATATAAATATATATTTTAAATTTTTCACTAAAATAAATATACATTCCTTTTTTGTTATATATATTTTTTTATTTTTAGTTTTTCACAAAAATAAATATACATTCCTTTTTTTATTTTGTATATATACAATACAGACCAAAAGTTTGGACACACCTTCTCATTTAAAGATTTTTCTGTATTTTCATGACTATGAAAATTGTACATTCACACTGTTTGCGTTTAGTTAAATCATTTATTTTTCAACAGGACAATGACCCCAAACACACCTCCAGGCTGTGTAAGAGCTATTTGACCAAGAAGGAGAGTGATGGGGTGCTACACCAGATGACCTGGCCTCCACAGTCACCAGACCTGAACCCAATCGAGATGGTTTGGGGTGAGCTGGACCGCAGAGTGAAGGCAAAAGGGCCAACAAGTGCTAAGCATCTCTGGGAACTCCTTCAAGATGGTTGGAAGACCATTTCCGGTGACTACCTCTTGAAGCTCATCAAGAGAATGCCAAGAGTGTGCAAAGCAGTCATCAAAGCAAAAGGTGGCTACTTTGAAGAACCTAGAATATAAGATATATTTTCAGTTGTTTCACACTTTTTTGTTAAGTATATAATTCCACATGTATTAATTCATAGTTTTGATGCCTTCAGTGTAAATGTACAATTTTCAGTCAGGAAAATACAGAAAAATCTTTAAATGAGAATGTGTGTCCAAACTTTTGGTCTGTTTGCTGTTTCCATTTAAGGGCTATTAGCTGCTTTACCGCTCCTAACATCAGAGGGGCCAATTCATGCTTTTTTGGGTGGAAGTTATCGGTGGGAAGGAACAAGAGCACCTCTACAGCCATCAAATCTGACTCAAGTATTTTGAGAGAGCGCATAACACCCATAACTCCAGACCAAAACTGTCGGAGGGCCAGGCAAAACCAGAAGATATGGGACAAAGTGCCTCATGCTCCCTCACACCTCCAGCATTGAGGGGAGTTAATTAGCCCCAAATGGTAAAGTTTATGCGGCGTATAGTACCAGCGCAAGAGCAATTTGTACGCCATTTCCTGGGATACCACAAAATGTGAAAAACCATGTGAGTTGAGGCAAATCTTTTGTTTATCCTGTGAAGAAAGATGGATATTCAGTTCAGTCTCCCAGGAGTGTAAGAATAATGGTAAGGCATTGTCTGCCATATTCGTGAGATTAGAGTAAAGTTACATAGTTACATAGTTACATAGTTTATAAGGCCGAAAAAAGACAAGCGTCCATCCAGTTCAGCCTATTTCTTGTGCACTGCAGCTATTCCGCAGCCTTGATCCAGGGGAAGGCAACAAAAAACCATGAGGTATAGGCCAATTTACATCACTGAGGAAAAATTCACTTCCCGACTCCAATCTGGCAGTCAGATTAAATCCCTGGATTAATTAACTATCACTAAGCATAAGATGTAATTTTATTGTTCTCAAGAAAGGCGTCCAGGCCTCTCTTGAACTCTTTAAGTGAGTTGGACATCACCACTTCCTCTCCCAGAGAGTTCCAGAGTCTCACGGCTCTGACCGTAAAGAATCCCCTTCTATGCTGGTGCAGGAACTTCCTTTCCTCCAGACGCATAGTGTGCCCCCTCGTCTTTGTCACCATCCTTGGTATAAACAGGTCATGGGAGAGATCTCTGTACTGCCCCCTGATGTATTTATACATGTTTATGAGGTCTCCCCTAAGCCTTCTCTTTTCCAATGTAAATAGGCCTAATTTTGACAACCTCTCTGGGTATTCTAGTCCCTCCATTCCCTTTATTACCTTAGTCGCCCTCCTTTGTACCCTCTCTAGCTCCAATATGTCTTTCCTGAGCACCGGAGCCCAGAACTGTGCACAATATTCTAAGTGCGGCCTTATCAGCGCTTTATACAGAGGAAGTACAATGTTCTCATCATATGCCCCTATTCCTCTTCTGATGCATGCCATGACTCTATTTGCCTTCGCAGCTGCTGCCTGACACTGGGCACTCCAATTTAATTTGCTGTTAACCAAGACGCCCAGGTCCTTCTCCATGTCAGATTTCCCCAACGGTTTCCCATTTAATATGTATGGGTGACTGCTGTTTTTCTTTCCCATGTGCATGACCTTACATTTATCGGCATTGAACCCCATTTGCCATTTTTTAGATACAATTTTCGAAACAGGATGGTTAACTTTTGTTAGAATTTCTAGCCAGAGCCATTTAGAGCAGAGTTGAGGTAGCTTTTTGGTCAAATTCATATAATGGGCAATATATAGATGTTGTAAATAATTGAAGGGGCGTTTCCCGGCCGCCAATGGCCAACCGTTAACACAAGGAATTTTCCCCTGTAGCAAATGTTAAATGGGTTTTTGTGGTAGAGATGACCACAGTTCGTAGGGGTCTGTAAAATCCGGAGAGAAGAGGTAGGGAATAAGTCCTATTGGAATTTTGTCTATAAAATTGCAAGTTGGAGCTCGGATTTAAATCAGTGTACATCTGATTTGTAGAGTGGCTAGGAGAATATCCCCCAATCCCTCTCTTGGAAGGGGGCAATCTGTCCATAAATATTTTGATGCTTGTTTTCCCAAGATTTGTATTTCAATGTGCAAATCATGACCCTTCTCTGCCCATCTTATTCATTTTAGCCAATTTACTAGGAGGATGGCTTGATGATAGAAGGCTAGGTTAGGTAAACCCGCCCCTCCCCCGCATTTAGAGCATATTAAGAGTTTCAAAGGTAGTCTGGCTTTTTTGTATTTCCAAAAAAATTTGGCTATTAATTGGTTAAGAGAGCGTATGAAGGAAACGGGGAGTTGGATTGGGATCATGCTCATAACATAGAAAATCTTAGGGAAAACATAGAACTTAAACACATTAACCCTACTGAGTCAGAACAGAAGAGGGGTATCATAAGAGCGTTGGAGAGTTTCCGTTTGTCCTATCAATGGGGAGAAATTGTGTTGGAAAAGTGTGCTAGTGACGCGCCCCCTGGGCCGCGTGTGCACGTGTGTGGGTTACCCGGGCCCGGGTCTCTGGGGATTGTAGTCTCTGTGGCGGCGACCCGGTCCCGTGGCTCAGGGTGGTCAAACCAGTGGCGGTCTTTTATAAGTTTTAAGTTAATTGTCCGACTACGCCACCCGTGGATCGCGGTCAAGGTGTACCGCCGCTGCGAGGCAGACCGCTGAGGCTGGTGTTGTGTGCGCAGCAGAGAATGGGATAACTCCCCACGGGAGGAGTATAGCCTCAGGGCAGTAAGTGTGGATGATGGGAGTGATGGTGCACGGGCGTCCCAGTACTAGTAGTGCTGTATGCGGTGAGAAAGCACAGAGACAAGGTGTTTCAGTTCAGGTTATTTACTCACAGTTCTCATCCAGGTCACTTGTGCACCGGTAGGACCGCCTGAGCCGTGCTGCGTCCACCAGGCAGGGGGCTCGACCAACCCCCAGGTAATTCCGGAGTGTGGCACAGGACCCCCTTCTATCCTTTCATCAGCCGTGCCCCACTAGTGACACCACTCCTGTCCAGCTGCCTCGGATCTTCTCCTGGGAGGGCTAGGTGCCCACTTCTCTGACCCTATGTGGTGTGCCTTCCTAGTAGGTGTAGTGAGGGGTCGCACCAGTAAATGATCACGACCACCGATTCTTGGTTAAGGATTAGTCACCTCCACCAACTTGGGATCCGGTACCCTGTTCTGCCAACCCGTCACCCGCAATCTCCTTGGTCCTTAGGGTTCCTTCTGCCTTCGTGTCTCTGCGCCCTTCTACACTTTAGGTACTTCTCTTTCCTTTGCTGTTCCTTTCTGTTTCTGTTCCTTTCTTCTGCTCCGGCCTTCACCCTAGGCCTGCCTCGTGGAGCTGGGCCCAGACTGAGCCACAGCTCCCTGTCAGCCCTCTCTGGCTGAACTCCTCTTCTCTTCTCCTCCTGACTGAACTGACTCAGAACTAAGATAGTGCCCACCTTATATACCTCCCTCTCTGTGTATGAGCCCAGGTGACTTGCAACCAATGGGCTCCTACCTATGCCCAGAAACCGTCCCCTCCTGCTCCTACATCACTGGGTTTTCCTCCCCCCTCCCCACTCCAGCCAGGGACATGATCTGTCGTGCCTGCATTACTGTACTAATGGGAGCACCGTCGAGCTGTCCCCCGGAAATGGGGTGTGTGTGATACATACAGCTAACTGAGCCCTGGTCCACACTATATCCTTACCCGGGAGTGGAATATCACACCTCTGGTTGAGGTGCAATACCCCTGTAGCGGCCGAACCCTCGGGGCGCTACACTAGCATCATCCGTTATATATATCCCCAAATATTTAAGTTTGTGTTGTTGCCATTTAAAGGGAGCAAGGCTTTTCAGGATTTGTACGTCCTCTCTGGGTACTGAAATATTCAGAGCCTCCGATTTATCCAGATTAATCTTAAAGTTGGAGAGTTCTCCAAAGAAGGAGAAGAGTTTCAAAATCTTGGGAACTGCCATTTTGGGGTTGGATAATAGAAGTAAGAGGTCGTCCGCGAAGGCAGCCGCCTTCAACTCCAAATGGTTGATCTTCAGCCCTTCAATCTCAGGATGTTGCCTGATTGCTTGGATAAATGATTCCATCACAAGGACGAATAAAGAAGGGGAGAGAGGGCAACCCTGCCTAGTGCCATTAGTGAAATTAAACGGCGCTGACAAAGTCCCGTTCACCCTGACCCGGGCTGTAGGGAAGGTATACAGTGACATGATTGCGTCTATGAAAGGAGGGGGAAAGGCGAATCTATGCAGAACACACGCCATATATCGCAAACTGATGCGATCGAATGCCTTTTCAGCGTCCATGGAGAGTAATATAAGCCACAGACGATTGTGCCTGGCATAAGAGATCGCCTGTAAGACTTTAGTAGTATTATCCTTTCCCTCTCTTCCACAAACGAAACCAGCCTGATCAGGGTGGACCAGGTCAGCCAATACTAAGTGTATTCTATTGACTAAAATTTTGGCCCAAAGTTTGAGATCCGTATTCAGCAGGGAAATAGGGTGATAATTGCTGCACAGGGTGCCGTCTCTTCCCTCCTTAGGAAGCACAGTGATGTGTGCCTCTAAAGCCTGTGGTGGGGGAACCGAACCCGAGAAGAGAAGGTTAAACAATTCAACCAAATGAGGAACAAATACCTCCGCAACCGTCTTGTAATATATAATGGGGAAGCCGCCCGGACCCGGGGTCTTCCCACCAGGAATAAAGGCAAGTGCTTCCTTTACCTCTTGAGAGGAAATTGGGGCAAGTAAAATAGAATGTCCTGAAGCGGAGATCTCCGGGAGCGCAAGAGTAGAGAGAAAGTCATGTATGCGTTGAAGTGCTGTAGGAGAGTTGGACATGGAATCATGGGGGTTTAGATTATATAGGGAGTGATAATATGTGCAGAAGGCCTCTGCTATCCCCTCTGACTCCGAGACTACCTTTCCCCTCTCTGCTCGAATCTGCCTAAGGAAGCATTTGTCCCTCTGCGCCTTTAGCATTCTGGAAGTAAGTTTGCTGCCTCTGTTGCCGTGTACATATATTTTCTGCTTGCAACGTGCATAAATTTTGGCTGAACGTATATTAAGTAAGTCCTTTAGTTTTTCTCTCAGATCCCTCAACTCCGATCGGATGCTGTCCGTTTTCTTTTGTTTATGCAAATGCTCCATGACATTAATTTGATGCAAAAGAGAGTAAATTTCTTTATCTCTTTTCTTTTTTATATGGGAACCCAGTGAAATCAGTTCCCCCCTTAGGACAGCTTTACGGGCTTCCCATATCATGGGGGTGAGTTTCCCGTCGACCTTATTCTCCCCAAAAAGCCTTTGTAATGAGAAGGTAATCTGGGAAACATTGTCAGCGCTACTCAAGAGTGTTTCGATCAAACACCACGAGGGGGGGAGCCGCGATAGGGAGTCTAGTTTAACCGACAGAAAGATCGGAGCATGATCCGATAATGTTATGGATCCTATCGAGGTGGAAGTGATTAGTTTAATGGCTGAGGATTGGACTAGTAAGTAATCGATTCTGTGATACGTGTCATGGGGAGAAGAGTAAAATGTATAATCCTTTTCATTGGGGTGGGCTAATCTCCAGGGGTCTATTAAGTGAAAGGTTTGTAATTTATTAATCAGTTTTCTCCGGTCTTTGTGAGAAATTGTAGATTTCCCTGAGGAACAGACCAGATCCGGTTTTAACGTCAAATTAAGGTCCACACCCAAAATTAATACTCCTTCCATGAACAATGAGAGCGCGTCCAAAGCTTCCGACAACCACTCAACCTGTCGATGGTTTGGTGCATAGACGTTTGCGAATGTAATTGGGGTGTTGAATAGTAAACCCTTCACAAAAACGTATCTGCCCTCTGAATCCGAGATGCTATCTTTTAGGGTAAATGGAAGTTTCCTCTCAAAAACTATACTGACCCCCTTGGAAGCCGACCCCAGATAGCTATGAAACCAAATTGGGTACTTAGAATAGGACATATTAGGGGATCTGCCCTTCTTGAAATGAGTTTCCTGAAAAAAAATTACCTGAGAGTAAAGCCCCCGTCTCACATAGCGATATCGCTAGCGAGATCGCTGCTGAGTCACGGTTTTGGTGACTCACCAGCGACCTCACCAGCGATGTCGCTATGTGTGACACTTTGCAACGATCAGGCCCCTGCTGTGAGGTCGCTGATCGCTGCAAAGTGTCCTGGACCATTTTTTGGTCGTTGGCCTCCCGCTGGCCAGCACACATCACTGTGTGTGACCAGCGGGACCAACGATCTGGCTGGTAACCATGGTAAACATCGGGTTACTGGGGCACGCGCGCACTTAGTAACCCGCTGTTTACCATGGATACCACTCTGCTACGGTGCGTGGGAGGTTACTGTTCACCTTAGCAGAGTCGTATCCATGATAAACATCGGGTTACTAAGTGCGCGTATGCCCCTAGTAACCCGATGTTTATCATGGATACGACTCTGCTAAGGTGAACGGTAACCTCCTGCGCACCGTAGCAGAGTGGTATCCATGGTAAACAGCCGGTTACTAGGGGCACACGCGCACTTAGTAACCCGATGTTTACCATAGTTACCAGCCTGCTCCTGCTTAAGCAGCAGGCTGGTAACGGGAGCAGGACATCGTGGAACGATTCTTTCCACGATATCGCTGCTCCCCTGATCGCTGGTGAGCCTGCCTGTTTGACAGCTCACCAGCGATGTATTAGCGATGCAGCAACGATCCCTGACAGGTCGTAACGTTGTCGGGATCGCTGCTGCATCGCTTAGTGTGACGGGGCCTTAAGCATTATTCAAGAGAGATAAGATCTGGCTATTCAGTCCCTTTGTGTTGAGAGATGCCACAGTGAGCAAACATTCCCCAGCACTACCAGCCATATTCAGATGAGTCATCGGTTACCTCTTCCTGCACAATAAACTTGTATTGGGAATTAAACAAATTTAAAACAAAACTATGTATAAAAACAAAGATAATCTCATCTTCCGCAGGGGGGGAGTGTAGGGACCTAATTGTTGAAGATGAGATCCATAGCAACCAAGTGGTGTTCAAATATAATTCAAATAGTTATTAACATGTGACAAGAAAGAAACAAGTACACATCAAACAGTCAGCTATAAGCCAAAAAAAAATTGTATGTGACTAGCGCAACCTTGCGCTTTCCTGATCTGTATCAGTAATTTGAGGAGACCCATGTCTGAGAACTCCCAGGAATTCTGATAAACAAGGTCAGGGGAGAGGGTGGGAGGAAGAAAACTGGAATATCAGCTGGATAAGGAAAGGTGGGGAAAGGGGGGGAGACAGGAAAATCAGGTTAAAGGAGTAAAGAGGAAGAAAAAAGGAAGGTTAGGGTATAGATAAAAGTGTAAGGAGCCCCCATCGTCGCTCGCAAGTCCCCAAAGAGGAGAAGGACAGCATAGGCAATCGGTATCGGTGTCCACAGGACCGATAAGTAAACAAGTATTGAATGTAAAATTCCTTGAGATTAACAGTCTCTATCTACATCCATTACATAAACCCATCTCATCAGACAGAGTCCCCTTTAAAGAAAGGTGATAGTCACATTCATGTTCGCTGTCTGTTCGCTTGCTTTTTGGCCTTTGGTGATGTCGGCTTTTTTTTAATCGACCAATCGTCGGGCTTATCAAGCCATGGGATGGGCAAACCGATGTCGAGTGGCATCCACGAGGGAATGGATATGGGATCCATTTGTAAAGGTTCCCAGGCAGCTTCCAGGTCTTCTGGGGTTCGGATGGTGATCTGACGATCATCCTTAGTAATACTCACCCCAAAGGGGTATAACCACCTGAATCGCAAGCCTTGGCCTAGTATTGCGTCAGTCAATGGTTTGAGAATTTTTCTCTTGGCCAGCGTAGTTGGGGAGATATCCTGGAAAATTTGGTAATTGACATCTCCATACTTCAGTGGTGATTTTTCCCTTGCTCCAGACAAAATGGCAGCCGTGTCGACATAACTGAGGAGGCCACAAATTATATCCCGTGGGCGTTCATTAGGTTTAGGCTTTGGTCTAAGAGACCTATGAACTCTCTCAATGATAACCGCGTCGGCCCTTTCAGTGCCTAGTATAGCCGCGAATATCTCTTTAGAGACCTTTTTGAGGGATTCTGGAGCGAACAACTCGGGAATGCCGCGAAAACATACATTTTTTCTCCGGCTCCTAATCTCCTGGTTCTCCAAATCCAGATAGACGGAATTGAGGTGTTGCTGATGGACAAGAATATGGTCGCCAAGGGTATTAGAGGCATCTATTAAGTCCGTCTGTGTGTTCTCAAGTGTTTCAACCCTATGCCCTATATGTCTTACATCAGATCTGAGTTCAGCCATTTCCTTGACCAAGGGTTGTACAGTAGATTCCAGCAAGGATTTCATGTAGGACCTGGAGAGGGGAGCCGAGTCATCCGAAGTGGATCCGCAATCCGAGTCACCCGGACCATCGTTAGAATGATCATTAACCATAGGAGTCGCTTCACTACGGACCTTTTGTTTGTCTGGAGACTGTGACATTCCCAATTTTTTATTTAGGAATTCTTCCAAATCTCCCTTAGGTGTAGTAGACTGAGTTATAGAGGTTTGCCGTTGGAGGCCTTTAGCTCTTATTTTATGATCTGTGCAAACTATCATGAGACGGCTGATTATGGGCGATTGTAAACACCACTTGGTTACATCAGTAAAGTCAATTTATCTGCATATTTATGCGGCTTTGGACATAGTTGTGGAGTTTATATATCCAATAGTGTAGAAATGTAGTAACCCAATTCTTCCAGCAGGTGGAGCTCACACTCCACAAATTGATGGGTACTAGTACTCAGACAAAGAATATGTGTATAAAAGAAACTGAAATGGTGTTGAATGCCTGTATATGGACAGGACTCAATAAAAAAGTCACAGCTCTTCCCCTCTAGCAGTTTGTAACCACTATAGGGATATATTTGTGTCCTATAAATATTGCAGAAACCGAGGACTACTTCCCCACCTGGCAGCTAGTGGTTAATGAGAGTACAGTTCAGCTGCCAGCAACTTCCCTTGGGTAGCTGGAGCAGTGGCAACAGTGCACTGGTGCCTTTCCCGCTTCCGAGGCTTCGTGGGCAGAGCTATACAGGGAAAGATAGCGCCAGCTTGTTTTTTTTTTTCCTTTTCAGAAAAAGGCAGAGGCACCCACCACCAGATCCCTCCCAGCGCTCTCCAACCGTCCGATGCAGACACAAAGACTCCGATGCCCCCCGCACCGCTTTTGAGGACACCGCTGAAGTAAGCGTCACCGTCCCCCTATCCCTCGTTCACCCGGCATATCGGGCCCCACAGCCTTCCTCCGTGCTCTCTGTCTTCAAACTGCCGACGGAGCGGCCGAATCCGACACCCTGGGTATCCTGGGGCCGCGCGGCTCACCTCGGTGTCCGCGGTCTGTCTGGTGAGGTGCAGGCGATGCAGATCAGGCGGGAAGCTCCACCACAGCTCCAGTCACGCCACTCCAGGGTCTCCTCCGCGTTTTCCTCGATCCTCCTGGCCGTCACCAGGGTAAGAGTGATCTATTGTCCCCACAGGGTGGTAGAGAGGGGACACTGAAGGTTTCATATGCTGAAGTGTCAGAAAATCTGGGGGGTTTTTTTACACTTTTTGTGGCCTGGGAGCAGGAGCAAAGATCATGCACGACCAGCCATGCCAGAACCTAGGCCACGCCCCCATATATATTTTATTATTTACAATTTTTCACTGATATAAATATACATTCCTTTTTTTATTTTATATATATATATATATTAATTTTTCAATAAAATAAATATACATTCATTTTTATATATATATATATATATATATATATATATATATATGTTTTTTTATTTTAAATTTTTCATTAACATAAATTTACATTCCTTTTTTATATCTTTTTATAGATATAGATATATATATATAGTATTTGTAATTTTTCAATAAAATAAATATACATTCCTTTTTTATATATATATATGCATTTTATTTTAAATGTTTCACTAAAATAAATATACACTCCTTTTTTTTGTTTTGTATAAATATATATTTTTTTATTATCTAAACTTTTTCACTGAAATAGAAATAAATTTTTTTATATATATATATATATTTTAATTTTTTCACTAAAATAAATATACATTCCTTTTTTGTTATATATATTTTTTTATTTTTAATTTTTCACAAAAATAAAAATACATTCCTTTTTTATTATATATATTTTTTTATTTTTAATTTTTCACAAAAATAAATATACATTCCTTTTTTTTATTTTTATATATATATATTTTTTTATTTTTTCACTAAAATAAATATACATTCATTTTTTATATATATATATATATATATATATGTTTTTTTATTTAAAATTTTTCACTAACATAAATTTACGTTCCTTTTTTATATTTTTTATAGATATATATTTATTTTTTTAGTATTTCTAATTTTTCAATAAAATAAATATACATTCCTTTTTTATATGTATATATTTTATTTTAAATTTTTCGCTAAAATAAATATACATTCCTTTTTTTGTTTTGTATATATATATATATTTTTATTAATTAAACTTTTTCACTGAAATAAATATACATCCCTTTTTTTCTTTTTTTATATATATATATATTTTAAATTTTTCACTAAAATAAATATATATTCTTTTTTTGTTATATCTATTTTTTATTTTTAAATTTTCACTAAAATAAATATGCATTCCTTTTATATATATATATATATTTATATATTTTATTTAACATTTTTCACTAAAATAAATATACATTTCTTTTTTGTTATATATATACAGTACAGACCAAAAGTTTGGACACACCTTCTCATTTAAAGATTTTTCTGTGTTTTCAAAACTATGAAATTAGTACATTCACACTGAAGGCATCAAAACTATGAATTAACACATGTGGAAATATATACTTAACAAAAAAGTGTGAAACAACTGAAAATTTCTCTTATATTCTAGGTTCTTCAAAGTAGCCACCTTTTGCTTTGATGACTGCTTTGCACACTCTTGGCATTCTCTTGATGAGCTTCAAGAGGTAGTCACCGGAAACGGTTTTCACTTCACAGGTGTGCTAAGTAAAGAAAAAACGAGTGGCCATCATTACTTTAAGAAATGAAGGTCAGTCAGTGCGAAAAATTGGGAAAACTTCGAAAGTGTCCCCAAGTGCAGTTGCAAAAACCATCAAGCGCTACAAAGAAACTGGCTCACATGAGGACCGCCCCAGGAAAGGAAGACCAAGAGTCACCTCTGCTTCTGAGGATAAGTTTATCCGAGTCACCAGCCTCAGAAATCGCAGGTTAACAGCAGCTCAAATTAGAGACCAAGTCAATGCCACACAGAGTTCTAGCAGCAGACACATCTCTTCAACAACTGTTAAGAGGAGACTTTGTGCAGCAGGCCTTCATGGTAAACTAGCTGCTAGGAAACCACTGCTAAGGACAGGCAACAAGCAGAAGAGACTTGTTTGAGCTAAAGAACACAAGGAATGGACATTAGACCAGTGGAAATCTGTGCTTTGGTCTGATGAGTCCAAATTTGAGATCTTTGGTTCCAACCACCGTGTCTTTGTGTGACGCAGAAAAGGTGAACGGATGGACTCTACATGCCTGGTTCCCACCGTGAAGCATGGAGCAGGAGGTGTGATGGTGTGGGGGTGCTTTGCTGGTAACACTGTTCAGGATTTATTCAAAATTGAAGGCATACTGAACCAGCATGACTACCACAGCATCTTGCAGCGGTATGCTATTCCATCCGGTTTGCGTTTAGTAGGACCATCATTTATTTTTCAACAGGACAATGGACCCAAACACTCCTCCAGGCTATGTAAGGGCTATTTGACCAAGAGGGAGAGTGATGGGGTGCTACGCCAGATGACCTGGCCTCCACAGTCACCAGACCTGAACCCAATTGAGATGGCTTGGGGTGAGCTGGACCGCAGAGTGAAGGCAAAAGGGCCAACAAGTGCTAAGCATTAGTGTTGAGCCACCCCCGTAGTGTTCGAGTTCGGTTCGGTTCGTCGAACACCCGTGTGTTCGCCAAACTGTTCGTCGAACTGTTCGTCGAACACCTTCGAACACCGTTAAAACCAATGGCAGGCAAACAAAAACACATAGAAAACACCTTCAAAGGTGTCCAAAAGCTGACAAACTGCTCAGAAGACACAACTAACACATGGAAAAGTGACAAGTACATATAGTCATGCGAAAAGAAAAGAGGTGGAGGAGTAAAAGGAGGGGGAGACACAGATATAGGCATGTCATGCCCTTCTAAAATCCAAAAAGTGAGAAGCCGAGACGGCCAGTCCGCTCCTGCCCGTGCCACCTCCGTGTCGCCGGGTTTGTGCCAGAGCCGCGGTGAACCCTGACGGCCAGCCCCCCTCTCCCAATACTGGTGCCTGTCCGCTGGTGGGTCGAGAGAGCCCCCCTGTGGTGGAGGCAGCTCTAAGCTTTTTAATTTAAATTGTCCCTCTAATTTGAATGAATACACTTTAAATCCATTTACAAGGATCTATTGGAGGGCAAGTCTCATGCCAGCAGCCGCGTAATTCCAGCTCCAGTAGCGTCCACTAAAGCTGCTGCAGTTAAAAAGCTTTTATAAGGATCGAGCTCGGCTGTCCACCGCAAGGCATCCTAGTGCCAGTCCCAGCCCCTATGCCTTGGGGTGCCTCCTGATGCTCTTCACTAAGTATCCCGTGGTCCCGAAGCATTTCCTTTGAAAAAATTAAGTGTCCAAACTACAGGTGGTGTAGCTTGCTTAACAGCCGGGATAATCCGCTGACTAGCAGACACTGCTACTAGGCACAAAGTATTTCCTGGGCTAGATGCAGTTAAAAATTTGTAAGTAGATACTCTCGTTGGATGCTGAGAAAGCATTCCATAGAGTCTCCTGGCACGCCATATATGATTCTCTTAAAAAGCTTGGGGTAGGGGTCTAGGGGACCCTTTTATAGCCAAAATCACGGCCCTGTATCACAATACGTCACCTAGGCTGAAGATAAATGGAACTGTAGCACCGAGGGCTCGGTTGCTACAGACGTATTGCACCTCACCCAGAGGTGTGATATCTCACTCTCAGATAAGGATGGAGTGTGGATCAGGACCCGACACCTGCATGCATTACACCACATTGCCGTGGGGCAGGGCGACCAATATGCCCCTGAGATGGGCACGACAGTCCCTGTCCCTGGCTGGAGTGGGGGGAGGGAACACTGAGGAAGGGGAACCCTGCAGTGCAGGAGCAGGGAGGAAGCAGTTCCTGGGTGCATTGAGAAGGGAGTATAAAAGGTGGGCACCATCTTAGTTCAGTGCAGAGAAGTCTGAGCAGAAGTGGCAGGGAGCAGGGGCTCTGCATGAGCTCTGCTCCGGAGGCGGGCCTAGTAACAGAGGCCCAGGCCTGCAAGAGGGAGAAGGAAGGAAGAGGAGCGGAGAAGGCTCCAGGAACGAGGAATGAAGGGATCCCATGGGGTGCGGACGGGCGAGTCGCCACCGCACGCCCGAATCCACCTGCGTGGAGGGGTCAGGCCAAAGGGGGAGACCGGTCCCCGAACTAGTGGAGGCAGGAAACGACCCTCAGCTAGAAACCGGAGGCTCTGACATTTTATGTGGCGCAGCCCCTTGCTCCACCCGCTAGGAAGGCACCACATAGGGTCAGGGAAACTGGCGCCAAGTTTACCAAGAGGAGGCCCGAGGCAGCCGGACAGAAGTGTTGGTAAGAAAGGCCAGACAAAGGACACACAAAGGGGGTCCTGTGAAGCGCTCCAAAGTTATCTGGGAGTTGTCTGAGCCCCTCACCTGGTGAGCACAGTACGACGTGGGCAGCCGTTACCTGCAGACGTGGTCTGGATAATAAGAACTGTGAGTAAAGGCCCTGAACTGCATCACTGACTCCGTGTCGTTACTGCTGCTGCCCTGCACCATCACCCCCATCCTCCGCATACACTGCCCTGAGGCTATACTCCTCCCGTGGGGAGTTATGCTACGCTCTGCTGCACCCACAACACCAGCCTTAGCGGTCTGCCCTGTAGCGGCGGTTCACTCTGACCGCAATCCACGGGTGGCGTAGTCGGACATTTAAACATCAAAACCACATAAATAGTTCCGCCACTGGTTTGACCGCCCTGAGCCACGGAACCGGATCGCCGCCACGAAGACTACAACCACCAGCATCCACCAAAAAGGGTCCGGCTCCGGGTGTCCCAAGGCCCAGGGGGTGCGTCAGAACATTTTCATCACCTTTCACAATCACCAATGGGACAAGGCAGGGATGTCCTCTGTCCCCTCTCTTATACATCCTAGTGACGGAGCACCTGCTCTCATCAATTCGCCATAACCCCAATATTAGGTGGATTGAGGTGGGAGGCACCGAGTACAAGTGCTCTCTATTTGCTGATGATGTCTGCTGCACCCACAACACCAGCCTTAGCGGTCTGCCCTGTAGCGGCGGTTCACTCTGACCGCAATCCACGGGTGGCGTAGTCGGACATTTAAACATCAAAACCACATAAATAGTTCCGCCACTGGTTTGACCGCCCTGAGCCACGGAACCGGATCGCCGCCACGAAGACTACAACCACCAGCATCCACCAAAAAGGGTCCGGCTCCGGGTGTCCCAAGGCCCAGGGGGTGCGTCAGAACATTTTCATCACCTTTCACAATCACCAATGGGACAAGGCAGGGATGTCCTCTGTCCCCTCTCTTATACATCCTAGTGACGGAGCACCTGCTCTCATCAATTCGCCATAACCCCAATATTAGGTGGATTGAGGTGGGAGGCACCGAGTACAAGTGCTCTCTATTTGCTGATGATGTCCTAGTATATATCACTCAATCACATATATCCATCCCTGCTGTTATGGCTGAAATAGATCACTTTGTTACATGGTAAAATTTTAAAATCAATGCAGCGAAGTCTGAGGCCCTCGATGTCTCCCTCCCTAAATCCATATAGGATTCCATCCAGTCCAACTTTCCCTTTGCCTGGCCCTCACAGGGTATCAAATACTTAGGAATTCCTATTCATAGAGACCTCTCCCATCTATGTTATCTTAATTTTGGGCCCTTTATTGAACAATTCCATACAGACCACGGTTGGCAAGTTAGAACTGTAAGATTCACTACGTGAACCACTGGTGTTTTGTGGAAAAGCACATGTACACCGCGTTCCAAATTATTATGCAAAAAGTGTTTAGGAGTGATAAGGGAAGAATTTGTTTGTTTGTCAGTTAAACTCATTGATGGTGATGTGTGTCAGGGCTCTTTATATCACTGTAAGCAATTGCAGACACCTGTGCTAATTAGTTTGGCAGGTGTGTCCAATGAAAGGCAAGACTACTTAAGAAGGCTCTCTCACATTATTAAGCAGCCTACATTTTCTGCCAAAATGGGAAAGAAAAAGGATGTGTCGGCTGCTGAGAAGCAACAAATTGTGGAGTGTTTAGGTCAAGGCATGACTACAATCAACATTGTGCGATGATCAGGATGAAGTGTCTTGGCAATCAAGAAGTATGTAGCTGATTCACAGTACACACGTGTGCGTGCTGATAAGGGCAAATTGAGGACTCTTTCCTACAGGCAATTACGTCAGGTTGAAACAGCAGCGGCAAAAAAGCCTTGTCATAGCAGCAGACAAGTTTTTGAAGCTGCTTGTGCCTCCAACGTCCCCCGAACAACAAGATGCAGGGTCCTTCAGAGGTTTGCAGCTGTGCATATGCCATCCTGTCGACCTCCTCTATCCACTTCACACAAGCAGAAACGGCTCCAGTGGGCCAAACATTACATGAAGACTGATTTCAAAACTGTTTTGTTCACGGATGAGTGCCGTGCAGCGCTCGATGGTCCAGATGAATGGAGTGGAGGATGGCTGGTTGATGGACACCCCACGCAAACACGGCTACAGCGCCAACAAGGAGGAGGTGGAGTAATGTTTTGGGCTGGAATCATGGGGAGAGAGATTGTCGGCCCCTTTAGGATCCCTGAAGGCGCTAAAGATGAACTCCATAATGTATGTGGATTTTCTCAAACAGCACTTCCTGCCATGGTTCAAGAAGAAGAACCGTGTATTTCACAGCAAGATCATTTTTCTGCATGATAATGCACCATCTCATGCTGCACATAAAACATCTGCATCTCTGGCTGATATGGGCATAAAAGGGGACAAACTTATGGTGTGACCCCCATGCTCCCCTGACCTCTACCCCATTCAGAACCTTTGGAGCATCATTAAAAGGAGTGTCTATGATGGCGGGAGGCAGTTCACATCTAAGCAACAGCTCTGGGAGGGTATTCTGTCCTCATGCAAAACAATTGAAGCAGAAACCATCCAAAACCTGACAAATTCAATGGACGAGAGAGTTCAGAAGCTCCTTTCGAACAAGGGGTCCTATGTGAAAATGTAACATCACCTAGAATAAAGTTTTGAGTTGAAAACTGTTTGATTTCAGTTTCTAACAACCTGCTAATGCTTATAATTTCAAAAATGACCATTTTTTTGGTCTTTATTAAAATGAAAAGGTTGATCGAAAAGTTTGGGGGATCTAAGAGTGTGGCAACCCAGTAGTCATGATTACTTCGAATTCTGACAATATGAGGGTCATGCTGCAGGTAGTGCAGCAAGAAGGCACTTATGTGTCTTGCGCATCTCGGAGCCCCAAAATTATTTTCCGGGCTAGATGCAGCTAAAAATTATTTTTAATTTTAAATCTGGTGAAGCTTATTATAGATGGCCTAATAGGATCAGTGCTGCACACTGCTACAAAGCCCAAATTATTTTCCAGTCAAGATACAGATAAACATGATTAGTAATTTGAAAGCTTAAAACGGTTGGTAGGGTGATTTTAACCAATCATCAAGCTTTTACTCTCCCCAGGATGACACAGGGGTAGAAAAGTCGTTTCGGATCCATGATTTGTTCATCTTTATGAACGTGAGTCTGTCTACATTATCAGTGGAGAGCCGCGTGCGCTTATCTGTCAGCACACCACCAGCAGCGCTGAACACACGTTCAGACAGAACGCTGGCTGCGGGGCATGACAAGATCTCCAAGGCGTAAGTGGCTAGCTCCGGCCATTTATCCAGATTGGAAGCCCAAAAGAGCAAGGGTCCAGTGACACAGTCGTGGCTTCAATGTTTACTTGGAGATACTCCTGTACCATCGTCTCTAGGCGTTGACTATGTGTCAGACTTCTTGTCTCCTGTGGCCTTGCAAAGGATGGGCTAAAAAAGTGGTGAAATGATTCCGCAAAATTGATGTTACCAGCAGATACTGTGGTTCTGTTACGGTTTGAGTGCTGAACACTTGACGGTCCCACGGTTGGCAAGTTGGAACTGTGAGATTCACTACGTGCACCACTGGTATTTTGTGGAAAAGCACATGTAAGATTCTGCAACAGTCTCTGCTGATACTCCTGCATGCGTGCATCCCTTTCTATGGCAGGAATAATTTCTGCAAATTTACTTTTGTACCGGGGATCTAACAGTGTGGCAACCCAGTAGTCAGGATTATTTCTAATTCTCACAATTCGAGGGTCATGTTGCAGGTAGTGCAGCAAGAAGGCACTCATGTGTGTTGCGCATCCAGGAGCACCAAGTCCCTGTTGTGTTGGTGGCGAGGTAGCAATCATGCTTCCTTCCTCTGTCCTCTCCCCCCAACCTCGCACAACAGAAATGTGATCAAGGTCTCCCTCATCTGATGAGTCTTCCATCAGTTCGTCCTCCACTTCTTCCTGGGCTCCTGCACCTTCCTCACTAGTTTGGCTGCTACCATGCGCCCTGGTAAAATCATCTCCCCCACCCTCACATGCCTGCCGCCTTGGTGCTGCCGACCGTCTGGACCTTGCAGATGTTAGCCCTTCCGCATATAACTCCTCCTCCTCTACTTCCTCCACCTCCTCTTGTGCCACCACCTGACTCCGAATTCTGTTT
This sequence comes from Phyllobates terribilis, assembly GCF_046119375.1. Lineage (NCBI taxonomy): Eukaryota > Metazoa > Chordata > Amphibia > Anura > Dendrobatidae > Phyllobates > Phyllobates terribilis. Next base: position 313,891,053 of record NW_027362765.1, read on the forward strand.
AACATGTGCTCCAGCATGTAAATCACCGGAATAGTCATGCTGATAATGGCATCGTCAGCACTAAACATCTTCGTCGCCATTTCAAAACTGTGCAGAAGGGTGCATTGGTCCCTGATCTGAGACCACTCCTCCAGCGTGATTTGCCCCACCTCTGAATCTCGTTGGCCCAGGCTATACGTCAGAACGTATTGCACCAGGGCTTGTCGGTGCTGCCACAGTCGCTGCAACATGTGCAGAGTTGAATTCCACCGGGTAGGCACATCGCATTTTAGCCGGTGAAGTGGCAGGCCCAACGACTTCTGTAGAGATGTAAGTCGCTGAGCTGCGGGATGCGAACGGCGGAAGTGAGCACACAGCGACCGTGCCCTCTGCAGAAGGCCATCTAGTCTGGGATAGTGGGCTAAAAATTGCTGGACAACCAGGTTCAACACGTGAGCCATACAAGGCACGTGTGTGACATTGCCCCGGCGAAGGGCCGCACCCAGGTTTGCAGCATTGTCGCACACGGCCTTCCCTGGTTTCAGGTCCAGTGGAGACAACCATTCATGAAATTGGTTCTCCAGAGCTGACCACAACTCCTCAGCTGTGTGACTCACATTTCCCAGACATTTCAATGTAAAAACCGCCTGATGACGTTGAGCCCTACTGCCAGCATAGTAAGGAGGTGTGCAGGATCCCTTCTGCGCAGTTAGAAAGCTTGTGGCATGACCAGACAGGCTTTGAGTGCAGGTGGAAGACCGAGAGGAGGTTGAGGAGGCAGAAGCAGTGGAGGAAAAATGACATAAAGAGGATTGACGCACAACTCGTGGGGACGGCAAGACTTGGACAGCAGCCCCTTGTCCTGCTGTCACCATAGTTACCCAGTGCCCAGTCAGCGACATGTAACGCCCCTGTCCATGCCTACTCGTCCTAGTGTCTGTGGTGAAATGCACCCTGTCACACACAGAGTTTCTCAAGAAGCGGTGATGTTGTGTGCGACATGCTGGTGGAGCGCAGGCACACCTTTCTTTGAGAAGTAGTGCTGACTGGGCATCTGGTACTGGGGCACTGCGACGGACATAAGGTCTCGAAAATCCTCTGTGTCCACCAGGCGGAAAGGCAGCATTTCTGTAGCCAAGAGCTTGCAGATGGTGAAATTCAACCTCTTAGCTTTCTCATGGCTAGGAGGAAATGGTCTTTTACTTGTCCACATCTGAGGGACCGAGGGCTGGCTATTGTGCTTAGACGGGGTTGATAAGGGTGTCCCCGGCAAACTGCCGGTCTGTGAGGAAGATGCAGGCGGACATGTTAGGTTGCCTTGATCCAAAGGTGGTGCTATCGATGTCGGACAGCGCTCAAGACCAGCTGGTGTTACCACCTCCAAAGAAAATGATGACCTGCCAATCACGCTGGCTGTTGCGGGTAAAGAGGTGGCAGGTCTGCGCCCCAAAACAGGTGTGACTGCTGTCCCCCCAGTCACAGAGGATGAAAAGGCCGCGGATGCACAAGATATGGCAGACGGTGGTTGGCCCGGCCGGCTAGACCGCATTGTAGCACACTGAGCTTCCCACTGCAACTTATGCTTCATGTCCATGTGCCGGTTCATGCATGAAGTACTCAAACTATGTATTTTTTGGCCTCTACTTAGCTTTTGCTGACAAATGTTACAGATAACACGAGTTGGGTCATCTTTATCGATCTGAAAAAATGCCCAGGCTATGCAAGGCTTAGCACCCATGCGACCTGAAGAGCCACCACGACTTGTGGTGAGAGGCAGAGTTGTGTTTGAGGATGCAGTTGTTGACGTGCTTCCAGTACTACGTCTCTGTCCAGGAAGGCGCAACCTGACCTCGTCGTCACTAGCATCTTCCTCCACCTCCTCTGCTGACCTCATCTCTTGGCTGACTGTGGGTTGACAGTAAGTGGGATCTCCGACCTCATCATCATCACCCTGTGCGTTATCACACCCGTCGTCCTCAGAGCCAACCTGTTCCTGCCCTGACAAAAAACTAAAGTTGTCGTTCCAATCAGGTATTTGAGTCTTATCATCGTCTTCCTCATTGTCTCCACCAACAGGAGTTACAGTTTGGGAATGAGGGTCTACATTATGGTCAGAACCTTCTGCGTCTGGTCCTGGATCCGACTCATAAAGATTCTGGGCATCAGTGCAGATCATTTCCTCGTCTGGATTCACAGAAGCGCTGGAGTCGACCTCTGATTCCCAGGCTATAGTATGAGTAAACAGCTCTGCAGACTCAACCATCTGTTCTACCTCATACTCAGACGGGCAGCTGGAGATTTGGGAGCTGTGAGGAAGCAAGTGCGATTTGGGTGACACCTTTGAGGACTGGAGTATTTGTGATGTTGAAGTTGATGTGGAGGAGAGCCCACTTAAAGGAGCACTTGATATCCGTTGAAGCACCTGCTGTTTTTGTGCCTCATCTGGAATTTGTAGCGATTGGCGTGGCCGTAAGAAAGGGATCTTATCACATTGTCCGCTAAAAGAAGTAGACATTTTAGTTTGGCTGGAAGATGGTCTTTCTTCTGCACCTACCCCACGGACACAACCTTTTTTCCCCTTCCCAACACGCCTATTCCCCTTTCCACCAGCAGCAGGCCTTTTTCCACTCATTTTGGTGGTTAACTAATTCACAACTCTGGAGTTGTTTGCACAAAAAAACAATGGATGGTAACCGAGCAGAGCTGAGTGGCCAAACTGTGGTATTAGGCCAAAACTATTGGCTGGGTTAGATGCAGAAAAAAATTATTTTTAATTTGCAACCTGATGGAGGTCAGTATAGATGGACTAATAGACCAAGTCCCACACACCGCTAGAAGCCCAAATATTTTTTCAGAGCTAGATGCAGAAAAAAATTATATTCAATTTGCAACCTGCTGGAGGTCAGTATAGAAGGACTAATAGAACAAGTCCCACACACTGCTAGAAGCCCAAATATTTTTTCAGAGCTAAATGAAGAAAAAAATTATTTTTAATTTGCAACCTGATGGAGGTCAGTATAGATGGACTAATAGACCAAGTCCCACACACTGCTAGAAGCCCAAATATTTTTTCAGAGCTAGATGCAGAAAAAAATTATATTCAGTTTGCAACCTGATGGAGGTCAGTATAGATGGACTAATAGAATGATGCTATGCCCAAAAGATTTTACTTCACTAGGTGCAGTAAAAAAATTGGTATTCTATACACAGGTGGTATATCTTGCAACACAGATAGGCTACTCCACTGACTAACACACTCTGCAATAGGCCAAAAAGGATTAGCTTTGCTAGATTCAGCCAAATGCTGTGAAAAAAACTTGCACAGCACTGGCACAGACCTGCCTGGCAAAAACTGATAGGAACTGATGTAACCTAGTCCTGAAAAGGACTCCAATTACAATTAGTCTTTACTCCCACAATCTATCTATTTAAGAGCACAGACCTGCCTGATAAAAGTCGTAGGAAATGCTGTAACCTAGTCCTTAAAAGGACTGCAATCACAACTATTCCCTACTCCCAAGCTATCTGTATATTTGTGCGAAAATTGGCTTGAAATTAACAAGGTATAGCGCACACAGCAACAGCGGTGCCGTCTAACACGCAGCTGCAGCAGTGAGAAAATGGTGGCGACGGGGAAAATGGCTTGGTCTTATAGGGCAAGGACATGTGACATACACTGCCAATCACACATGCCCTTGCTTGTGTGAAAAAAAGCACTTCGCTCCGTGTGTGCGCTGCTGATAGGCTGACAGATTGCACCTCCCCACTGCAAATGCGGGAAAGAGAAAAAAAAATGGAGATCTTCATTGTTCCTGCAGAGATCCATCCCCTGCCCCTCCCCCCGCCCCGCTGTACACTCAAACTGCGGATTAACATTAATTTTCATCATTACTGAGAAAAAATCCAGTTATGATTTTGGTGCACGAACAGTTATCGAACATAACCTCGAACAGCCGAATTTTTCTCAAATTGTTCGTGTTCGCCGACCGGCTCGAACACCGCCCAAAACAGCTCGAATTTGAGATTGGCGAACAGTTCGAGTAGAACAACGCTCATCTCTACTAAGCATCTCTGGGAACTCCTTCAAGATTGTTGGAAGACCATTTCCGGTGACTACCTCTTGAAGCTCATCAAGAGAATGCCAAGAGTGTGCAAAGCAGTCATCAAAGCAAAAGGTGGCTACTTTGAAGAACCTAGAATATAAGGCATATTTTCAGTGGTTTCACACTTTTTTATTAAGTATATATTTCCACATGTGTTAATTCATAGTTTTGATGCCTTCAGTGTGAATGTACAATTTTCAAAGTCATGAAAATACAGAAAAATCTTTAAATGAGAAGGTGTGTCCAAACTTTTGGTCTGTACTGTATATTTTTTTATTTTAAATTTTTCAATAAAATAAATATACATTCCTCTTTTTATTTTGTATATATATATATATATATATATATATATAAAATTTTTATGATTTAAAATTTTTCACTGAAATAAATACACATTCCTTTTTTATTTTTATATATATATATTTAAAATTTTTCACTAAAATAAATATACATTCCTTTTTTGTTATATATGTGTTTTTATTTAAAATTTTTCGCTAAAATAAATATACATTCCTTTTTTATATATATATATTTTTTTATTTTTTTTACTAAAATAAATATGCATTCCTTTTTATATATATATATATATGTTTTATTATTTTAAAATTTTCAGTAAAATAAATGTACATTCCTTTATATATATATATATTTATATATACTGTATATATTTTTTTACATTTTTCAGTAAAATATATATACATTCCTTTTTTGTTATATACATTTTTTTTTATTTTAAATTTTTCACTAAAATAAATATACATTCCTTTTTTTTATATATATTTTTTTATTTTAAATTTTTCACTAAAATAAATATATATTCCTTTTTTATTTATATATATATATTTTTTTAAATTTTTTAACTAAAATAAATATGCATTCCTTTTATATATATATATATATATATATATATTTTTTTTTTACTTTACATTTTTCACTAAACTAAATATACATTCCTTTTTTTATATATATATATATTTTTTTATTTTAAATTTTTCACTAAAATAAATATACATTCCTATTTATATATATATATTAGTGTTGAGCGAGCATCACGCTACTCGGGATGTTTGGCGAGCACCGAGCATTTCCGGGTTACTCGGGCGGGAGCTCGGGTCTCCGCCCTGCACTTTTGGCGCTCTTTACAGAGCCAATGAACATGCAGGGATTGCCAGCCAGTCACTGTAATGCCACAGCCATGTTGTTTGTGGGCATTACAGTGATTGGCTGGCTGCACAGCGTAACCTCGAGTATTTAAAACCGGGCGCCGCCATCTTGGACACAGTCACTACGGATCAGCCAGTGTAGGGTCAGTGCTGCTGAGTTAGGGAGAGATATATAGTGCGAAATAGGTTGTGTAGGGTCTTTAAAGCCTGCCAAATCAAACAAACAGTCCTTCTCAGGACTAATATCCATCCCAGATATCAGGCAGGCAGGCTGTATAGGAGTCGCAGTGGTTATACCAGCAAACGCTGCGTTACAGTCCTGTGTGCTCCTGTTGGTCAAATTGCTAGACTTATCACCCCAGTCCCAGGGGTCAGGAAAAAAATATTTTTTTTCATCTAAATCCTGTATTTTTTTTTCCTCAGTCAGACTGTACAAGTACACATCTTATTAACCTTTTGGTATTTTTCCCCCTCCCCCAAAAAATTGAGTGTGTCTGTGACTGTTCAGACACCAATATCTGTTTAAAAGAGTCTGGTGTAGGCCAGAAAAATAGAACTGTGGTTTTGCAGTTCCACGGGTCAAATCTCTGTATTATCCTGTTTTGGGCATTTTTTGCTGTAAAAAAAACCTGTAATACTGTCTCCCTGACTGGTCAGACACCTATATATCTGTTTAAAAGAGTCTGGTGTAGGCCAGAAAAATAGAACTGTGGTTTTGCAGTTCCACGGGTCAAATCTCTGTATTATCCTGTTTTTGGCATTTTTTGCCGTAAAAAAAAACTGTAATAGTGTCTCTCTGACTGGTCAGACACCAATATATCTGTTTAAAAGAGTCTGGTGTGGGCCAGACAAATAGAATTGTGGTTTTGCAGTTCCATGGGTCAAATCTCTGTATTATCCACTTTTGGGTCTTTTTTACATAAAAAAAACAGTTTGAGTGTGTCGCTGACTGTTCAGCCACAAACATATCTATATTAAAAAGTCTGGTATATGCCAGTAAATTAGAACTGTGGTTTTGCAGTTCCACGGTTGAAATCTCTGTATTATGCAGCTTTTGGCCTTTTTCACGTAAAAAACAACAGTAATAGTGTGTCCCTGTCTGTTCAGTCACAAATATATCTGTTTAAAATGTTCTGGTGTAGGCCAGACAAATAGAACTGTGGTTTTCCTCTTCCACGGTTCTAATCTCTTTTTATTACCCTTTTTCAATTGATAGTGCGAGTGTAAGCTATTTTACTTCATTTACAATGGGCAAGGCGCGTGGCAAGGGACGTGGAACTGGACGTTCTGGTGATGGTGCGTGTAGAGGACGGGGCTATGGCCAAGGTGAAAATGTGCCACAACCAACAGCCACATCTTCTCGCTCCCACTTCTTGACTGAATTACTAAGGAAGCACACTACAACACCAGTATTGAGAACTGATCAGTGTGAACAGGTTATTAATTGGATAGCAGATAATACTTCCAGTTACCTGGGCACCACCACCTCCGGTCTGTCTTCCACACGGTCAAATCTTAGTAGCCGTGAGCCTCAACCGCATACTCCTCCTCACCCTGATGCTCCTTCCTCCCACCATGCCGAGTGTCATCAGACAGCAACTGATCCCACACTTGGACACTCTGAAGAGCTGTTCACTGGTCCATATCCATACTTGTGCCCCTCACCTGCTCCGCTTGAAGTGGTGGAAGAGGAGATCCCATGTAGCGATGCCCAAATATTTGAACAGCCACGGCCACAGGAAGTCGACGCTGGCAATTTGTCACAAGAGGTGGACGATGACAAGACACAATTGCCACGAAGTGAGGAGGAGGATCATGGTGCGCAAGTGGAAGAGGAGGAGGTGCTGGATGATCAAGTAAGTGACCCAACGTGGCAGGAGGACACGCAGAGCGAGGCCAGCAGCACACAGGGGGAGGGAGGCAGAGTACCTCAACAGGCAGGAAGAAGCAGTGTGGTAGCCGCACACAGAAGGCGGGCAACAGTTCCCCGTAACACCAACACGAGGGACATTGCCAGTACAACCGGTAGGTCTTCCAGAGTCTGGAATTTTTTTAAAGACTCTGCTGATAACCCCAAAAAGGCCATTTGTTCCACCTGCCTTGCCAGCATCAGCAGAGGTGACAAAACTACCAGCCTGACCACCACCAGCATGATCAGGTACATGGCAGCAAAGCACCCGACTTTGTGGGGCCAACCTCAGGGTCCACGACCAGTGTCAGCGGGTGTCACCACTGCTCCTTCCGCTGTTGTGCGTGTAATAGAACCCCCTGTTGTGCGTGCAAGGCAATACCCTGTCCATACTGCATGCAAAGATGCCCCCTCCTCTCAGTCTTCACTTGTTATGGCAGTTTCTCAAGAAACAGCATCAACGACCACGTCCACGTCCCACCGGAGCGTTCAATTGTCCATATCACAGAGCTTTGAACGAAAGGGCAAATTCGCAGCCAATGCCCCACAGGCCACAGTCCTAAATTCGCACATTTCACGACTGCTTGCGTTGGAAATGCTGCCTTTTAGGCTGGTGGAGACGGAATCCTTCCGCAACCTTATGGCGGTGGCCGTCCCTCGGTACTCGGTCCCCAGCCGACACTATTTTGCCCGGTGTGCCATCCCCGCACTACACAAGCACGTGTCTCAAAACATCTGCCGTGCCCTCAACAATGCAGTTACCGGGAGAGTCCACCTGACAACGGACACGTGGACAAGTGCTTGTGGCCAGGGATGGTACATCTCCCTGACGGCACACTGGGTAAACATAGTGGAAGCCGGGACCCAGTCGGACCTTGGGATGGAACACATCCTCCCCACACCGAGGATTGCGGGCCCTATGTCAGTCAGAGTTGCCCCCACAGTGTACAGCTCCTGCGCATCATCCTCCTCCTCCTCCTCGTGTTCAGTCTCCATCTCAGATATCCCCACATCAGTTACAAGCTGGAAGCTCTGCAGTACTGCCTCAGCCAAGCAGCAACAGGCTGTGCTGAAACTCATAAGCTTAGGTGAGAAACCTCACACTGCTTGTGAGTTGTGGACAGCTGTGAAAGAGCAGGCAGATCTGTGGCTGAGACCGCTGAACCTACATCCAGGCATGGTCGTGTGTGACAATGGCCGTAACCTGGTGGCGGCTCTGAGGTGAGTCGAGATCACACACGTACCATGCCTGGCTCATGGGCTTAACCTCGTGGTTCATCGGTTTCTTAAATCGTACCCCGAGTTGCCAGATCTGCTCGTCAAAGTATGCCGCCTGTCAGCTCATTTTCGCAAGTCGGCTACAGCTTCCGGCGCCCTTGCTGTGTTGCAGCAGCATTTGCAGCTTCCGTCACACCGACTGGTGTGTGATGTCCCCACACGTTGGAACTCTACCCTCCACATGTTGCAAAGGATTTGTGAGCAGAAAAGAGCAGTTGTGGAGTACCAGCTGTAACAAGGCCGTCAATATTCAGGTCAGACTCCACACAAAAGACCTCAGGAGTGGACGTGGATGTCTGACATACAGTGCCTACAAGTAGTATTCAACCCCTGCAGATTTAGCTGGTTTGATAAGATGCAAATAAGTTAGAGCCTTCAAACTGCAAACGAGAGTAGGTTTTATGAACAGAAGCATAAATCTTACAAACCAAAAAGTTATGTTGCTCAGTTGAATTTTATTACATTTTAAACATAAAAGTGTGGGTCAATTATTATTCAACCCCTATGTTTAATATTTTGTGGAATAACCCTTGTTTGCAATTACAGCTAATAATCGTCTTTTATAAGACCTGATCAGGCCGGCACAGGTCAGTGGAGTTATCTTGGCCCACTCCTCCATGCAGATCTTCTCCAAGTTATCTAGGTTCTTTGGGTGTCTCATGTGGACTTTATTCTTGAGCTCCTTCCACAAGTTTTCAATTGGGTTAAGGTCAGGAGACTGACTAGGCCACTCCAACACCTTGACTTTTTCCCTATTGAACCAGGCCTTGGTTTTCTTGGCTGTGTGCTTTGGGTCGTTGTCTTGTTGGAAGATGAAATTACGACCCATCTTAAGATCCTTGATGGAGGAGCGGAGGTTCTTGGCCAAAATCTCCAGGTAGGCTGTGCTATCCATCTTCCCATGGATGTGGACCAGATGGCCAGGCCCCTTGGCAGAGAAACAGCCCCACAGCATGATGCTGCCACCACCATGCTTGACTGTAGGGATGGTATTCTTGGGGTCGTATGCAGTGCCATCCAGTCTCCAAACGTCACGTGTGTGGTTGGCACCAAAGATCTCGATCTTGGTCTCATCAGACCATAGAACCTTGAACCAGTCTGTCTCAGAGTCCTCCAAGTGATCATGAGCAAACTGTAGACGAGCCTTGACATGACGCTTTGAAAGTAAAGGTACCTTACGGGCTCATCTGGAACGGAGACCATTGCGGTGGAGTACGTAACTTATGGTATTGACTGAAACCAATGTCCCCACTGCCATGAGATCTTCCCGGAGCTCCTTCCTTGTTGTCCTTGGGTTAGCCTTGACTCTTCAGACAAGTCTGGCCTCGGCACGGGAGGACACTTTCAAAGGCTGTCCTGGCCGTGGAAGGCTAACAGTAGTTCCATAAGCCTTCCACTTATGGATGATGCTCCCAACAGTGGAGACAGGTAGGCCCAACTCCTTGTAAAGGGTTTTGTACCCCTTGCCAGCCTTGTGACCCTCCACGATCTTGTCTCTGATGGCCTTGGAATGCTCCTTTGTCTTTCCCATGTTGACCATGTCTGAGTGCTGTTCACAAGTTTGGGGAGGGTCTTAAATAGTCAGAAAAGGCTGGGAAAAGAGATCTTTAATCCACACATGTGAAGCTCATTATTCTTGGTGCCTGAACTACTTCTTAATACTTTAGGGGGACCAAACAGAATTCTTGTGGTTTGAGGGGTTGAATAATAAATGACACTCTGAATTAACTTTTAACGTTTTAAAAAAAAACAAAACGAAAAAACAAAAACAAAATTTGCTGCAGTGCATTTCCCACTTCCAGGCTGATCTACAGTACAAATGTCACAATGCCAAGTTAATTCCGCATGTGTCAACCAGCTAAATCTGCAGGGGGTTGAATACTACTTGTAGGCACTATATGTACCACCTTGACAAACTTTGAGGAGTCCACCAAGATGGTGAGTGGCGATGACGCCATCATTAGCATCAGCATTCCACTTGTCTGTCTTTTGCAATGCCCTCTGCAGAGAATTAAAGAGGAGGCATTGCAGCCAGAGCATGATGAGATGGATCCAGAAGCCATAGCGGTCAGTTACACACAGCCCAGCCTCATCTCATCCCAACGTGCATTGGGGGACAATGAAGGAGAGGAGGAGGAGGAATAACAGGAGCTTGTATCATACGCTTTAGATGGTAGTAGCTGTACAACTGTCATACCGTGCGTTCAGCATGGGTGGCCTGAGGACAGGGGGGAGGAGGAGGAGGAGAGCATGGTCAGTCGTCATCTTGGTGAGGACACAGAAGTCTTGCCCATTACCTGTCTGGCTTGCATGGCTGACTTTATGTTACGCTGCCTTAACCTTGACCCTCGTATTGCCAAAATGTTGGCTGACAGTCATTACTGTTGGTGACACTTTTAGGCCCCCGCTACAAGGAGAACTTTCACTCTCTTATTCCTGAGGTGGAGAGGTCTACAAAAATGGGGCAGTACCAGAAGGCCCTTGCTGCAGAACTGTTAAAAAATTCCCATCTGAACACGCTAGCAGCAGAGGTCACAGTTCGTTGACAAACAAAGGCATACAGGCGAGAGAGATGCAACTCCAATTCACCAGAGGCAGGGGAACAATGTCAACATTCTGGGACAGTTTTCTGAGACCCGCCCAGCTTACAGGCCCTGAGGCGCGGGGTACTCTCACAAGGAGTGGAGAGTTTCAAAAGATGGTGAGGGAGTACCTTGCCGACCGTACCAGCATCCTCCGTGATTCCTCTGTGCCTTTTAATTATTGGGTATCCAAGCTGGACACTTGGAATGAACTTGCTCTGTAAGCCTTGGAGTTCCTGGCCTGCCCTGCGACTAGCGTGTTATTGGAGCGTGTTTTTAGTGCCGCTGGGGGAATTATAACTGATAAGCGCACTCGCCTGTCAACTGACAATGCTGACAAGCTGACCCTTATCAAAATGAACAAGGACTGGATTGGGCCAGACTTCTCATCACCACCAAATGTAGCAGAGTAACATAAAGTCAAATCCACTGTGCTATTTCGGGAGGTGTATTCCCATGCACCGCTTCACACCCACACATGGGATAACTCTTCCTCATTTCGGCTTTTTTTTTGCTCTTCTCCTTATCCTCAGCCTCCACCACCACTATACCACCAGGGTGACCGTGGTCCATGTTGCCAGCATTGCAAGTTCCTCCATCCTAATTTTTGGAAGCTTTTGCTTGGAAGGCATAGGCAAAGACTATGGGAGACCTACTCCCCAATAATGGGAATAATGTTTTTAATATGCTGTACTGCATTGCTCTTGTTAAGCTACTGTGACCTCCACGTCTCTTCCAAGGGGCATTAAAACTGTCTTGTTAAGCTACTGCGACCTCCACCACTTTTCCAATGGGCATTAAAACTGTCTTGTTAAGCTACTGCGACCTCCACCACTTTTCCAAGGGGCATTAAAGCTGTCTTCTTAAGCTACTGTGACCTCCACCACTCTTCCAAGGGGCATTAAAACCATCTTGTTAAGCTACTGCGACCTCCACCGCTCTTCCAAGGGGCATTAAACCGTCTTGTTAAGCTACTGTGACCTCCACCACTCTTCCAAGGGGCATTAAAACCATCTTGTTAAGCTACTGTGACCTCCACCATTCTTCCAAGGGGCATTAAAACCATCTTGTTAAGCTACTGCGACCTCCACCGCTCTTCCAAGGGGCATTAAAACCATCTTATTAAACAACTCTGACCTCCACGTCTCTTCCAAGGGGCATAAAAAACATCTTGTTAAGCTACTGTGACCTCCACCACTTCTCCAAGGGGCATTAAAACCGTCTTGTTAAGCTTCTGTAACCTCCACCACTCTTCCAAGGGGCATTTAAACTGTCTTGTTAAGCTACTGCAACCTCCATGTCTTTTCCAAGGGGCATTAAAACCGTCTTGTTAAGCTACAGCGACCTCCACCACTTCTCCAAGGGGCATTAAAACCATCTTGTTAAGCTAATGTATCCTCCACCACTCATTCAAGGGGCATTAAAACCGTCTTGTTAAGCTACTGCGATCTCCACCACTTTTCCCAGGGGCATTGATATTGTCTTCTTCTTCCACTGCGACATCCACTTCTCTCCCAAGGGGCATTAAAACTGTCTTGTTAAGCTACTGTGACCTCCACTGCTCTTCCAAGGGGTATTAAAACCGTCTTGTTAAGCTACTGTAACCTCCACCACTCTTCCAAGGGGCATTAAAACCGTCTTGTTAAGCTACTGCGACCTCCACCACTCTTCCAAGGGGCATTAAAACCATCTTGTTAAACCACTCTGACCTCCCCTTATCTTCCAAAGGGCATAAAAACCGTCTTGTTAAGCTAATGCGACATCCACCACTTTTCCCAGGGGCATTGATATTGTCTTTTTATTCCACTGCAACCTCCATGTCTCTTCCAAGGGGCATTAAAACCATCTTGTTAAGCTAATGCAACCTCCATGTCTCTTCCAAGGGGCATTAAAGCCATCTTGTTAAGCTACTGCGACCTCCACCACTTTTCCCAGGGGCATTGATATTGTTTTTTTATTTCACTGCGATCTCCACGTCTCTTCCAAGGGGCATTAAAACCATCTTGTTAAGCTACTGCAACCTCCATGTCTCTTCCAAGGGGCATTAAAACCGTCTTGTTAAGCTACTGCGACATCCACCACTTTTCCCAGGGGCATTGATATTGTCTTTATATTTCACTGCGACCTCCACGTCTCTTTCAAGGGGCATTAAAACCGTCTTGTTGAGCTACTGCAACCTCCACGTCTCTTCCAAGGGGCATTAAACCGTCTTGTTAAGCTACTGTGACCTCCACTGCTCTTCCAAGGGGTATTAAAACTGTCTTGTTAAGCTACTGTAACCTCCACCACTCTTCCAAGGAGCATTAAAACCGTCTTGTTAAGCTACTGCGACCTCCACCACTCTTCCAAGGGGCATTAAAACCATCTTGTTAAACCACTCTGACCTCCCCTTATCTTCCAAAGGGCATAAAAACCGTCTTGTTAAGCTACAGCGACTTCCACCACTTTTCCCAGGGGCATTGATATTGTCGTTTTATTCCACTGCAACCTCCATGTCTCTTCCAAGGGGCATTAAAGCCATCTTGTTAAGCTACTGCGACCTACACCACTTTTCCCAGGGACATTGATATTGTCTTTTTATTCCACTGCGACCTCCACATCTCTTCCAAGGGGCATTAAAACCATCTTGTTAAGCTACTGCAACCTCCATGTCTCTTCCAAGGGGCATTAAAACCGTCTTGTTAAGCTTCTGCGACCTCCACCACTTTTCCCAGGGGCATTGATATTGTCTTTTTATTTCACTGCGACCTCCACGTCTCTTTCAAGTGGCATTAAAACCGTCTTGTTGAGCTACTGCAACCTCCACGTCTCTTCCAAGGGGCATTAAACCGTCTTGTTAAGCTACTGTGACCTCCACTGCTCTTCCAAGGGGTATTAAAACCGTCTTGTTAAGCTACTGTAACCTCCACCACTCTTCCAAGGGGCATTAAAACTGTCTTGTTAATCTACTGCGACCTCCACCACTCTTCCAAGGGGCATTAAAACCATCTTGTTAAACCACTCTGACCTCCCCTTATCTTCCAAAGGGCATAAAAACCATTTTGTTAAGCTACTGCGACATCCACCACTTTTCCCAGGGGCATTGATATTGTCTTTTTATTCCACTGCAACCTCCATGTCTCTTCCAAGGGGCATTAAAACCATCTTGTTAAGCTACTGCAACCTCCATGTCTCTTCCAAGGGGCATTAAAGCCATCTTGTTAAGCTACTGCGACCTCCACCACTTTTCCTAGGGGCATTGATATTGTCTTTTTATTTCACTGCGACCTCCACCTCTCTTCCAAGGGGCATTAAAACCGTCTTGTTAAGCTACTACAACCTCCACGTCTCTTCCAAGGGGCATTAAAACCATCTTGTTAAGCTACTGCGACCTACACCACTTTTCCCAGGGACATTGATATTGTCTTTTTATTCCACTGCGACCTCCACATCTCTTCCAAGGGGCATTAAAACCATCTTGTTAAGCTACTGCAACCTCCATGTCTCTTCCAAGGGGCATTAAAACCGTCTTGTTAAGCTACTGCGACATCCACCACTTTTCCCAGGGGCATTGATATTGTCTTTTTATTTCACTGCGACCTCCACGTCTCTTTCAAGGGGCATTAAAACCGTCTTGTTGAGCTACTGCAACCTCCACGTCTCTTCCAAGGGGCATTAAACCGTCTTGTTAAGCTACTGTGACCTCCACTGCTCTTCCAAAGGGTATTAAAACCGTCTTGTTAAGCTACTGTAACCTCCACCACTCTTCCAAGGAGCATTAAAACCGTCTTGTTAAGCTACTGCGACCTCCACCACTCTTCCAAGGGGCATTAAAACCATCTTGTTAAACCACTCTGACCTCCCCTTATCTTCCAAAGGGCATAAAAACCGTCTTGTTAAGCTACTGCGACTTCCACCACTTTTCCCAGGGGCATTGATATTGTCTTTTTATTCCACCGCAACCTCCATGTCTCTTCCAAGGGGCATTAAAACCATCTTGTTAAGCTACTGCAACCTCCATGTCTCTTCCAAGGGGCATTAAAGCCATCTTGTTAAGCTGCTGCGACCTCCACCACTTTTCCCAGGGGCATTGATATTGTCTTTTTATTTCACTGCGACCTCCACGTCTCTTCCAAGGGGCATTAAAACCGTCTTGTTAAGCTACTACAAGCTCCACGCCTCTTCCAAGGGGCATTAAAACCATCTTGTTAAGCTACTGCGACCTACACCACTTTTCCCAGGGACATTGATATTGTCTTTTTATTCCACTGCGACCTCCACATCTCTTCCAAGGGGCATTAAAACCATCTTGTTAAGCTACTGCAACCTCCATGTCTCTTCCAAGGGGCATTAAAACCGTCTTGTTAAGCTTCTGCGACCTCCACCACTTTTCCCAGGGGCATTGATATTGTCTTTTTATTTCACTGCGACCTCCACGTCTCTTTCAAGGGGCATTAAAACCATCTTGTTGAGCTACTGCAACCTCCACGTCTCTTCCAAGGGGCAGTAAACCATCTTGTTAAGCTACTGTGACCTCCACTGCTCTTCCAAGGGGTATTAAAACCGTCTTGTTAAGCTACTGTAACCTCCACCACTCTTCCAAGGGGCATTAAAACCGTCTTGTTAAGCTACTGCGACCTCCACCACTCTTCCAAGGGGCATTAAAACCATCTTGTTAAACCACTCTGACCTCCCCTTATCTTCCAAAGGGCATAAAAACCGTCTTGTTAAGCTACTGCGACATCCACCACTTTTCCCAGGGGCATTGATATTGTCTTTTTATTCCACTGCAACCTCCATGTCTCTTCCAAGGGGCATTAAAACCATATTGTTAAGCTACTGCAACCTCCATGTCTCTTCCAAGGGGCATTAAAGCCATCTTGTTAAGCTACTGCGACCTCCACCACTTTTCCCAGGGGCATTGATATTGTCTTTTTATTTCACTGCGACCTCCACGTCTCTTCCAAGGGGCATTAAAACCGTCTTGTTAAGCTACTACAACCTCCACGTCTCTTCCAAGGGGCATTAAAACCATCTTGTTAAGCTACTGTGACCTACACCACTTTTCCCAGGGACATTGATATTGTCTTTTTATTCCACTGCGACCTCCACATCTCTTCCAAGGGGCATTAAAACCATCTTGTTGAGCTACTGCAACCTCCACGTCTCTTCCAAGGGGCACTAAAACCATCTTGTTAAGCTACATCGACCTACACCACTTTTTCCAGGGGCATTGATATTGTCTTTTTATTCCACTGCGACCTCCACGTCTCTTCCAAGGGGCATTAAAACCGTCTTGTTAATCTACTGCGACCTCCACCACTTTTCCCAGGGGAATTGATATTGTCTTTTTATTCCACTGTGACCTCCACGTCTCTTCCAAGGGGCATTAAAACCATCTTGTTAAGCTACTGCGACCTCCACCACTTCTCCAAGGGGCATTAAAACCATCTTGTTAAGCTACTGTAACCTCCACCACTCTTCCAAGGGGCATTTAAACCGTCTTGTTAAGCTAATGTGACTTCCACCACTTTTCCCAGGGGCATTGATATTGTCTTTTTATTCCACTGCGACCTCCACGTCTCTTCCAAGGGGCATTAAAACCATCTTGTTAAGCTACTGCGACCTCCACCACTTTTCCCAGGGGCATTATAACTGTCTTGTTAAGCTACTGCGACCTCCACCACTTTTTCAAGGGGCATTGATATTGTTTTTTTATTCCACTGCGAACTCCACCATTCTTCCAACGGGCATAGCATTTCCTCCTAATTTTAGTCAGCTTTTCTTTTTCAATGCATACGCGAACACGAAAGGAAGACCCACTCCCCAATAATGGGTAGAAGGTTTTTAGTATGTTGTAATCAACGCAGTTCCTCATAATTTTTGGAAAGCCTTCCATTCACTGCTTAGGCCAACAGTGCACAGCAGACCCAGTTGCTAGAAATGGAAAAAACGGTTTAGTTAAGGCCTTCTGACCTCCATGTCACTTCCAACGGGCATTGGAGTGCCTGGAAATTTTTGGTAGGCATTGCACTCAATGCATGCCCTATAACTGTGTAGCCAAACCTCTCCTTTTGGTACAGTAACATGTCCTACTAGACATGTGTGGTTGACTGGCCTGATATTGATGTGAATGGTCCCTGTTCCTCCTGCTCTTTCTCCTTTGCCACCACCTAATTCATCATTCATCACCTGAAGCTTTGTTTTAACGGGAGTCATAGAACGGGGATAGTAGCAGGAAAACATCCAGCAATCCTCGGAGGAGGTAGGATATGCGCCAAAATGCTGACCACCTCAGGCCTAGCCGCTACTACATACATGCGCTTGCATTCCAAGAAAACAAAGCAGATGCTAACTTCTATCATCATCATCATGCTCCTCACCTTTGCACTCTCAACTCTCCTGATGGAGAACCAGGGCCCACCGGAGGAGTCTGGTCCTCTGGTGGGCTCGTCCAATGCTGCCCTAAAGCAGGCCGGGCTAAGAAAGTGTGGGGGGATGTTCCAAGGAGAAATTGGGGCGGCTGGGGACCGTGTGTGGACACCCGGCCGCGGGGCGGCTGAGGACCGAGTATGGACACACGGCCGCCCACTGGCGGCTGGGGACCGAGCGTGGACACCCGGCCGCCAGGCGGCTGGGGACTGAGTATGGACACCCGGTTGCCCCCTGGCGGCTGGGGACCGAGCGTGGACACCCGGCCACTGGGCGGCTGGGGACTGAGTATGGATACCTCGATACCGAAGCAGCCATGAGGTAGTGGCCAGCTTCGGCCTCCTCCAAACAAAAGGCCCCATTTCAAGTGCAAGCAAGCTAGCAGTATGGCATTGCAGCCTGGGTGTGGGTGGGTTTCAGGCTGCATACTTGCGCTTGCATTGCAAGGAATAGGGGAGGTACAATTGAACACTGCCCTGGGACAAGGACTTGCATGGGGATAGTTGCAAGTCTGCATCTTCTGATGCGGAAAGGATCACTTCTGATGGGCACACTTTTAGTCATTGTCAGAGATGCTTCCAGGGGTCTTCCCCATGCTGTTCCCATGTCTTTTCAACACCGTATGCATGTGTCACACAGCACATGGCCAGATAAGATTGTAAAATGTTAAAATGACATTTCCCGGTCAATGCATTTGTCACGGTTGAAAGCTATTCAAAAGTGCAAAAACGCATAAAAAATGCTACTTGTGAACCTAGCCCAAGGTGTGGAGGAGTATTTTTGTTTTTGGCTGTTTATATTACCTTATACACAAGTCTTTACCCTGGAAAGGAACTTCCTTAACTTATTTCACAGGAAAACCGTTTCAGTTTCGTTTTTGAACGTTTTATTGTGAGCCAGTTAAAGTGGCTTAATACCTCTGACCATGTTGTTGACAGCAGTGACCTTGGGGTCAGAAATGCTTCCTGGGGTGATGCCCATGCTATCCCCATGTCTTTTGAGCACTGTCAGTATCGTTTTGGGCACTTTTTAGGCTTTCTACAGACTGCCGGGGGTGCCGCCGCAAAAACGCTTGGGTCTCCCATAGACTAACATTGGGCTGGTTGCTCTGGTCAAGCACCCGAGTATCACGGCGAGCTCGGCCCGAGCTTTGAGCACCCGAGCATTTTAATGCTCGCTAAACACTAATATATTTTTTTTTTTTCTTTTAAATTTTTCACTAAAATAAATATACATTCCTTTTATACATATATATATATATATATAATTTTTTTTCTTTAAATTTTTCACTAAAATAAATATACATTCCTTTTTTGTTATATATATATATGATTTAACATTTTTCACTAAAATAAATATACATTTGTTTTTTTATATACATATATATATGTTTTTTTATTTTAAATTTTTCACTAAGATAAATATACATTCCTGTTTTATATTTTTTTAAAGATATATATATATTTGTTATTATTTTAAATTTTTCACTAAGATAAATATACATTCCTTTTCTGTTATATATTTTTTATTATTTTAAATTTTTCACTAAAATAAATATACAATCTTTTTTTATATATATATGTTTTTTTAATTTAAAATTTTCACTAAGATAAATATGCATTCCTTTCTTATATTTTTTTATAGATATACAGTGCAGACCAAAAGTTTGAACACACCTCATTTAAAGATTTTTCTGTATTTTCATGACTATGAAAATTGTACATTCATTCACACTGAAGACATCAAAACTATGAATTAACACATGTGGAATTATATACTTAACAAAAAAGTGTGAAACAACTGAAAATATGTCTTTTATTCTAGGTTCCTCAAAGTAGCCACCTTTTGCTTTGATGACTGCTTTCCACACTCTTGGCATTCTCTTGATGAGCTTCAAGAGGTAGTCACCGGAAATGGTTTTCACTTCACAGGTGTGCCCTGTCAGGTTTAATAAGTGGGATTTCTTGCCTTATAAATGGGGTTGGGACCATCAGTTGTGTTGTGCAGAAGTCAGGTGGATACACAGCTGATAGTCCTACTGAATAGACTGTTAGAATTTGTATTAGGGCAAGAAAAAAGCAGCTAAGTAAAGAAAAAACATTGGCCATCATTACTTTAAGAAATGAAGGTCAGTCAGTGCGAAAAATTGGGAAGACTTTGAAAGTGCCCCCAAGTGCAGTTGCAAAAACCATCAAGCGCTACAAAGAAACTGGCTCACGCGAGGACCACCCCAGAAAAGGAAGACCAAGAGTCACCTCTGCTTCTGAGGATAAGTTTATCCGAGTCACCAGCCTCAGAAATCGTAGGTTAACAGCAGCTCAGATTAGAGACCAGGTCAATGCCACACAGAGTTCTAGCAGCAGACACATCTCTACAACAACTGCTAAGAGGAAACTGTGTTCAGCAGGCCTTCATGGTAAAATAGGTGCTAGGAAACCAATGCTAAGGACAGGCAACAAGCAGAAGAGACTTGTTTGGGCTAAAGAACACAAGAAATGGACATTAGACCAGTGGAAATCTGTGCTTTGGTCTGATGAGTTCAAATTTGAGATCTTTGGTTCCAACCACCGTGTCTTTGTGCGACGCAGAAAAGGTGAACAGATGGACTCTACATGCCTGGTTCCCACTGTGAAGCATGGAGGAGGAGGTGTGATGGTGTAGGAGTGCTTTGCTGGTGACACTGTTGGGGATTTATTCAAAATTGAAGGCATACTAAACCAGCATGGCTACCACAGCATCTTGCAGCGGCATGCTATTCCATCCGGTTTGCGTTTAGTTGGACCATCATTTATTTTTCAACAGGACAATGACCCCAAACACACCTCCAGGCTGTGTAAGGGCTATTTGACCAAGGAGGAGAGTGATGGGGTGCTACGCCAGATGACCTGCCCTCCACAGTCACCAGACCTGAACCCAATCGAGATGGTTTGGGGTGAGCTGGTCCGCGGAGTGAAGGCAAAAGGGCCAACAAGTGCTAAGCATCTCTGGGAACTCCTTCAAGATTGTTGGAAGACCATTTCCGGTGACTACCTCTTGAAGCTCATCAAGAGAATGCCAAGAGTGTGCAAAGCAGTCATGAAAGCAAAAGGTGGCTACTTTGAAGAACCTAGAATATAAGACATATTTACAGTTGTTTCACACTTTTTTGTTAAGTATATAATTCCACATGTGTTAATTCATAGTTTTGATGCCTTCAGTGTGAATGTACAATTTTCATAGTCATGAAAATACAGAAAAATCTTTAAATGAGATTTACATATATGTTTTTTTATTTAAAATTTTTCACTAAGATAAATATACATTCCTTTTTTATATTTTTATATATATATATATATTTTTTTTAATTATTATTATTATTTTTAATGTTTCAATAAAATAAATATACATTCCTTTTATGTTATATATATATATTTTTTAAATGTTTTACCAAAATAAACATAGATTCCTTTTTTATATATATATATTTTTTATTTTAAATTTTTCACTAAAATAAATATACATTCCTTTTTTGTTATATATATTTTTTTATTTTAAATTTTTCACTAAAATAAATATACATTCCTTTCTTTTATTTTGTATATATATCTACAGATATATATATATATTATTTAAAATTTTT
Source organism: Phyllobates terribilis (assembly GCF_046119375.1). Classification (NCBI taxonomy): domain Eukaryota; kingdom Metazoa; phylum Chordata; class Amphibia; order Anura; family Dendrobatidae; genus Phyllobates; species Phyllobates terribilis. Next base: position 313,912,097 of record NW_027362765.1, read on the forward strand.
CACTAAAATAAAAATACATTAAAAAACATAAAATACACAAAAAAATACATAAAAATGCATTAAAATAAAAATGCAATAAAAATACATCAAGCAAGCTTAGTCTGGCACAGACGGTCTGGCTTTTAAAGGGTTGCTTTTTAAGGGGCTGAAAATTAAATATGCCAGAAATATAACCCCTCATCACCATTCTTCATCTGACAATGTGTTCTGCTTCACCCACAGGTACGTCATCCGACCCTACCTGCAAACCCCATGCTGCATATCTGACTGTCTTTAAAAACTGTTTCTGTCTCCCCTACCTGCAAACCCCATGCTGCAGATCTGACTGTCTTTAAAAACTGTTTCTATCTGTCTCCCGGTACGTCATCCGACCCTACCTGCAAACCCCATGCTGCATATCGGACTGTCTTTAAAAACTGTTTCTATCTGTCTCACGGTACATCATCCCACCCTACCTGCAAACCCCATGCTGCATATCTGACTGTCTTTAAAAACTGTTTCTATTTGTCTCCCGGTACGTCATCCGACCCTACCTGCAAACCCCATGCTGCATATCTGACTGTCTTTAAAAACTGTTTCTATCTGTCTACCGGTAAGTCATCCGACCCTACTTGCAAACCCAATACTGCATATCTGACTGTCTTTAAAAACTGTTTCTATCTGTCTCCCGGTACGTTCCCTGTATCCATTATGTGCTGTGTATCCACTGATCCCTGCTAATTTCATTCTATCTGTCCTTGATATGTTTTGTCCAATCTGCATCTCAATCCTTTGATATCAATACACACTGTTCCTTATCTGTCTGTTTCCTGAATTCATTTAGCCTCTGTGTCCTAATTACTCCCGCCCTCCACCCATGCTTTTGTCAGTAGTGTCCTTGCGACTCCTCCCCCCCTGCACACCTGACCCACCTAATGTGCTGGTCAGAGCTCCATAAATCAAGCAAGCCTAGTCTGGCACAGACGGTCTGGCTTTTAAAGGGTTGCTTTTTAAAGGGCTGAAAATGAAATATGCCAGAAATATAGCCCCTCATCACCATTCTTCATCTGACAATCTGTTCTGCTTCACCCACAGGTGCGTCATCTGACCCTACCTGCAAACACCATGCTGCATATCTGACTGTCTTTAAAAACTGTTTCTATCTGTCTCCCGGTACGTCATCCGATCATACCTGCAAACACCATGCTGCATATCTGACTGTCTTTAAAAACTGTTTCTATCTGTCTACCAGTACATCATCCGACCCTACCTGCAAACCTCATGCTGCATATCTAACTGTCTTTAAAAACTGTTTCTATCTGTCTACCGGTACGTCATCCGACCCTACTTGCAAAACCCATGCTGCATATCTGACTGTCTTTAAAAACTGTTTCTATCTGTCTCCCTGTACGTTCCCTGTATCCATTATGTGCTGTGTATCCACTGATCTCTGCTAATTTCATTCTATCTGTCCTTGATATGTTTTGTTCAATCTGCATCTCAATCCTTTGATATCAATACACACTGGTCCCTATCTGTCTGTTTCCTAAATTCATTTAGCCTCTGTGTCCTAATTACTCCCCCCCTCCACCCATGCTTTTGTGACCAGTGTCCTTGTGACTCCTCCCCTGCTGCACACCTGACCCACCTAATGTGCTGGTCAGAGCTCCATAAATCAAGCAAGTCTAGTCTGGCACAGACGGTCTGGCTTCTAAAGGGTTGCTTTTTAAGGGGCTGAAAATGAAATATGCCAGAAATATAACCCCTCATCACGATTCTTCATCTGACAATCTGTTCTGCTTCACCCAGAGGTGCGTCATCTGACCCTACCTGCAAACCCCATACTGCATATCTGACTGTCTTTAAAAACTGTTTCTATCTGTCTTCCGGTACGTCATCTGACCCTACCTGCAAACCCCATGCTGCATATATGACTGTCTTTAAAAACTGTTTCTATCTGTCTACCGGTACGTCATCCGACCATACCTGCAAACCCCATGCTGCATATCTGACTATCTTTAAAAACTGTTTCTATCTGTCTACCGGTACGTCATCCGACCCTACCTGCAAACCCCATGCTGCATATCTGACTATCTTTAAAAACTGTTTCTATCTGTCTCCTGGTACGTTCCCTGTATCCATTATGTGCTGTGTATCCACTGATCCCTGCTAATTTCATTCTATCTGTTCTTGATATGTTTTGTCCAATTTTCATCTCAATCCTTTGATCCCAATACACACTGGTCCCTATCTGTCTGTTTCCTGAATTCATTTAGCCTCTGTGTCCTAATTACTCCCCCCCCCCCTCCACCTATGCTTTCGTGAGCAGTGTCCTTGCGACTCCTCCCCTCCTGCACACCTGACCCACCTAATGTGCTGGTCAGAGCTCCATAAATCAAGCAAGCCTAGTCTGGCACAGACGATCTGGCTTTTAAAGGCTTGCTTTTTAAGGGGCTGAAAATGAAATATGCCAGAAATATAACCCCTCATCACCATTCTTCATCTGACAATCCGTTCTGCTTCACCCACAGTTACGTCACCCGACCCTACCTGCAAACCCCATGCTGCATATCTGACTGTCTTTAAAAACTGTTTCTATCTGTCTCCCAGTACGTCATCCAACCCTACCTGCAAACCCCATGCTGCATATCTGTCTTTAAAAACTGTTTCTATCTGTCTCACGGTACGTCATCCTACCTTACCTGCAAACCCCATGCTGTATATCTGACTGTCTTTAAAAACTGTTTCTATCTGTCTCCCGGTACATCATCCGACTCTACCTGCAAACCCCATGCTGCATATCTGACTGTCTTTAAAAACTGTTTCTATTTGTCTCTTGGTACGTCATTCGACCCTACCTGCAAACCCCATGCTGCAAATCTGACTGTCTTTAAAAGCTGTTTCTATCTGTCTCCCGGTAAATCATCCGACCCTACCTGCAAACCCCATGCTGCATATCTGACTGTCTTTAAAAACTGTTTCTATCTGTCTACCGGTACGTCATCCGACCCTACTTGCAAAACCCATGCTGCATATCTGACTGTCTTTAAAAACTGTTTCTATCTGTCTCCCTGTACGTTCCCTGTATCCATTATGTGCTGTGTATCCACTGATTTCTGCTAATTTCATTCTATCTGTCCTTGATAGGTTTTGTCCACTCTGCATCTCAATCCTTTGATATCAATACACACTGGTCCCTTCTGTCTGTTTCCTGAATTCATTTAGCCTTTGTGTCCTAATTACTCCCCCCCCTCCACCCATGCTTTTGTGACCAGTGTCCTTGTGAGTCCTCCCCTGCTGCACACCTGACCCACCTAAAGTGCTGGTCAGAGCTCCATAAATCAAGCAAGCCTAGTCTGGCACAGACAGTCTGGCTTCTAAAGGGTTGCTTTTTAAGGGGCTGAAAATGAAATATACCAGAAATATAACCCCTCATCACCATTCTTCATCTTACAATCTGTTCTGCTTCATCCAGAGGTGCGTCATCTGACCCTACCTGCAAACCCCATGCTGCATATCTGACTGTCTTTAAAAACTGTTTCTACAGTATCTGTCTTCCGGTACGTCATCCGACCCTACCTGCAAACCCCCTGCTGCATATATGACTGTCTTTAAAAACTGTTTCTATCTGTCTACTGGTAAGTCATCCGACCCTACCTGCAAACCCCATGCTGCATATCTGACTGTCTTTAAAAACTGTTTCTATCTGTCTACCGGTACGTGTTCTGACCCTACCTGCAAACCCCATGCTGCATATCTGACTGTCTTTATAAACTGTTTCTATCTGTTCACCGGTACGTCATCCGACGCTACCTGCAAACCCCATGCTGCATATCTGACTATGTTTAAAAACTGTTTCTATCTGTCTCCCGATACGTCATCCGAACCTACCTGCAAACCCTATGCTGCATATCTGACTGTCTTTAAAAATTGTTTCTATCTGTCTACCGGTACGTCATCCGACCCTACCTGCAAACCCCATGCTGCATATCTGACTATTTTTAAAAACTGTTTCTATCTGTCTCCTGGTACGTTCCCTGTATCCATTATGTGCTGTGTATCCACTGATCCCTGCTAATTTCATTCTATCTGTTCTTGATATGTTTTGTCCAATCTTCATCTCAATCCTTTGATCCCAATACACACTGGTCCCTATCTGTCTGTTTCCTGAATTCATTTAGCCTCTGTGTCCTAATTACTCCCCCCCCTCCACCTATGCTTTTGTGAGCAGTGTCCTTGCGACTCCTCCCCTCCTGCACACCTGACTCACCTAATGTGCTGGTCAGAGCTCCATAAATCAAGCAAGCCTAGTCTGGCACAGACGATCTGGCTTTTAAAGGCTTGCTTTTTAAGGGGCTGAAAATGAAATATGCCAGAAATATAACCCCTCATCACCATTCTTCATCTGACAATCTGTTCTGCTTCACCCACAGTTACGTCACCCGACCCTACCTGCAAACCCCATGCTGCATATCTGACTGTCTTTAAAAACTGTTTCTATCTGTCTCCCAGTACGTCATCCAACCCTACCTGCAAACCCCATGCTGCATATCTGTCTTTAAAAACTGTTTCTATCTGTCTCACGGTACGTCATCCTACCCTACCTGCAAACCCCATGCTGTATATCTGACTGTCTTTAAAAACTGTTTCTATCTGTCTACCGGTACGTGTTCTGACCCTACCTGCAAACCCCATGCTGCATATCTGACTGTCTTTATAAACTGTTTCTATCTGTTCACCGGTACGTCATCCGACCGTACCTGCAAACCCCATGCTGCATATCTGACTGTCTTTAAAAACTGTTTGTATCTGTCTCCCGGTATGTCATCCGACGCTACCTGCAAACCCCATGCTGCATATCTGACTATCTTTAAAAACTGTTTCTATCTGTCTCCCGGTACGTGTTCTGACCCTACCTGCAAACCCCATGCTGCATATCTGACTGTCTTTAAAAACTGTTTCTATCTGTCTCTCGGTACGTCATCCGACCCTACCTGCAAACCCCATGCTGCATATCTGACTGTCTTTAAAAGCTGTTTCTATCTGTCTCCCGGTACATTATCCGACCCTACCTGCAAACCCCATGCTGCATATCTGACTGTCTTTAAAAACTGTTTCTATCTGTCTCCCGGTACGTCATCCGACCATACCTGCAAACCCCATGCTGCATATCTGACTGTCTTTAAAAGCTGTTTCTATCTGTCTCCCGGTACATTATCTGACCCTACCTGCAAACCCCATGCTGCATATCTGACTGTCTTTAAAAACTGTTTCTATCTGTCTTTCGGTACATCATCCGACCCTACCTGCAAACCCCGTGCTGCATATCTGACTGTCTTTAAAAACTGTTTCTATCTGTCTCCCGGTACGTCATCCGACCCTACCTGCAAACCCCATGCTGCATATCTGACTGTCTTTAAAAACTGTTTCTATCTGTCTCCCGATACGTTCCTTGTATCCATTATGTGCTGTGTATCCACTGATCCCTGCTAATTTCTCCTCTATCTGTCCTTGATATGTTTTTTCCAATCTGCATCTCAATCTTTTGATCCCAATACACACTGGTCCCTATCTGTCTGTTTCCTGAATTCATTTAGCCTCTGTGTCCTAATTACTCCCCCCCTCCACCCATACTTTTATGAGCAGTGTCCTTGCGACTCCTCCCCTCCTGCACACCTGACCTACCTAATGTGCTGGTCAGAGCTCCATAAATCAAGCAAGCCTAGTCTGGCACAGACGGTCTGGCTTTTAAAGGGTTGTTTTTTAAGGGGCTGAAAATGAAATATGCCAGAAATATAACCCCTCATCACCATTCTTCATCTGACAATGTGTTCTGCTTCACCCACAGGTACGTGGAAATGGGCCAGAAGTGACCAGAAGGTACGTATAACTATCTACTGTTTGTACTTAGATTCTCCTTCTCATTCTCCCTTACACTTTCATCATGCTTACATATGCCCTTACTGTTTTTGCCCCACTAATCCTCACTCTCCTTCGCTATCTCCAACCTCAGCACCCTCTAGCCAAATCATCATCTCTCCTTCCCTCCTACCTCCCCACCTAACCTCATCTACAGTCCTGCTCTTCAACCTCAGATCGATCCTCCCAAAACTTAAAACAAGCCGGACACTCTCCTTCTCCCACCTGCTCTCCCACTCTTTGCTTCTCCTCACTGCTGGAGACATATCTCCAAATCCTGGACCCCCACAGCTTGCACCCTCCACCAATTCCCCCACCTATTGCATCAAACCAACTGCAAACTACCACAACCTCTCTTAGGCAAAACCAGTCCCCCTGACTCCCACCCCGCTGTTCCCTCTCTCTGGAGCACTCTGGAATGCCCGCTCTGTCTTCAACAAGCTCCATTTTGTCCACGACCTCTTTACCTCTCATCATCTCTCCTTTCTGGGCATCACAGAGACATGGCTAACACCCTCTGACACTGCCTCCCCTGCTGCGCTGTGTTACGGTGGCCTCCACTTCACCTACACTCCTTGCCCTGGAAACAGACATGGTGGAGGAGTGCGTCTTCTCCTCTCTAACAACTGCACCTTTATCCCTACTCCTCCTCTTCCCTCCCTTATTCTCCCTTCTTTTGAAGTCCACTCTGTCCGCATTTACTCTCCCTCCAACCTCCCAGTGGCTGTGATATACCGACCTCCGGGCCCGATCACTGCCTTTATTGACTAATTATCCTCCTGGCTTCTTTACTTTCTCTCAGCTGACATTCCCACAATCATCATGGGCGATTTCAACATCCCCACTGACACTCGCCAGTCAACAGCATCCAAACTCCTGTCGCTTACTTCATCCTTTGGACTTACTCAGTGGTCCTCCTCAGCCACCCACACAGACGGACACACACTAGACCTGATCTTCACCCGACTCTGCTCTCTATCTAACCTCACAAACTCCCCCCTACCCCTATCTGACCACCATCTACTCACATTCTCATCCTTGTTCTCCCCACCTGTCACCCATGTCCGGCAACTAGCACACCCCTGCAGATACCTTGCACATAATAATGGGCCTCATATAATGCTCCGTATAGAATAATGAGCCCAATATAATGCTACATACAGAAAAATGGAACCCATATCATGCTCCATACCGAATAATAGGCCCCATATAATGCCCCATACATTACAATGGACCCCATATAGTGCTCCATACGGAATAATTCACCTCATATAATGCTACATATAGAATAATGGACCTCATATATTGCTCCATACCGAATAATGGGCCCCATATAATGCCCCGTAAAGTATAATGGAGGATTAGGTGTGATGGTGTGTGGTTGCTTTGCTGGTGACACTGTTGGGGATTTATTCAAAATTGAAGGCATACTGAACCAGCATGGCTACAACAGCATCTTGCTGCGGCATGCTATTCCATCCGGTTTGCGTTTAGTTGGACCATAATTTATTTTCCAACAGGACAATGACCACAAACACACCTCCAGTCTGTGTAAGAGCTATTTGACCAAGAAGGAGAGTGATGGGGTGCACACCTTCTCATTTAAAGTTTGGACACACCTTCTCATTTAAAGATTTTTCGGTATTTTCATAACTATGAAAATTGTACATTCACACTGAAGGCATCAAAACTATGAATTAACACATGTGGAATTATATACTTAACAAAAAAGTGGAAAACAATTGAAAATATGTCTTATATTTTAGGTTCTTCAAAGTAGCCACCTTTTGCTTTGCTGACTGCTTTGCACACTCTTGGCATTCTCTTGATGAGCTTCAAGAGGTAGTCACCAGAAATGTTTTTCACTTCACAGGTGTGCCCTGTCAGGTTTAATAAGTGGGATTTCTTGCCTTATAAAAGGGGTTGGGACCATCAGTTGTGTTGTGCAGAAGTCAGGTGGATACACAGCTGGTAGTCCTACTGAATAGACTGTTAGAATTTGTATTATGGCAAGAAAAAAGCAGCTAAGTAAAGAACAACGAGTGGCCATCATTACTTTAAGAAATGAAGGTCAGTCAGTGTGAAAAATTGGGCAAAGTGTCCCCAAGTGCAGTTGCAAAAAATATCAAGCGCTACAAAGAAACTGGCTCACATGAGGACCGCCCCAGGAAAGGAAGACCAAGAGTCACCTCTGCTTCTGAGGATAAGTTTATCCGAGTCACCAGCCTCAGAAATCGCAGGTTAACAGCAGCTCAGATTAGAGACCAGGTCAATGCCACACAGAGTTCTAGCAGCAGACACATCTCTACAACAACTGTTAAGAGAAGACTTGATGCAGCCGGCCTTCATGGTAAAATAGCTGTTAGGAAACCACTGCTAAGGACAGGCAACAAGCAGAAGAGACTTGTTTGGGCTAAAGAACACAAGGAATGGACATTAGACCAGTGGAAATCTGTGCTTTGGTCTGATGAGTTCAAATGTGACATCTTTGGTTCCAACCACCGTGTCTTTGTGCGACGCAGAAAAGGTGAACGGATGGACTCTACATCCCAGGTTCCCACCGTGAAGCATGGTGGAGGAGGTGTAATGGTGTGGGGTGCTTTGCTGGTGACACTGTTGGGGATTTATTCAAAATTAAAAGCATACTGAGCTAGCATGGCTACCACAGCATCTTGCAGCAGCATGCTATTCCATCCGGTTTGCGTTTAGTTGGACCATCATTTATTTTTCAACAGGGCAATGACCTCAAACACACCTCCAGGCTGTGTAAGGGCTATTTGACCAAGTGGGAGAGTGATGGGGTGCTACGCCAGATGACCTGGCCTCCACAGTCACCAGACCTGAACCCAATCGAGATGGTTTGGGGTGTGCTGGACCACAGAGTGAGGGCAAAAGGGCCAACAAGTGCTAAGCATCTCTGGGAACTCCTTCAAGATTGTTGGAAGACCATTTCCGGTGACTACTTCTTGAAGCTCATCAAGAGAATGCCAAGAGTGTGCAAAGCAGTCATCAAAGCAAAAGGTGTCTACTTTGAAGAACCTAGAATATAAGACATATTTTCAGTTGTTTCACACTTTTTTGCAAAGTATATAATTCCAAATGTGTTAATTCATAGTTTTGATGCTTTTCGTGTGAATATACAATTTTTATAGTCATGAAAATACAGAAAAATCTTTAAATGAGAAGGTGTGTCCAAACTTTTGGTCTTTACTGTATGTTGTCCACTATTCTGTATGGAGTATTATATGGGGCCCATTATTCTATATGGAGCATTATATGGGGCCCATTATTCTATATGGAGCATTACATGAGCTCCATTATTCTGTATGGAGCAATATATGGGGTTCTTTATTCTGTATGGAGCGTTATACAGGGCACATTATTCTGTATGGAGCATTATATGAGGCCCAATATTCTGTATGGAGCAATATCTGCGGTCCATTATTCTGTATGGAGCATTATATGGGATCCATTGTACTTTATGGGTTATTATATGGGGCCCATTGTTCGGTATGGAGCATTAAATGTTTTTAATTATGCTGTATGAATCTTTATATTGGGCCTATTATTCTGTATGAAGCATTATATGGGTCCATTATTCTGTTTGGAGAATTATATGGGGCCCATTATTCTATATGGTGCATTATATGAGGCCCATTATTCTGTATGGGGCAATAAATTGGGTTCTTTATTCTGTATGGAGCATTATATGGGGTCCATTGTGCTGTGAGGGGAAACATATGAGTCTCATTATTCGGCATAAAATGGGTTCCATTATTCTGTATGGAGCTTTATATTTTGCCCATTATTTTGTATGGAGCATTATTTGGGGTCCATTATTATGTATGGAGCATTATTTGGGGCCCATTATTCTGTTCAGAGCATTATATGGAGTCTATTATTCTGTATGGAGCATTATATGGGACCCTTTATTCTGTATGGAGCATTATTCTTTTTGAAGCATTCTATTTGTCCATTATTCTTTTAAGATCATTATATGGGGCTCTTTATTCTGTATGGAGCATTATATGGGGTCCATTGTACTGTATGGGGCATTATATGAGGTCCATTATTCAGCATGGAGCATTAAATGGGTTCCATTATTCTGTATAGAGCTTTATATTGGGCCCATTATTCTGTATGAAGCATTATACAAGGCCCATTATTCTGTATGGAGCAATATATGGGTTCCATTGTACTGTATCGGGCATTAAATGGGGCACATTATTCGGTATGGAGCATTATATGGGTTCCATTTTTCTGTATGGAGCATTATATTGTGCCCATTATTCTGTATGGAGCATTATACGGGTTCCATTATTCTGTATGGAGCATTATATTGGGCCCATTATTCCTTATGGAACATTATATGGGTCCCATTATTCTGTTTGGAGGATTATATGGGGCCGATTGTTCTATATGTAGCATTATATGAGGTCCACTATTCTGTATGGAACAATATATGAGTTTCTTTATTCTGTATGGAGTATTACACGGGGCCCATTATTCTATATGGAGCATTATCTGAGGCCGATTATTCTGTTTGGAGCAATATATGAGATTCTTGTATTACACTGGGCATTATATGGGTTCCATTATTCTGCATGGAGCATTACATTTGGCCTATTCTTCTGTATGGAGCATTATATGGGGCCCATTATTCTGTATGGAGCATTATAAGGGGCCCTATTATTCTGTATGCAGCAATATATGGGGTTCTTTATTGTGTTTGGAGGATTATATGGGGCTCATTATTCTATATGGAGCATTATATGAGGCCCATTATTCCGTATGGAGCAATATATGGGGTTCTTTATTCTCTATGGAGCATTATATGTGGCCCATAATTCTGCATGGAGCATTATATGAGGCCTATTATTCTGTATGGAGCAATATATGGGGTCCATTGTACTTTACAGGGCATTATATGGGGAACATTATTCTATAAGGAGCAATATATGAGGCCCATTATTCTGTGTGGGGCAATATATCGGGTTCTTTATTCTGTATGGAGCATTATATGGGGTCCATTGTACTGTATGGGGCATTATATGGGGTCCATTATTCGGCATGGAGCTTTAAATGGGTTCCATTATTCTGTATGGAGCTTTATATTTTGCCCATTAAACTGTATGGAGCATTATATGGGATTCATTATTATGTATGGAGCATTATATGGGACCCATTAATCTGTATGGAGCATTATAAGGGGCCCATTATTCTGTATGGAGCATTACATGAGCCATATTATTCTGTATGGAGCAATATATGGGGTTCTTTATTCTGTATGAAGCATTATACAGGTCACATTATTCTGAATGGAGCATTATATAAGGCCCATTGTTCTGTATGGAGCAATATATAGGATTCATTATTGTGTATGGAGCATTATATGGGTTCCATTATTATGTATGGAGCATTAAATTGGGCACATTATGCTGTATGGAGCATTACATAGGGCCCATTATTCTGTATGGAGCACTATATGGGGCCCATTATACTATATGGAGCATTAAATGACCCCCATTATTCTGAATAGAGCAATATATGGGGTTCTTTCTTCCGTATGGAGCATTATACGGGGCACATTATTCTGTATAGAGCATTATATGAGGCCCATTTTTCTGCATGGAGCAACATATAGGGTCCATTATTCTGTATGGAGCATTATATTGAGTCCATTGTACTGTATGGGGCATTATTTTGGGCTCATTATTCTGTAGGAAGCATTATATAGGTCCAATTATTCTGTATGGAGCATTATATGGGGCCCATTATTCTATATAGAGCATTAACAAAAAAACGTTATTATGTATGGAGCAATATATGGGGTTCTTTATTCTGTATGGAGTACTATACTCGGCCCATTATTCTATATGAAGCATTATCTGAGGCCCATTATTCTGTATGGGGCAATATATGGGGTTCTTTATTCTGTATGGAGTATTATATGGGGTCCATTGTACTGTATGGGGCATTATATGAGGCCAATTATTCTATATGGAGCAATATATGGGGTTCAGTATTATATATGGAGCAATATATTGGGTTTTTTATTCTGTATGGAGTATTATACGGGGCCCATTATTCTGTATGGAGCATTATATGAGGCCCATTATTTTGTTTGGACCATTATATGGGTCCCATTCTTCTATATGGAGCATTTTATGAGGCCAATTATTCTGTATGCAGCAATATATGGGGCTCTCTATTCTGTTTGGAGTATAATACGGAGCCCATTATTCTATATGAAGCATTATATGAGGCCCATTATTCTATATGGAGCAATATATGGGGTTCATTATTCTATATGGAGCAATATATTGGGTTCTTTATTCTGTATGGAGTATTATACGGGGCCCATTATTCTGTATGGAGCATTATATGAGACCCATTATTCTATATGGAGAAATATATGGGGTTCTTTATTCTGTATGGATCATTACACGGGGCCCATTATTCTATATGGAGCATTATATGAGGCATTTAGAATAATGGAGCAATATATGGGTTCCATTTTACTTTACGGGGGCATTATATGGGGCCCATTATTCGGTATAGAGCATTATATGGGCTCCATTGTTCTTTATGGAGCATTATATTGGGCCCATTATTCTATATGGAGCATTACATGAGCCCCATTAATCTGCATGGAGCAATATATGGGGTTCTTTATTCTGTATGGAGCATTATACAGGGCACAAAATTCTGTATGGAGCATTATTTGAGGCCCATTATTCTGTATGGAGCAATATATGGGGTCCATTATTCTGTATGGAGCATTATATGGGGTCCATTGTACTGTATGGGGCATTATATGGGGCCCATTATTCGGTATGGAGCATGATATGGGTTCCATTTTTCTGTATGTAGCATTATATTGGGCTCATTATTCTATACGGAGCATTATATGAGGCCCATTATTCTGTATGGAGCAATGTATGGGGTTCTTTATTCTGTTTAAAGTATTATATAGGGCCCATTATTCTATATGGAGCATTATATGAAGCCCATTATTCATTATGGAGCAATATATGGGGAACTTTATTCTGTATGGAGCGTTATACGGGGCCCATTATTCTATATGTGGCATTATATGAGGCACATTATTCTGTATGGAGCAATATATGCGGTCCATTGTACTTTACGGGGTATTATATGGGCCCATTATTCGATATGGAGCATTATATGGGTTCCATTATTCTTTATGGAGCATTATATTGGGCCCATTATTCTGTATAGATCATTATATGGGGCCAATTATTCTGTATGGAACATTATATGGGGCCCATTATTCTATATGGAGCAATAAATGAGCCCCATTATTCTGTTTGGAGCAATATATGGGGTTCTTTATTCTGTATGGAGCATTATACTGGGCTAATTATTCTGTATGGAGCATTATATGAGGCACATTATTCTGAATGGAGCAATATACGGGATCCATTATACTGTATGGAGCTCTATATGCATTCCATTGTATTGTAGAGAGCATTATATGGGGCCCCTTAATCGGTATGGAGCATTAAATGGCTTCCATCATTTTGTATGGAGCTTTATATTGGGCCCATTATTCTGTATGAAGCATTATGTGGGTCCATTATTCTGTTTGGAGCATTATATGGGGTTCATTATTCTATATGAAGCATTAAATAAGACCCATTATTCTGTATAAAACAATATATGGGATTCTTTATTCTGTATGGAGCATTATATGGGGCCCATTGTACTGTATGGGGCATTATATTGGGCCCATAATTCGGCATGGAGCATTAAATTGGTTTTATTATTCTGTATTGAGCATTATACGGGGCCCATTATTCTATAGGGAGAATTACATGAAGCCCATTATTCTGTATGGGGCAATATATGGGGTTCTTTATTCTGTATGGAGCATTATATGAGGTCTATTATTCTGTATGGGGCAATATATGGGTTTCTTTATTCTGTATAGAGCATTATATGGGTTCTTTATTCTGTATGGAGCATTATACATTGTCCATTATTCTATATGGGGCATTATATGGGGCCCATTATTCGGTATGGAGCATTATATGGGTCCCATAATTGTGTTTAGAGCATTATATGGGGCCCATTTTTCTATATGGAGCATTATATGAGTTCCATTATTCTGTATAAGGCAATTTATGGGGTTCTTTATTCTGTTTGTAGTATTATACAAGCCCATTATTCTACACTCCCTGACAGAAGTTATGTCGCTTATCCATGTTATGTAAATAAAAGCTTATAACCTGACGTTAAATTCATTCTTAGGTTTTATAAATTATTCTTTTGAAAGCTGAAACCCTCCCAAATTTGGTTTTGGTTAAGAAAATAAATTGGCATCAATGCTGAAATATTGATCATTTAACCACTTCGCGCCAGAGCCTGTTTTTGTCTTCGTGACCGGGCCAATTTTTTCAATTCTGACCACTGTCACTTTATGAGTTAATTACTCTGGAACGCTTCAACGGATTCCCCTGATTCTGAGATTGTTTTTTCGTGACATATTGTCCTTCATGATAGTGGTAAAATTTCTTCAATATCACTTGCGTTTATTTGTGAAAAAATCAGAAATTTGGCGAAAATTTAGAAAATTTTCAAACTTTGCAATTTTCATGCCCTTAAATCGGCGAGATATGTCACACAAAATAGTTAATAAATAACATTTCCCACATGTCTACTTTACATCAACAAAATTTTGGAACCAAAATTTTTTTTTGTTAGGGAGCTATAAGGGTTAAAAATTGACCAGCGATTTCTCATTTTTCCAACAAAATTTACAAAAATATTTTTTTAGGGACCACTTCATATTTGAAGTCACTTTGAGGGGTCTTTATGACAGAAAATACCCAAAAGTGACACCATTCTAAAAACTGCACCCCTCAAGGTGCTCAAAACCACATTCAAGAACTGTTAAGGTGCTTCACAGGAATTTTTGGAAAGTGGAAGAAAAAAATTAACATTTAACTTTTTTCACAAAAATGTTACTTTAGACCCAATTTTTTTTATTTTCGTAGGGGTAACAGGAAAACATGAACCCCCAAATTTTTTTTGCAATTTCTCTTGAGTGCGCTGATACCCCATATGTGAGGGAAAACCACTGTTTGGGCGCACTGCAGGGTTCGGAAGGGAAGGAGCGCCATTAGACTTTTTGAATGTAAAATTTGTTTGAATAATTAGCAAACGCCATGTTGCGTTTGGAAAGCTCCTGATGTACCTAAGCAGTGGAAACCTCCCACAAGTGACACCATTTTGGAAACTAGACCCCTTAGGGAACTTATCTAGATGTGTGGTAAGCACCTTGAACCCCAAGGTGCTTCACAGAAGTTTATAATATTGAGCTGTAATAATAAAATTTTCACATTTTTCCCACAAAAATGTTTTTCATCCCCTAATTTTGCATTATCATAAGGGCAATAGGATAAATTGCACCATGAAATTTGTTGTGCAATTTCTCCTGAACACGCCAATACCCCATATGTGGGGAAAACTACTGTTTGGGCGCAATGCAGGGTTTGGAAGGGAAGGAGCGCCATTTGACTTTTTGAATGTAAAATTTGCTTGAATAATTAGCGGACGCCATGTCGCATTTGGGGAGCCCCTAATGTGCCTAAACAGTGGAAACCCCCCACAAGTGACACCATTTTGTAAACTAGACCCCTTAGGGAACTTATCTAGATGTGTGGTGAGCACATTGGGAGACATAATAAACAAATCAGTAGCAGGTGAAGAATTGGTTTTATTTATTTTTTACGCCGTTCCTCGTGCAGTGTAAGTGATGAGATTACTTTATTCTTCGGGTCGGTGCGATTACAGAGATACCAGATTTATATCGGGTTTTTATGATTGACAGCTGTCACACACTAAAAGACGCTTTTTTTTGCAAAATCTAGTTTTTGCATCGCCATATTTTGAGAGCTATAATTTTTACATATTTCGGCCGACAGAGTCATGTGATGGCTTTTTTTTTGTGGGACGAGTTGACATTTTTATTGGTACCATTTTTGGGTGCATGACATTTTTTGATCGCTTTCTATTCCGTTTTTTGGGAGGTAAAATTAACAAAAACCAACAATTCAGGAATTGTTTTTTGAGGTTTTTTTTATGCCGTTCTGCGTGTGGTAAAAGTGATAAGGCAGCATTATTCTTCGGGTCAGTACGTTTCCAGTGATACTACACTTACTGTATATTTTTTTATGTTTTGGCGCTTTTACACAATAAAACAATTTTATAGAAAAAATATTTTTTTTGCATCACTTTATTCTGAGTGCTTTAACTTTTTTATTTTTCGGCTGATGGAGCTGTATGGCGCCTTTTTTTTGCGGAACAAGATGACGTTTTCAGCGGTACCATTTTTATTTCCATTTTGCTTTTTGATCGCATTTTTTTCCACTTTTTGTTTGGCGATATGAGGAAAAGCATAGTTTTTTGCTCCGTTTTTTATTTATTTTTATTACGGTGTGCACAGAAGGAGTTAATTAGTGTGACAGTTTTATAGCTTGGGTTGTTTTGGACGCGGCGATACCAAATATGTGTACTTTTTTTGTTTTTGCATAAATATATGGATTTATTGGTTTAATATTTTATTTATTTATTTTGTGATTTTTTTTAACAGTTTCAAAACATTTTTTTGACTTTTTTTTTTACATTTTTACTTAGTCCCTGTATGGGACATTAATTTTTATTTTTCTGATCACTGATCTCATCCAATGTAATAGACATATATTACATTGTATGAGGCCAGTGCTGACAGTTTCACACTGTGTCTCCTGCTGGACTCAGCTTGCAGGCTGAGCCTAGCAGGACACCATATATGGCAGATCTGGAGGCGGTCATGTGACCTCCAGCTGCCATAACAACGCCAGGTCCTGGAAGGTATCAGGGGTCGTCGGAGAGGTAAGTAGACGACCCCCTCTCCTCTTGCTATCTTCTATATGCCGCAATCACTATAGATCGTGGCATATAAAAAATACCAAAGGGTGAACATCACTGGGACCTGATCCAATCAGGTTCCGATGATGTTTCCTGTCAGCGCTATCACTCTGCACCGCACCCGCAGCGCTTGCAGGACCCTCGGGGTCCTGAGCGCTGCGGGACCACCCACCGTTTTTAAACGTCGGCGCTGCACAGAGCCCAGGCAGCGCCGACATTTATCTACAGTGGGCGGTCGCGAAGCGGTTAATGAACACAGAATGGTCAGATTTTGGCAAGACAAAAGTTTTGCCGCCCACTGAAAGTAATGTGATATTCAAATAAATAATTATCTTAAAATACAAATATATGTTGCATAACATTGGTGAATGAAGTTCTGGTGCTATTAGAGTCATATTTAATATTTTGTGTGACTTCCATGAGCTTGAAGGACTGCATCCATGCAGTTCAACAATGATTCATACAATTTATTTATGAAGTCATCTGGAATAACAAAGAATGCAGTCTTACATGCCACCCAGAGTTCATCTAGATTCTTTGGTTTTGTCTTCCAAGGTTCCGCTTTCATCCTACCCCTAACATGCTCAATGATGTTCATGTCTGGTGACTGGGCTGGCCAGTTCTTGAGCACCTTGATCTTTTTTGCCTGGAGGAACTTTGTTGTAGAGATGGATGTATGAGACGGAGCACCATCCTGCTGCAGAATTTGACCCCTTTTATGATTTGGAATGTAAGAGGTAGCTAATACTTCTTGATATTTTAGGCTATTGATATTGCCTTCCACCTTGCAAATGTTTCGCACACCCCCATACTGAATGTAACCCCAGACCATGATCTTTCCACCACCAAATTTAACTGTTTTCTGGTATTTTGGATCCATACGGGCTCCAGTAGGTCTCCTGCAGTATTTGCGACGACTGTGATGTAATTCTACTGAAGATTCATCAGAGAAATCCACCTTCTGCCACTTTTCCAGCATCCATCTGTTTAGCAGGCTGTGAGACTTTGAAAATGCCACACGGTTTTTTATTTGCCTTTTGTTTATTGCTGGCTTCAGGGCACTGATTCAACCATGAAGGCCATTTTGAGACAGAATCCTACAAACTGTTCTAGTTGACACAGGGACTTGAGGTGACCAGGCCAGTTGGAGCTCTGCTGCAGTGGAAGAGGGGCTTGCTTTGGATTATCTAACCAACAAACGTTCCTCCTGAGCAGTTGTCTTGTGGGGTCTGCCGGACCTGGACTTGTCAAACACATCTCCAGTCTCTTCAAATCTTTTTTTTTATTCTTTGTACTTGACGCTGAATCACATTAAAGGTGCCAGCCACCTCTGCAGCGGATCTAGTCTTCAGCCTCTTGATAATCAAGGCTTTGGTCGCAGGGTGGATTTTTGATAGTTCAAGTGAAGGTCTGGGGTGCTGGGTTTCTTTTTATACACACCCACTAATTAATCAATCATTTACTGAGCACAGGTGAGGATGTAAACTAGGATTGGGTGCATTATATGACCAGGTGACAAAACTTTTGTCTTGCCAAGATCTGACCATTCTGTGTTCATTAAATGATCAATATTTCAGCATTGATGCCAATTTATTCTCTTAACCAAAACCAAATTTGGGAGGGTTTCAGCTTTCAAAAGAGTAATTTATAAAACCAATGGATGAATTTAATGTCAGGTTATAAGCTTTTATTTACATAACATGGATAAGCGACATAACTTCTGTCAGGGAGTGTATATGGAGCATTGTATGAGGCCCAATATTCTCTATGGGGCAATATATGGGGTTCTTTATTCTGTATGGAGCATTATATTTAGTCCATTATTCTGTATGGAACATTGTATGAGGTATATTATTCAGTATGGAGCAATATATGGGGTCCATTGTACTGTATGGGGCATTTTATTGGGCCCATTATTCAGTATGGAGCATTATATGGGTTTTGATATTCTGTATGGAACATTATATTGGGCCTATTATTCTGTATGGAGCATTATATGGGTCCCATTATTCTGTTTGGAGCATTATATGGGGCTCATTATTCTATATGGAACATTATATGAGTCCCATTTTTCTATATGGAGCAATATATGGGGTTCTTCATTCTGTATGGAGTATTATACGGGCATATGATATACACCCTAAAATGAAACTTTTAATAGATATTTTAAAAGATAATATCAATAAGTCAAGGATAATAATATAGATAAAAGTATGGGGGAGGGATAGCAGTGGGATAGCACAAATGGCATTCAAAGTCGCCAAATGGAGAAATGATTATGTCCCATCTGGTGAGTCACCATGCCACAAATTTTTGTTTTTGTTTTTTATGTTTGTATGTCTGTATAGGGGTATCTTAGGGACATGCAAGGGACAGCCTCCGTATTAGGGTGATTACTCCGTTGTTAGGTAGCATAGTATAGGTGAATCAGAAATACCAGAAAACCACAAAGAACATATGATATACACCCTAAAATGTAACTTTTAATAGATATTTTAAAAGATAATGTCAATAAGTCAAGGACAATAATCTAGATGAAAGTATGTGGGAGGGATAGCAGTGGGATATGGAGCATTATATGAGGTCAATTATTCAGTATGGAACAATATATGGGGTCCATTGTACTGTATGGGGCATTATTTGGGGCCCATTATTCGGTATGGAGCATGATATGGGTTTCAATTTTCTGTATGGAGCATTATATTGGGCTCATTATTCCGTATTGAGCATTATATGGATCTCATTATTCTGTTTGGAGCCTTATATGAGGTCCATTATTCTATATGGAGCATTATATGAGGCCAATTATTCTGTATGGAGCAATATATGGGGTTCTTTATTCTGTTTGGAGAATTATAAAGGGCCCATTATTCTATATGGAGCAACATATGGGGTTCTTTATTCTGTATGGAGTATTATACGGGGGCCCATTATTTTATATGGAGCATGATATGAGGCTCATTATTCTATGTGGAACAATATATGGGATTGTTTATTCTGTATGGATCATTATATTGGTTCCATTATTCTATATGGAGCATTATATTGGGCCCATTATGCTGTAAGGAGCATTATATGGGCCCATTATTCTGTATGGAGCATTATATGGGGCCCATTATTCTTTATAGGGTTTTAAATGAGCCAAATTATTCTGTATGGAGCAATATATGGGGTTCTTTATTCTGTTTGGAGCATTATACGGGGCACATTATTCTGTATGAAGCATTATATGGGTTCCATTTTCCTTTATGAAGCATTGTAGTAGGCTCATTATTCCGTATGGAGCATTATATGGGACTCATTATTCTGTTTGGAGCATTGTATGGGGCCCATTTTTCTATATGGAGCATTATATGAGGCCCCTTATTCTTTATGGAACAATATAGAGGGTTCTTTATTTTGTTTGTATTATTATATGGGCCCATTATTCTATATGGAGCATTATATGAGGCCCATGATTCTATATGGAGCAACATATGGGGTTCATTATTCTATGTGGTGCAATATATGGGGTTGTTTATTCTGTATGGAGTATTATACATGGCCCATTATTCTATATGGAGAATTATATGAGGCCCATTATTCTATATGGAGCAAAATGGGTATTTTTATTCTGTATGGGGCATTATACGGGGCCCATTATTCTATATGGAGCATTACATGAGGCACATTATTCGTTATGGAGCAATATATGGGGTCCATTGTACTTTACGGGGCATTATATGGGGCCCATTATTTGGTATGGAGAATTATGAGTTCCATTATTCTGTATTGAGCATTATATGGGGTATATTATTCTGTATGGAACATTATATTGGGTCCATTGTACTGTATGGGGCATTATATGGGGCCCATTATTCGGTATGGAGCTTTAAATCGTTTCTATTATTATGTATGGAGCTTTATATTGGGGCCATTATTCTGTTTGGAGCATTATATGGGGCCCATTATTCTATATGGAGCATTAAATGAGCCTCATTATTCTGTATGTAGTAAAATGGGGTTCTTTATTCTGTATGGGGCATTATATGGGGCCCATTATTCTATATGGAGCATTACATGAGGCACATTATTCGTTATGGAGCAATACATGGGGTCCATTGTACTTTACGGGGCATTATATGGGGCCCATTATTCGGTATGGAGAATGATATGAGTTCCATTATTCTGTATTAAGCATTACATGGGGCCCATTATTCTTTATGGAGCATTATATGGGGTATATTAATCTGTATGGAGCATTATATTGGGTCCTTTGTACTGTATGGGGCATTATATGGGGCGCATGATTCGGTATGGAGCTTTAAATCGTTTCTATTATTATGTATGGAACTTTATATTGGGCCCATTATTCAGTATGAAGCATTATATGGGTCCATTATTCTGTTTGGAGCATTATATGGGGCCCATTATTCTGTATGGAGCATTATATGGGGCCCATTATTCTATATGGAGCATTAAATGAGCCTCATTATTCTGTATGGAGCAATATAACGCATTCTTTATTATGTATGGAGCATTATACGTGGCACATTATTCTGTATGGAGTATTATATGGGCTCCATATTCCTGTATGGAGCAATGTATTGGGCTCATTATTCTGTATGGAGCATTATATGGGTCCTATTATTCTGTTTGGAGCAATTTATTGGGCCCATTATTCTATATGGAGCATTATATGAGGCCCATTATTCTATATGGAGCAATATATGGGGTTCTTTATTCTGTATGGAGCATTAAACGGGGATAATTATTATATATGGAGCATTATATGGGGTTCTTTACTCTGTATAGAGCATTATATGGGGTCACTTATTCTGTATGAGCATTATATGAGGTCCATTATTCAGTATGGTGCAATATATGGGGTCCATTCTACTGTATGGGGCCTTATATTAGTCCCATTATTTGGTATGGAGCATTATATGGGTTCCATTATTCTGTATGGAGCAACATAGTGGGCCCATTATTCCATTTAGAGCATTATATGGGTCCCATTATTCTATTTGGAGCATTATTTGGGGACCATTATTCTATATGGAGCATTATATGAGGCCCATTATTCTGTATGGAGCAATATATGGGGTCCATTGTACTTTACGGGGCATTATATGGGGCCCATTATTCGGTATGGAGCATTATATGGGTTCCATTATTCTGTATGGAGCATTATATTGGGCTCATTATTCTGTGTGAATCACTGTATGGTATCCATTATTCTGTATGGAGCATTATAGGGGGCCCATTATTCTGTATGGGGCATTATATGGGGCCCATTATTATATATGGAGCATTACATGAGCCCCATTATTTAGTATGGAGCAATATATGGGGCACATTATTCTATTTGGAGTATTAAATGAGCCAAATTATTCTGTATGGAGCAATATATGGGGCACATTATTCTATTTGGAGTATTAAATGAGCCAAATTATTCTGTATGGAGCAATATAAGGGCTTCTTTATTCTGTATGGAGCATTATACGGGACACATTATTCTGTATGGAGCATTATAGTGGTTCCATTTTCCTGTATGAAGCATTGTATAGGGCTAAGTATGCCGTATGGAGCATTATATGGGTCTCATTATTCTGTTTGGAGCATTG
Source organism: Phyllobates terribilis (assembly GCF_046119375.1). Taxonomy (NCBI): domain Eukaryota; kingdom Metazoa; phylum Chordata; class Amphibia; order Anura; family Dendrobatidae; genus Phyllobates; species Phyllobates terribilis. Next base: position 313,934,536 of record NW_027362765.1, read on the forward strand.
TATGGGGCCCATTATTCTATATGGAGCATTATTTGAGGCCCATTATTCTGTATGGAACAATATATGGGGTTCTTTATTCTGTTTTGATTATTATACGGGGCCCATTATTCTCTATGGAGGATTATATGATGCCCATGATTCTATATGAAGCAATATATGGGGTTCATTATTCTATATAGTGCAATATATGCGGTTCTTTATTCTGTATAGAGTATTATATGGGGCCCATTATTTTATATGGAGAATTAAATGAGGCCCATTATTTTATATGGAGCAATATATGGAGTTCTATATTCTGTATGGAGCATTACACGGACCCATTATTCTATATGGAGCATTATATGAGGCAAATTATTCGGTATGGAGCAAAATATGGGGTACATTGTACTTTATGGGACAGTATATGGGGCCCATTATAAGGTATGGAGCATTATATGGGTTCCATTATTCTGTATGGAGCATTATATGAGGCCCATTATTCTGTATGGAGCATTATATGGGGCCCATTATTCTATATGGAGCATTACATGAGCCCCATTATTCTGTATGGAGCAATATAAGGCGTTCTTTATTCTGTATGGAGCATTACATGGGTTACATTATTCGGTATGAGCATTATATGGGCTCCATTTTCCTGTGTGCAGCATTGTATTGGGCTCATTATTCCATATGAAGCAATATATAGGTCCCGTTATTCTGTTTGGAGCATTATATGGGGCCCATTATTCTATATGGAGCTTTATATGAGGCCCATTATTGTGTATAGAGCAATAAATGGGGTTCTTTATTTTGTATGGAGCATTATACGGGGTCCATTATTCTATATGGAGCATTATACGAGGCCCTTGATTCTATATGGAGCAATATATGGGGTTCATTATTCTATATGGAGCAATATATGGGGTTCTTTATTCTATATGGAGCATTACATGAGCCCCATTATTCAGTATGGAGCAATATATGGGGTTCTTTAATCTGTATAGGGTATAATATGGGGTCCATTATTTTGTGCGGAGCATTATATGAGGTCCATTATTCAGTATGGAGCAATATAAGGGGTCCATTGTACTGTGTGGCGCATTATATTGCGCCCATTATTCGGTATGGAACATTATATGGGTTCCATTATTCTGTATGGAGCAAAATATTGACCCAATATTCTGTATGGAGCATTATATGGGTCCCATTATTCTGTTTGGAACATTATATGGGTCCCATTATTCTGTTTGGAACATTAAATGGGTTCCATTATTCTGTATGAAGCTTTATATTGGGAGCATTATTTTGTATGAAGCATTATATGTGTCCATTATTCTGTTTGAAGCATTATTTGGAGGCCATTATTCTATATGGAGCATTATATGAGGCCCATTATTCTGTATGGGTCAATATATGGGATACTTTATTCCGCATGGAGCAATATATGGTGTCCATTGTACTGTATGGGCCATTATATGGGGCCCATTATTCGACATGGAGCATAAAATGTGTTCCATTATTCTGTATAGCGCTTTACATTGGGCCCATTATTCTGTATAAAGCATTATATGAGGCCCAATATTCTGTATGGAGCAATATATGGGGTCCGTTGTACTGTACGGGGCATTATATGGGTCCCATTTTTCGGTATGGAGCAAAATATTGGGCCCATTAATCTGTATGCAACATTATATTGGGCCCATAATGCTGTATGGAGCAATATATGGGGTTATTTATTAATTTGGAGTATTTTACGGCGCCCATTATTCTATATGGAGCATTATCTGAGGCCCATTATTTTGCATGGGGCAATATATGGGGTTCTTTATTCTGTATGGAGCATTGTATGGGGTCAATTATCCTGTATGAGCAATATATGGGGTTCTTTATTCTTTATGGAGCATAATATGGGTTCTTTATTCTCTATGGAGCATTATACTTGGCCAATTATTCTATATGGAGCATTATATGAGGCCCATTATTTTGTATGGGGCAATATATGGGGTTCTTTATTCTGTATGGGGCATTATATGGTTCCCATTATTCTGTTTGGAGTGTTGTACGGGGCCCATTATTGTATATGGAGCATTATATGAGGCCCATTATCTATATTGAGCAATATATGGGGTTCATTATTTTACATGGAGCAATATATGGGGTTCTTTATTCTGTATAGAGTATTATACGGGGCCCATTATTCTATATGGAGCAATATATGGGGTCCGCTATTCTTTACTGGCATTATATGGGGCCCATTATTCGGTATGGAGCATTATATGGGTTCCATTATTCTGAATAGAACATGATATTCGGCCCATTATTCTATATGGAACATTATATGGGGCCCATTATTCTGTATGGAGCATTATATGGGTCCCATAATTCTGTTTGGAGCATTAAATGTGTCCTATTATTCTATATGGAGCATTAGATGATGCCCATTATTCTGTAAGGTGCGATATATAAAATTCTTTATTCTGTTTCGAGCATTAAATAGGTCCCATTATTCTATATGGAGCATTAGATGATGCCCATTATTCTGTAAAGAGCAATATATGGGGTTCTTTATTCTGTTTGCAGTATTATACGGGGCCCATTATTCTATATGAAGCATTATATGATGTCCATTATTCTGTATGGAGCATTATATCGGGTCCTTTATTCTGTATAGAGCAATTTATGTTGTTCTTTATCCTGTATAGAGCATTATATGGGTCCCATTATTCTATATGGAGCATTATTGGAGGCCATTATTTTGTATGGAGCAATATTTGGGGTTCTTTATTGTGTATAGAGCATTATATGAGTTCATTATTCTGTATGGAGCATTATACGGGGCCCATTATTCTATATGGAGCATTATATGAGGCATATTATTCGTAATGGAGCAATATGGGGTCCATTGTACTTTAGGGGGCATAATATGATGCCCATTATTCGGTATGGAGCATTATATGGGTTCCATTATTCTGTATCGAGCATTATATGGTATCCATTATTCTGTATGGAGCATTATATGCGGCCCATTATTCAATATGGAGCATTACATGAACCCCATTATTCTGTATGGAGCAATATATGGGGTTCTTTATTCTGTATGGAGCAATATACGGGTCGCATTTTTCTGTATGGAGCATTATATTAGCCCCATTATTCTGTATGGAGCAATAAATGGGGTCCATTATTCTGTATGGAGCATTATATGGGGTCCATTGTTCTGTATGGGGCATTATGTGGCCCCCATTATTCGGTATGGAACTTTAAATGGGTTCCTTTGTTCTGTATGGAGCATTATATGGGGTTCTTTATTCTATATGGAACATTACATGAGCCCCATTATTCAGCATGGAGCAATATATGGGGTTCTTTATTATGTATGGAGTATTATATGGGGTCCATTATTCTGTATGGAGCATTATATGAGGTCCATTATTCAGTATGGAGCAATATATAGGGCCCATTGCACTGCATGGGGCTCTACATTGGGCACAATATTCAATATGGAGCATTATATGGGTCCCATTATTCTGTATGGAGCATTATATTGGGCCCATTATCCCGTATGGAGCATTTTATGCGTCCCATTATTCTGTTTAAAGCATTATATGAGGCCCATTATTCTGTATGGAGCAATATATGGTGTTCTTTATTCTGTATGGAGCATTATATGGGGCCCATTATTCTATATCTAGCATTATATGAGGCCCATTGTACTTTACGTGGCCTTAAATGTGGCCCATTAATCAGTATGGAACACTATATGGGGCCCATTATTTTCTATGGAGCATTATATGGGACCTATTATTCTTTATGGAGCATTAAATGAGCCCCATTATTCTATATGGAGCAAGAAATGGGGTTCTTTATTATGTATGGAGCATTATACAGGGTAAAATATTCTGTATGGAGCATTATATGAGGCCCATTATTCTGTATGGAGCAATATATGGGTTACATTATTCTGTATGGAGCATTAAATGGGGTCCATTGTACTTAATAGGGCATTATATGGGGTCCATTATTCAGTATGGAGCATTAAATGCATTTCTTTATTCTCTATGGAGCATTATATTGGGCTCATTATTCTGTATAAAGCATTATATGGGTCCATTATTCTGTTTGGAGCATTAAATGGGGCCCATTATTCTATAGGGAGCATTATATAAGGCCCATTATTCTGTATGGGGCAATATATGGGGTAGTTTGTTCTATATGGAGCATTATATGGGGTCCATTGTACTGTATGGGGAATTATAAGGGGCCCATTATTCGGTATGGAGCTTTAAATAGGTTCCATTATTCTGTATGGAGCTTTATATTGGGCCCAATATTCTGTATGAAGCATTATATGGGGCCCATTATTCTGTATGAAACATTATGTGGGGCTCATTATTCTATATGGAGCTTTATATGAGGCTCATTATTCTGTTTGGGGCAATATATGAAGTTCTTTATTCCATATGGAGCATTATGTGATGTCTATTGTACTGTATGGGGCATTATATGGGGCCATTATTCGGTATCGTGCATCATATGGGTTCTATGAATCTGTTTGTAACATAATATTGGGCCCATTATGCTGTATGGAGCAATATATGGGATTCTTTATTCTGTATGGAGTATTGTACGGGGCTCATTATGCTATATAGAGCATTATCTGAGGTCGATTATTGTGAATGGGGCAATATATGGGGTTATTTATTCTGTATGGAGCATTATATGGGATCCATTATTCTGTGTGGGGTAATATATGGGGTTCTTTATTCTTTATGGAGCATTATATGGGTAATTTATTCTGTATGGAGCCTTATATGGGGTCCATTATTCTGTATGGAGCATTATATCAGGCCCATTATTCTGTATAGGGAGATATGTGGGGTACTTTATTCTGTATGGAGCATTATATGGGTTCCATTTTTCTGTATGGAGCATTATATTGTGCACATTATTCCGTATGGAGCATTATATGAGTCTCATTACACTGTTTTGAGCATTATATTGGGCCCATTATTCTATATGGAGCAATATATGAGGCCCATTATTCTGTATGGGGAAATATATGGGGTTCTTTATTCTGTTTGGAGTATTATACGGGGCCCATTATTCTATATGGAGCATTATATGAAGTCCATTATTCTACATGGAGCAATATATGGGTTTCTTGATTTTGTATGGAGCATTATACGGGGCCAATAATTCTATATGGAGCATTATATGAAGCCCATTATTCTGTTTAGGGCAATATATGGGGTTCTTTTTTCTGTACTGGGCCCATTATTCAGTATGTAGCAGTACATGAGTTCCATTATTCTGTAAGTAACATTATATTGGGCCCTGTATAGAGCAATATATGGGGTTCCTTATTCTGTTTGGAGCACTATACAGGGCACATTATTCTGTATGGAGCATTATACGAGGCCCATAATTATATATGGAGCATTATATGGGGTCCATTGTACTGTATGTGGCATTATATTGCGCCCATTATTCGTTATGGAGCAATAAATGGGTTCCTTTATTCAGTATGGAGCTTTATATTGGGCCCATTATTCTGTATGAAAAATCATATGGGTCTATTATTCTGTATGAAGCATTATATGGGGTCCATTGTACTTTATGGGGCATTACATGGGGACCATTATTCGGCATGGAGCATTAAATGGGTTCCATTATTCTGTATGGAGCTTTATATTGGGACCATAATTCTGTATGAAGCATTATATGAGGCCCATTATTATGTATGAAGCAGTATATGAGGCCCATTATTCTGTATGGAGCAATATATGGAGTCCATTGTACTTTGCAGGCATTGTATGGGGCCCATTATTCTATATGGAGCATTATATAAGACCCATTATTCTGTATGGAACAATATATGGGGTTCTTTATTCTGTATTTAGCATTATATGGGATCCATTGAACTGTATGGGTCATTATATTGGGCCCATTATTCGGCATGCAGCATTATATGGGTTCCATTATTCTGTAAGGAGCATTATATTGGGCCCATTATTCTGTATGGAGTATTATAATGGGCCCATTAGGCTGTATGGAGCATTACATGGGGCCCGTTATTCTTTATGGAACATTAAATGAGCCCCTATATTATTTAACAAGCAATATATGGGGCTCTTTATTCTGTATGGAGCAATATATGGGGTCAATTATTCTGTATTTATTATTATATGGGGCCCTTTATTTTATATGGAGCATTAAATGAGCCCCTTTATACTGTATGGAGCAATATATGGGGTTCTTTATTCTGTATGGAGCATTATACTCCCCACATTATTCTGTATGGAGCATTATATGAGACCCATTATTCTGTATGGAGCAATATATGGGGTCCATTATTCTGTATGGAGCATTATATAGGGTCCATTCTACTGAATGAGGCATTATATTTGGCCCATTATTCTATTTGGAGCATAATATGAGGCCCTTTTTCTGTATGAAGCATTATATGGCTCCATTATTCTGTTTGGAGCATTATATGGGTCTATTATTCTGTTTGGAGCATTATATGGTGCCCATTATTCTATATGGACCATTATATAAGACCCATTATTCTGTAAGAATCAATATATGGGGTTCTTTATTCTGTATAGAGCATTATATGGGGTTCATTGTACTGTATGTGGCATTATACTGGGCCCACAATTTGGCATAGACCATTAAATGGGTTTTATTATTCAGTATGGAGCATTATACGGGACCAATTATTCTACATGGAGCATTAAATGAAGCCCATTATTCTGCATGGGGCAATATATGGGGTTCTTTATTCTGTATGGAGCATTATATGGGGTCCATTGTACTGTATGTGGCATTATATGGCGCCCATTATTCATTATGGAGCAATAAATGGGTTCCATTATTCAGTATGGAGCTTTATATTGGGCCCATTATTCTGTATGAAGCATCATATGGGTCTATTATTCTGTTTGGAGCATTATATGGGGGTCATTGTACTGTATGGGGCATTACATGGGGTCCATTATTCGGCATGGAGCTTTAAATGGGTTCTATTATTCTCTATGGAGCTTTATATTGGGCCCATTATTCTGTATGAAGCATTGTATTAGGCCCATTATTCTATATGAAGCATTATATGAGGCCTATTATTCTGTATGGAGCAATATATGGAGTCCTTTGTTCTTTACGGGGCATTGTATGGGGCTCATTATTCTATATGGAGCATTTTATAAGACCCATTGTTCTGTATGGAACAATATATGGGGTTCTTTATTCTGTATGGATCATTATATGGGGTCCATTGAATTGTATGGGTCATTATATTGGGCCCATAATTCGGCATGGAGCATTATATGGGTTCTTTATTCTAAATTGAGCATTATACGGGGCCCATTATTATATATGGAGCATTATATGAGGCACATTATTCTGTACGGAGCAATATATGGGGCCCATTGTTCTATATGGAGCATTAAATGATGACCAATATTCTGTATGTAGCAGTATATGGGGTTCTTTATTATATATGGATCATTATACGGCACACATTATTCTGTATGGAGCATTATATGAGGCCCATTATTCTGTATGGAGCAATATATGGGGTCCATTATTCTGTATGGAGCATTATACGGGGCCTATTATTCTGCATGGAGCATTATATGAGGCATGAGGCACATTATTCTGTATGGATCAAAATATGGGGTCCATTGTACTTTACTGGGCATTATACAGGGCAAATTATTCGGTATGGAGCATTAAATGGGTTCCATTATTCTGTAGGGAGCATTATATTGGGCCCATTAATCTGTATGGCGCATTATATGGGGCCCATTATTCTGAATGGAGCTTTATATGGAGCATTAAATGAGCCCCATTATTCTGTATGGAGCAATATATGGGGTTCTTTATTCTGTATGGAGCATTAAACTGGGCACATTATTCTTTACGGAGCATTATATGAGGCCCATTATCCTGTATGAAGCATTATATGGGTCCATTATTCAGTTTTTAGCATTATATGGGGCCCACTATTCCATATGGAGCATTATATAAGAGCCATTAGTCTGTATGCAACAATATATGGGGTATTTTATTCTGTACGGAGCATTATATGGGGTCCATTCTACTGTATGGGGCATTATATTGGGCACATAATTCTGCATGGAGCATTTAATGGATTTTATTATTCTCATTGGAGCATTATACGGGGCCCATTATTCTATATGGATAATTATATGAATCCCATTATTCTGTATGGGGCAATATATGGGGTACTTTATTCTGTGTGGAGCATTACATGTGGTTCAATATTCTGTATGGGGCAATATATGGGGTTGTTTATTCTGTATAGAATATTATATGGGTTCTTTATTATGTTTGGGGCAATATATGGGGTACATTATTGTAAATGGAGCATTATATGAGGCCCATTATTCTGTATGGAGCAATATATGGGGTCCATTGTACTTTGCAGGGCATTTTATGGGGCCCATTATTCAGAATGGAGCATTATATGGGTTCCATTATTCTGTATGGAACATTATATTGGGCCCATTATTCTGTATGGAGCAATATATGGGGCCCATTATTCTGAATGGAGCATTATATGGGGCCTATTTTTCAATATGGAGTATTAAATGAGCCCCATTATACTGTATGGAGCAATATATGGGGTTCTTAATTCTGTATTGAACATTATCCGGGGCACATTATTCTGTATGGAACATTATATGAGGACCATTATTCAGTATGGAGCAATATAAGGGGTCCATTTTACTGTATGGAGAATTATATGGGGTCTATTGTACTGTATGGGGCATTATATTGGGCCAATTATTCAGTATGGTGCAATATATGGGGTCCATTGTACTTTACTGGGCAATATACGGGGCCCATTATTCGTTATGTAGCATTATATGGGTTCCATTATTCTGTATGGAACATTATATTGGGCTCAATATTCTGTATGGAGCATTATATGGGTTCTTTATTCTTTATGGAACATTATACGGGGCCCATTATTCTGTATGGAGCATTATATGAGGTCCATTATTCAGAATGGAGCAATGTATGGTGTCCATTGTAAAGTATGGGGCATTATATTGGGCCCATTATTCGGTATGGAGCATTATACTGGTTTCCTTATTCTGTATGGAACATTATATGTGTCCCATTATTCTTTTTGGAGCATTATATGGGGCCCATTATTCTATATGAAGCATTATATGAGGCCCATTATTCTGTATGGAGCAATATATGGGGACCATTGTCTTTTACGGGGCATTATATGGCGCCCATAATTCGTTATGGAGCATTACGTGACCCCCATTATTCTATGTGAAGCAATATATGGGGTTCTTTATTCTGTATGGCGCATTATACAGGGTACAATATTCTGTATGGAGCATTATTTGAGGCCATTTTTCTGAACGAAGCAATAAATGGGGTCCATTATTCTGTATGGAGCATTATATGGGGTCCATTGTACTGTATGGGGTCACTAAATGGGGCCCATTTTCCGGTATGGAGCATTAAATGGGTTCCATTATTCTGTATGAAGCTTTATATTGGGCCCATTATTCTGTATGAAGCATTATATGGGTTCATTAATCTGTTTGGAGCATTATATTGGGCCCATTGTTTTATGGGGAGCATTATATGAAGCCCATTATTCTGTATGGGGCAATATATGGGGTTCTTTATTCTTTATGGAGCATTAATTGGGTTCCATTATTCTGTACGGAGATTTATATTGGGCCCATTATTCTGTATTAAGCATTATATAAGGCTCATTATTCTGTATGGAGCAATAATTGGTGTCCATTGTACTTTACATGGCATTATATGAGGCCCATTATTCGGTATGGGGCAATAAATGGGGTTCTTTATTATTTATGGAGCAATAAATGGGTTCCATTATTCTGTATGGAGATTTATATTGGGCCCATTATTCTGTATTAAGCATTATATAAGGCCCATTATTCTGTATGGAGCAATATATAGTGTCCATTGTACTTTACATGGCATTATATGGGGCTCATTATTCGGTATGGAGCATTATATGGGTTCCATTATTCTATTTGGAGTATTATATGGGGCCATTATTCTATATGGATCATTATTTGAGGCCCATTATTTTGTGTGGAGCTTTATATTGGGCCCATTATTCTGTATGAAGCATGATATGGGTCTATTATTCTGTATGGAGCATTATTTGGGGTCCATTGTACTGTATGGGGCATTACATGGGGCCGATTTTATGGCATGAAGCATAAAATGGGTTCCATTATTCTGTATGGAGCTCTATTTTGGGCTTATTATTCTGCATGAAGCATTATATGACGCCCATTATTTTGAATGGAGCAATATATGGGGTCCATTGTACTTTACGGGGCATTAAATAGGGCCCATTATTCGGTATGGAGCATTATATGGTTCAATTATTCTGTATGGAACATTATATTGGGCCCATTATGCTGTATTGAGCAATATATAGGGTTCTTTATTCTGTTTGGAGTTTTATATGGGGCCCATTATTCTGCATGGAGCATTATATGAGGTCTATTATTCAGAATGGAGCAATATATGGGGTCCATTGTACTGTATGGGGCATTATATTGGGCCCATTATTCGGTATGGAGCATTATATGGGTTTCATTATTCTGTACGTAGCATTATATTGAGTCCATTATTCCATATGGAGCATTATATGGGTCCCATTATTCTGTATAGAGCAATATATGGGTTTTTTATTCTGTATGGAGCAGTACACAGGACCCCTTAGTCTATATGGAGCATTATATGAGGCCCATTATTCTGTACGGAGCAATATATGGGGTCCATTGTACTTTATGGGACACTGTATGGGGCCCATATTCGGTGTGGAGCATTACATGGGTTCCATTATTCTGCATGGAGCATTAAATTGGGCCAATTATTCTTTATGGAGCATTGCATGAGCCGCATTATTCTGTATGGAGCAATATAAGGGGTTCTTTTAGTGTATAGAGCATTATACAGGGCACATTATTCTATATGGAGCATTACATGAGTCCCATTATTCTGTATGGGGCAATATATTTGGTTCTTTATTCTGTATGGAGCATTATATGTGGTCCATTATTCTGTATAGAGCATTGTATGAGGTCCATTATTCAGTATGGAGCAATATATGGAGTCCATTGTACTGTATGGGGCTTTTTATTGGGTCCATTATTTAGTATGGAGCATTATATGTGTTCCATTATTCTGTATGGAGCATTAAATTGGCCACATTATTCTATATGGAGCATTATATGGGTCCCATTATTCTGTATGGCGCATTATATGAGGCACATTATTCTGTATGGAGCATTATAAGAGGCCCATTATTCTGTATTGAGCATTATATGGGTTCCATTATTCTGTATGGAGCGTTAAATTGGGCAAATTATTATATATGCAGCACATTATATGAGGCCCATTATTCTGTATGGTGCAATATATGGGGTTATTTTTTCTTTATGGAGCATTATATTGGGCCCATTATTCCGTATGGAGCATTATATGGGTCCCATTATTCTGGTTGGAACATTAAATGGGGCCCATTATTCTATATGGAGCATTATATGAGGCCCATTATTCTGTATGGTGCAATATATGGGGCTAATTTTTCTGTATGGAGCATTATACTTGGCCCACTATTTTATATGGAGCATTATATGAGGCCCATTATTCTGTATGGAGCATATATTGGGCCCCTTATTCAATATGGAGCATTATATAGGGTCCATTATTCTGTATAGAGCATTATATGGGGCCCATTTATCTGCATGGAGCATTATAAGGTGCCCATTATTCTTTATGGAGTTTACATTAGCCCCATTATTCTGTATGGAGCAATATATGGGGTTCTTTATTCTGTATGAAGCATTATACAGGGCACATTTTTCTGTATGGAGCATTATATGAGACCTATTATTTTGTGTGAAGCATTATATGGGGACCATTATTCTATAAGGAGCAATATATTTGGGGTCCATTGTACTTTACGGGGCATTATATGGGGCACATTATTTGGTATGCAGCATTATATGGGTTCCATATGGAGAATTATATAGGGTCCAATTATTCTTTATGGAGCAATACAGGGGGTTCTTTATACTGTATGGAGCATTATACATGGCACATTATTCTATATGAATCATTACATGAGCCCCATTATTCTGTATGGGGCAATATATTTGGTTCTTCATTCTATATGGAGCATATATGCGTCCCATTATTCTGTTTGGAGCATTATATGGGGCCTATTATTCTATATGGAGTATTATATAAGGCCCATTATTCTGTATTGAGCAATATATGGGGTTCTTTATTCTGTATGGAGCATTATAGGGGGACCATTATTCTCTATGGAGCATTATATAAGGCCCATTATTCTGTATCGAGCAATATTTGGGGTCCATTGTACTTTACAGCGCTTATATGGGGCCCATTATTCAGTTTGGCACATTATATGGTTTCCATTATTTTGTATGAAGCATTATATGGGCCCATTATACTGTATAGAGCATTAAATGGAGTCCGTTCTTCGGTATGTAGCACTATATGGGGCCCATTATGCCGTATGGAGCATTATATGGGGCCCATTATTCTATATTGAGCATTACATGAGCCCCATTATTCTCTATGGAGCAATATATGGGGATCTTTTTTCTGTATTGAGCAATATATGGGGCCTATTATTTTATATAGAGCATTATATGAGGCCCATTATTCTGCATGGAGCATATATTGGGCCTATTAATCTGTATGAAGCATTTTATAGGGTCCATTATTCTGTATGTAGAATTATATGGGGCCCATTAATCTGTATGGAGCATTTTATGGTGCCCATTATTCTTTATGGAGTTTACATAAGCCCCATTATTCTGTATGGAGCAATTTATGTTGTTCTTTATTCTGTATGGAGCATTATACAGGGCACATTCTGTATGGAGCATTATATGAGGCCTATTATTCTGTATGGAGCAATATATAGGGACCATTATATTGTATGGAGCAATATATGGGGTCCATGGTACTTTAGGTGGCATTATATGGGGCCAATTATGCCGTATGGAGCATTATATGGGGCCCATTATTCTATATTGAGCATTACATGAGCCACATTATTCTCTATAGAGCAATATATGGGGATCTTTTTTCTGTATGGAGCATTATACAGGGCCTTTTATTTTATATAGAGCATTATATGAGGCCCATTATTCTGCATGGAGCATATATTGGGCATATTATTCAGTATAGAGCATTTTATGGGGTCCATTATTCTGTATGGAGCATTATATTGGGCCCATTATTCTGTATGGAGCATTTTATGGTTCCCATTATTCTTTATGGAGTTTACATAAGCCCCTTTATTCTGTATGGAGCAATATATGTGGTTCTTTATTCTGTATGGAGCATTATACAGGGCACATTCTGTATGAAGCATTATATGAAGCCTATTATTCTGTATGGAGCATTATTTTGGGACCTTTATTCTGTTTGGAGCAATATTTGGGGTCCATTGTACTTTACGGGATATTATATGGGGCCCATTATTCGGTATGGAGCATTATATGGGTTCCATTATTCTGTATGGAACATTTTACAGGGCCCATTATGCTGTATGGAGCATTGTATGGGGTTCTTTAATCTGTTTGGAGTATTATACGGGGACCATTATTCTATATGGAGCATTATATGAGGGCCAATATTCTGTATGGGGCAATATAAGGGGTTCTTTATTCTGCATGGAGCATTATATGGGGTCCATTACTCTGTATGTGGCAATATATATGGGGTTCTATATTCTTTATGGAGCATTATATGGGTTCTTTATTCTGTATGGAGCACCATACGGGGCCCATTATTCTATATGGAGCATTATATGAGGCCCATAAATCTCTATGGAGCAATATATGGGGTTCTTTATTCTGTATGGAGCATTTTATGGTGCCCATTATTCTTTATGGAGTTTACATAAGCCCCTTTATTCTGTATGGAGCAATATATGTGGTTCTTTATCCTGTATGGAGCATTATACAGGCCACATTCTGTATGGAGCATTATATGAAGCCTATTATTCTGTATGGAGCATTATATTGGGACCTATATTCTGTTTGGAGCAATATTTGGGGTCCATTGTACTTTACGGGATATTATATGGGGCCCATTATTCGGTATGGAGCATTATATAGGTTCCATTATTCTGTATGGAACATTTTACAGGGCCCATTATGCTGTATGGAGCATTGTATGGGGTTCTTTAATCTGTTTGGAGTATTATACGGGGACCATTATTCTATATGGAGCATTATATGGGGTCCATTACTCTGTATGTGGCAATATATATCATAGAATCATAGAATCATAGAATGGTAGAGTTGGAAGGGACCTCCTGGGTCATCTGGTCCAACCCCCTGCTCAAAGCAGGATTCACTAGATCATCTCAGACAGATGTCTGTCCAGCCTCTGTTTGAAGACGTCCATTGAAGGTGAACTCACCACCTCTCATGGCAGCCTGTTCCACTCATTAATCACCCTAACTGTCAAAAAGTTTTTTCTAATATCTAATCTGTGTCTCCTCCCATTTAGTTTCATCCCATTGCTTCTAGTCTTTCCTTGTGCAAATGAGAATAAAGATGATCCTTCTACAATGTGACAGCCCTTGACATATTTGTAGACAGCTATTAAGTCTCCTCTCAGTCTTCTTTTTTGCAAGCTAAACATTCCCAAATCCTGCAACCGTTCCTCATAGGACATGGTTTGCAGACCAGTCACCATTCTGGTCGCTCTTCTCTGAACTTGCTCCAGTTTGTCTATGTCTTTTTTAAAATGTGGTGCCCAAAACTGTACACAGTATTCCAGATGAGGTCTGACCAAAGAGGAGTAAAGACCGATAATGACTTCACGTGATCTAGACTGTATGCTTCTGTTAATACATCCCATAATTGTATTTGCCTTTTTTGCTGCTGCATAACACTGTTGACTCATATTCAGTCTATGATCTATTAGTATACCTAAGTCTTTTTCACATGTACTGTTGCTTAGCTCTATTCCTCCCATTCTGTATATGCTTTTTTCATTTTTATTGCCCAGATGTAGTACTTTGCATTTTTCCCTGTTAAAAACCATTCTGTTGGTTGCTGCCCACTGCTCCAGTTTATTTAGGTCTTTTTGAATCCTCTCTCTCTCTTCTCTAGTATTAGCTATCCCTCCTAGCTTTGTGTCATCAGCAAATTTAATCAGTTTACCCTCAATTCCTTCATCTAAATCATTGATAAAGATGTTGAACAATACAGGTCCCAGGACGGAGCCCTGTGGTACCCCACTTGAGACATTCATCCAGCTGGATGTGAAGCCATTTATAAACATATGGGGTTCTATATTCTTTATGGAGCATTATATGGGTTCTGTATTCTGTATGGAGCACCATGCGGGGCCCATTATTCTATATGGAGCATTATATGAGGCCCATTAATCTCTATGGAGCAATATATGGGGTTCTTTATTCTGTTTGGAGAATTATATGGGGTCCATTATTCTGTATTGAGCATTATATGAGGTCCTTTATTCAGTATGGGGCAATATATGTGGTCCATTGTACTTTACGGGGCATTATATGGGGCCCATTATTCGGTATGGAGCATTATATGGGTTCCATTATTTTGTATAGAGCATTATATTGGGCCCATTATACTGTTTAGGGCATTATATGGGATCCATTATTCGGTATGTAGCATTATATGGGGCCCATTATTCCATGTGGAGCATTATATGAGGCACATTTATCTATACTGAGCATTACATGAGCCCCATTATTCTGTATGGAGCATTTTACAGGGCACATTATTCTGTATGGAGCATTATATGAGGTCCATTATTCAATATGGAGCAATATATGGGGTTCATTTTACTGTATGGGGCATTATATAGAGCCCATTATTCGGTATCGAGCATTATATGGGTTCCTTTTTTCTGTATGGAGCATTATATGGAGTTCTTTATTCTGTTTGGAGTATTATATGGGGCCCTTTATTCTATATGGAGCATTATATGAGGCCCATTATTCTGTATGGAGCAAGATATGGGGTTCTTGTTCTGTTTGGAGTATTATACGGGGCCCATTATTCTATTTGGACCATTATATGAGGCCCGTTACTCTATATTAAGCAATATATGGGGTTCTTTATTCAGCATAGAGCATTGTACGGGGCCCATTATTCTATATGGAGCATTATATGAGGTCCATTATTCAGTATGGAGCAATATATGGGGTCCATTGTACTGTATGGGGCATTATATGAGGCTCACTATTCTGTTTGGAGCATTATATGGGTCCCATTATTCTGTTGGAGCATTTTATGCAGCCCATTATGCAGCATTATATGAGGCCCATTATTCTGTATGGGGCAATATTTGAGGTACTTTATTCTGCATGGAGCATTATATGCGGTTCATTGTACTGTATGGAGCTTTATGTGGGGCCCATTATTCTATATTGAGCATTATATGAGGCCAATTATTCTATATTAAGCAATATATGGGGTTCTTTATTTTGTATGGTGCATTATACGGGCCCCATTATTCTATATGGAGCATTATATGAGGTACATTATTCTGTATGGGGCAATATATGGGGTTGTTTATTCTGTATGCAGCATTTTATTGTGCCCATTATTCTTTATGGAGTTTTCATAAGCCCCTTTATTCTGTATGGAGCAATATATGTGGTTCTTTATTCTGTATGGAGCATTATACAGGCCACATTCTTTATGGAGCATTATATGAAGCCTATTATTCTGTATGGAGCATTATATTGGGACCTATATTCTGTTTGGAGCAATATTTGGGGTCCATTGTACTTTACGGGATATTATATGGGGCCCATTATTCGGTATGGAGCATTATATAGGTTCCATTATTCTGTATGGAACATTTTACAGGGCCCATTATGCTGTATGGAGCATTGTATGGGGTTCTTTAATCTGTTTGGAGTATTATACGGGGACCATTATTCTATATGGAGCATTATAAGAGGCCCAATATTCTGTATGGGGCAATATAAGGGGTTCTTTATTCTGCATGGAGCATTATATGGTGTCCATTACTCTGTATGTGGCAATATATATGGGGTTCTATATTCTTTATGGAGCATTATATGGGTTCTGTATTCTGTATGGAGCACCATACGGGGCCCATTATTCTATATGGAGCATTATATGAGGTCCATTAATCTCTATGGAGCAATATATGGGGTTCTTTATTCTGTTTGGAGCATTATATGGGGTCCATTATTCTGTATTGAGCATTATATGAGGTCCTTTATTCAGTATGGGGCAATATATGTGGTCCATTGTACTTTACGGGGCATTATATGGGGCCTATTATTCGGTATAGAGCATTATATGGGTTCCATTATTTTGTATAGAGCATTATATTGGGCCCATTATACTGTTTAGGGCATTATATGGGATCCATTATTCGGTATGTAGCATTATATGGGGCCCATTATTCCATGTGGAGCATTATATGGGGCACATTTATCTATACTGAGCATTACATGAGCCCCATTATTCTGTATTGAGCAATATATGGGGATCTTAATTCTGTATGGAGCATTATACAGGGCACATTATTCTGTATGGAGCATTATATGAGGTCCATTATTCAATATAGAGCAATATATGGGGATCATTTTACTGTATGGGGCATTATATAGGGCCCATTATTCGGTATCGAGCATTATATGGGTTCCTTTTTTCTGTATTGAGCATTATATGGAGTTCTTTATTCTGTTTGGAGTATTATATGGGGCCCTTTATTCTATATGGAGCATTATATGAGGCCCATTATTCGGTATGGAGCAAGATATGGGGTTCTTGTTCTGTTTGGAGTATTATACGGGGCCCATTATTCTATTTGGACCATTATATGAGGCCCATTATTCTATATTAAGCAATATATGGGGTTCTTTATTCAGCATAGAGCATTGTACGGGGCCCATTATTCTATATGGAGCATTATATGAGGTCCATTATTCAGTATGGAGCAATATATGGGGTCCATTGTACTGTATGGGGCATTATATGAGGCTCACTTTTCTGTTTGGAGCATTATATGGGTCCCATTATTCTGTTTGGAGCATTTTATGCAGCCCATAATGGAGCATTATATGAGGCCCATTATTCTGTATGGGGCAATATTTGAGGTACTTTATTCTGCATGGAGCATTATATGTGGTTCATTGTACTGTATGGAGCTTTATATGGGGCCCATTATTCTATATTGAGCATTATATGAGGCCAATTATTCTATGTTAAGCAATATATGGGGTTCTTTATTCTGTATGGTGCATTACACGGGCCCCATTATTCTATATGGAGCATTATATGAGGTACATTATTCTGTATGGGGCAATATATGGGGTTCTTTATTCTGTATGGAGCATTATATATGGAGTCCATTGTACTGTATGGGGCATTATATTGGGCCCATTATTCTGTATGGAGCATTATATGGGTCCCTTTATACTGTTTGGTGCATTAAATGGGGCCCATTATTCTATATGCAGCATTATATGAGGCCCATTATTCTGTATGGTGCAATATATGGGGTTCTTTTTTCTTTATGGAGCATTATATGGGGCCCATTATTCCGTATGGAGCCTTATATGGGTCCCATTATTCTGTTTGGAGCATAAAATGGGGCCCATTATTCTATATGGAGCATTATATGAGGCCCATTATTCTGTATGGTGCAATATATGGGGTTCATTTCTCTGTATGGAGCATTATACTGGGCCCATTATTGTATATGGAGCATTGTATGATGCCCATTATTCTGCATGGAGCATATATTCGGCCCCTTATTCTCTATGGAGCATTATATGGGGTCCATTATTCTGTATGCAGCATTATATAGGGCCCATTTTTCTGTATGGAGCATTATAAGGTGCCCATTATTCTTTATGGAGTTTACATTAGCCCCATTTTTCTGTATGGAGCAATATATGGGGTGCTTTATTCAGTATGAAGCATTATACAGGGCACATTTTTCTGTATGGAGTATTATATGAGACCTATTATTCTGTATGGAGCATTATATGGGGACCATTATTCTATAAGGAGCAATATATGGGGTCCATTGTACTTTACGGGGCATTATGTGGGGCCCATTATTCGGTATGCAGCATTATATGGGTTCCATTATTCTGTATGGAGCATTATATAGGGCCCAATTATTCTTTGTGGAGCAATACATGGGGTTCTTTATACTGTATGGAGCATCATACAGGGCACATTATTCTATATGAAGCATTACATGAGCCCCATTATTCTGTATGAGGCAATATATTTGGTTCTTCATTCTGTATGGAGCATATATGCGTCCCATTATTCTGTTTGGAGCATTATATGGGGACTATTATGATATATGGAGTATTATATAAGGCCCATTATTCTGTATTAAGCAATATATGGGGTTCTTTATTCTGTATGGAGCATTATATGGGGACCATTATTCTCTATAGAGCATTATATAACGCCCATTATTCTGTATGGAGCAATATATGGGGTCCATTGTACTTTACAGGGCATTATATGGGGCCCATTATTCGGTATGGAGCATTATATGGGTTTCATTATTTTGTATGGAGCATTATATTGGGCCCATTATACTGTGTAGAGCATTATATGGGGTCCATTATTCGGTTTGTAGCATTATATGGGGCCCTTTATGCCGTATGGAGCATTATATGGGGCCCATTATTCTATATTAAGCATTACATGAGCCACATTATTCTCTATGGAGAATTATATGAGGATCTTTTTTCTGTATGGAGCATTATACGGGCCCTATTATTTTATATAGAGCATTATATGAGGCCTATTATTCTGCATGGAGCATATATTGGGCCTATTATTCTCTATGGAGCATTTTATAGGGTCCATTATTCTGTATGCAGCATTTTATGGGGCTCATTTTTCTGTATGGAGCATTATAAGGTGCCCATTATTCTTTATGGAGTTTACATTAGCCCCATTTTTCTGTATGGAGCAATATATGGGATGCTTTATTCAGTATGAAGCATTATACAGGGCATATTTTTCTGTATGGAGCATTATATGAGACCTATTATTCTGTATGGAGCATTATATGGGGACCATTATTCTATAAGGAGCAATATATGGGGCCCATTATTCTTTATGAAGTTTGCATAAGCCCCATTATTATGTATGGAGCAATATATGTGGTTCTTTATTCTGTATGGAGCATTATACAGGGCACATTCTGTATGGAGCATTACATGAGGCCTATTATTATGTATGGATAATTAAATGCGGACCATTATTCTGTTTGGAGCAATATATGGGGTCCATTGTATTTTGCGGGGCATTATATGGGGCCCATTATTCGGTATGGAGCATTATATGGGTTCCATTATTCTTTATGGAACATTTTACTGGGTCCATTATGCTGTATGGAGCTTTGTATGGGGTTCTTTAATCTGTTTGGAGCATTATATGGGGACCATTATTCTATATGCAGCATTATCTGAGGCACATTATTCTATAGGGGGCAATATAAGGGGTTCTTTATTCTGCATGGAGCACTATATGGGGTCCATTATTCTGTATGGGGCAATATATATGGGGTTCTTTATTCTTTATGGAGCATTATATGGGTTCTTTATTCTGTATGGAGCATTATACGGGGCCCATTATTCTATATGGAGCATTATATGAGGCCCATCATTCTCTATGGAGAAATATATGGGGTTCTTTATTCTGTATGGAGCATTATATGGGGTCCATTTTTCTGTATGGAGCATTATATGAGGTCCATTATTCAATATAGGGCAACATATGTGATCAATTGTACTTTACGGGGCATTATATGGGGCCCATTATTCGGTATGCAGCATTATATGGGTTCCATTATTTTGTATGGAGCACTATATTGGGCCCATTATACTATTTAGAGCATTATATGGGGTCCATTATTCCGTGTGGAGCATTATATGTGGCCAATTATTCTATACTGAGCATTACATGAGCCTCATTATTCTGTGTGGAGCAATATATGGGGATCTTTATTCTGTATGGAGCATTATACAGGGCACATTATTCTGTATGGAGCATTATATGAGGTCCATTATTCAGTATGGAGCAATATATGGGGTCCATTTTACTGTATGGGGCATTATATAGTGCCCATTATTCAGTATGGAGCATTATATGGGTTCCTTTTTTCTGTATGGAGTATTATACGGGGCCCATTATTCTATTTTGAGCATTATATGAGGCCCATTGTTGTATATTAAGCATTATATGGGGTTCTTTATTCAGTATGGAGCATTGTACGCAGCCCATTATTCTATATGGAGCATTATATGAGGTCCATTATTCAGTATGGAGCAATATATGGGGTCCATTGTACTGTATGGGGCATTATGTGGGGCTCACTATTCTGTTTGGAGCATTATATGGGTCCCATTATTCTGTTTGTAGCATTTTATGTAGCCCATTATTCTATATGGAGCATTATATGAGGCCCATTATTCTGTATGGGGCAATATTTGGGGTTCTTTATTCTGTATGGAGCATTATATGGGGTTCATTGTACTGTATGGGGCTTTATATGGGGCCCATTAGTCTATATTAAACAATTTATGGGGTTCTTTATTCTGTATGGTGCATTATACGGGCCCCATTATTCTATATGGAGCATTATATGAGGTACATTATTCTGTATGGGGCAATATATGGGGTTAATTATTCTGTATGGAGAATTATATGGGATTCATTATTCTGTTGGAGCATTATATAAGGTCCATTTTTCAGTATGGAGTAATGTATGGGGTCAATTGTACTGTATTGGCCATTGTCTGGGGCTCACTATTCTGAATGGAGCATTATATGGGTCTCATTATTCTGTTTGGAGCATTATATGTAGCCAATTATTCTTTATGGAGCATTATATGAGGCCCATTATTCTTTATGGGACAATATTTGGGGTTCTTTATTCTGTATGGAGCATTACATGGGGTCCATTGTACTGTATGGGGCTTTATATGGGGTTCTTTATTCTGTTTGGAGTATTATACGGGGCCCATTATTCTATATGGAGGATTATATGAGTCCCATTATTCTATATGGAGCAATGTATGGGGTTCTTTATTCTGTATGGAGCATTATATGAGGCACATTATTTTGTTTGTAGCATTATATCATAGAATCATAGACTCATAGAATGGAAGAGTTGGAAGGAACCTCCTGGGTCATCTGGTCCAAAGCAAAGCAGGATTCACTAAATCATCCCAGACAGATGTCTGTCAAGCCTCTGTTTGAAGACGTCCATTGATTGGAACTCACCAACTCTCGTGGCAGCCTGTTCCACTCATTGATCACCCTAACTGTCAAAAAGTTTTTTCTACTATCTAATTTGTGTCTCCTCCCATTCAGTTTCATCCCATTGCTTCTAGTCTTTCCTTGTGCAAATCAGAATAAAGATGATCATTTTACAATGTGACAGCCCTTGACGTATTTGTAGACCGCTATTAAGTCTCCTCTCAGTCTTCTTTTTTTCAAGCTAAACATTCCCAAATCCTGCAACCGTTCCTCATAGGACATGGTTTGCAGACCGGTCACCATTCTGGTCGATCTTCTCTGAACTTGCTCCAGTTTGTCGATGTCTTTTTTAAAATGTGGTGCCCAAAACTGGACACAGTGTTCCAGATGAGGTCTGACCAAAGAGGAGTAAAGTCCGATAATGACTTCCCGTGATCTAGACTGTTATGCTTCTGTTAATACATCCCAGAATAGTATTTGTCTTTTTTGCTGCTGCATCACACTGTTGACTCATGTTCAGTCTATGATCTATTAGTATACCTAAGTCTTTTTCACATGTACTGTTGCTTAGCTCTATTCCTTCCATTTTGTATATGCTTTTTTCATTTTTATTGCCCATATGTAGTACTTTGCATTTTTCCCTGTTAAAAACCATTCTGTTAGTTGCTGCCCACTGCTCCAGTTTATTTAGGTCTTTTTGAATCCTATCTCTCTCTCTTTTCAAGTGTTAGCTATCCCGCCCAGCTTTGTGTCATCAGCAAATTTAATCAGTTTACCCTCAATTCCTTCATCTAAATCATTGATAAAGATGTTGAACAATACAGGTCCCAGGACAGAGCCCTGTGGTACCCCACTTGAGACATTCATCCAGCTGGATGTGAAGCCATTTACGACCACCCTTTGAGTCCGATCACTAAGCCAGTAATGAATCCACCTAACAGTTGCCTTGTCCATTCCATACTTGGTCATTATTTCAATAAGGATGGTGTGAGATACTTTGTCAAATGCTTTGCTGAAGTCAAGATATACTATATCTACAGCATTTCCCTGATCCACCCAGTCAGTGATTCTGTCATAGAAGGAAATTAAGTTAGTCTGAAATGACTTGTTAGTTACAAACCCATGCTGACTCTCGTTAATCACTTCATTCTTATCCAGGTACTTACATGCATGTTGTTTAATAATTTGTTGAAAGATCTTTCCTGGTATAGAAGTCAGTCTCACCGGCCTATAGTTCCCTGGGTCCACCTTCTTCGCCTTTTTGAAGATAGGAACAACATTTGCTCTTCTCCAGTCTTCTGGGACTTCTCCTGTTTTCCAAGAATTTTCAAAGATTATGGAGAGTGGTTCTGAAATTTATTCTACGATCTCCTTCAGTACTCTGGGGTGTAATTCATCTGGACCTGGAGACTTGAACTCATTTATGTTAGCTAAATATTCCCTCACAATCTTTCTGTTTACAGATAACCTGGATTCTTCTATTCCTTTAATAGGACAGTGAAGATTAGTTGATGTTACATTTTCTTTCTGAGAGAAAAGAGATGCAAAATAGGAATTAAAAAGTTAGGCCTTCTCAAGATCCTTTCTTACCATTTCACAATTTTCATCCTGTAAAAATCCTATAGCATGTTTGACTTTTCTTTTACTTTTGACATACCCCCAAAATCCTTTTTTATTGCTTTTGACATCTCTTGCAAGCCTTAATTCATTGTCAGCTTTAGCTAACCTGATACGTGCCCTACAGGATCTGCAGACTGCATTATAATCTTCTTTAGATTTGCCTCCCTCTTTCCATTTGATAAACATTTGTTTTTTTCTTTTTAGCATGTGTTTAAGTTCTGTGTTCATCCATCCTGGTTTCCTTAATTGCTTCCCATTCTTCCTACTTTTCGGGATTGTTAACGATTGTGCTTTGAGAATCACATTTTTAAAAATTTCCCATCCTTCCTAGACATTTTTGTCCTCAAGGACATCCAGCCATTGGATCTCTCCTATTCTCTTTATGAGTCTCTTAAAATCTGCCTTTCTAAAATCTAACCTTGAAGTTTGAGTCTTCATATGTCTTCCTCCTCTAGTTATCCAAAATTCTATAATAGCATGATCGTTGCCTCCTAGGGTCCCAGCCACTTTTACCTCCTCAACCATTCCCTCCCTGTTTATAAGGATTAGATCCAAAGCAGCAGATCCCCTTGTTTTCTCCCCTACCTTTTGGAAGATAAAGTTGTCAGCAAGAGAGGATAAGAATTTGCTTGTCCTGTTAGTTTTACTTGAGAGAGATTCCCAACAAATGTCTGGATAGCTGAAATCTCCCATGACCGCTACGTCATATTTTTTGGAAAACTTGGTCATTTGATACATAAAGAGTTCATCCATATCTTCAGATTTCCCAGGTGGCCTGTAGTAAATGCCTACAATGGTGTCCTTTCCGTTGTTCTCTCCTTGTATTCTTACCCAAACAGTTTCCACAGAACTCCCAGTCTCTGCTTCAATCTCTGTGCAGGTATATGCTTTTCTAACATACAATGCGACACCTCCTCCTCGTTTATCAAGTCTGTTTCTTGCAAATAAGTTGTATCCTTGGTGGGTGTATCGTCCCACCAAGTTTCAGTGATTCCAATGACATCATATTTCTTTTCCTGCGTTAGTAGTTCCAATTCTCCTTGTTTGTTGCCCATGCTTTGTGCATTTGTATAAAAACATTTTAGTTTGTGATTGTCTCCACATGTATTAGCAGGAATGGGTAGTGATCTGTAGGTCTGAGGAGTCTTGATATCCTGTCAGACACATCTTTAATTTTTGCTCCTGGAAGACAGCACATTTCTCTTGAGGTTATGTCTGGTCTGCAGATAGCGGCCTCTGTTCCTCTCAACAGGGAATCCCCCATGATCACCACTCTCCGTTTTTTCTTTACAACATTTTTCTTTCTCCATCCTGGAGGATTCTGAGGGCTTACAAGGTTATTCATTGTGAGCAATGTCTTATCTTGCTGTATTTCTTCATGGTTCTCCTGCGTGAGAGCCTGGCACTGGTTCCTGAGCAGTATGGGTGCTGACTTCCTCTCGATCCTCATGCTTCTCTGGGTCACATGCTTCCATTCCTCCGCTTCATTAGGTGCAGTTCGAATTTCTTCTCTTTCTGTATCATGAAGAGATAATTCTGCTATGTCTAAGAACTCTTCACCTTCCTTAATGATTTTCAAGGTAGTTAACCTCTCTTCTAGAATTCTCAACTTTTCCTCCAACAGCTGTGATCTTTGAGCTTGCAGAGACTCTTCACTTATCCCAAAATGGGAATATGCAAATTATCTCCTCAGGACTCCTCCCCCTTGCTTCCCGATGTCCTCCTTTTAGCTCCAACGGCCAAAATCCAGTGTTTTGTGAGCTTGTGGAGACTCTTCACTTATCCCAAAATGGAGTGGGAATATGCAAATTATCTCCACAGGACTCCTCCCCTGGTTTCCCGATGTCCTCCTTTCAGCTCCAACGGCCAAAATCCAGTGTTCTTTGAGCTCGCGGAGACTCATCACTTATCCAAAAATGCAGTGGGAATATGCAAATTATCTCCACAGGTCTCCTCCCCTGGTTCACTGATTTCCTCCTTTCATCTCCAACAGCCAAAATCCAGTGTTCTTTGATCTCACGTAGACTCTTCACTTATCCCAAAATCCAGTGGGAATATGGAAATTATCTCCTCAGGACTCCTCCCCTGGTTTACCGATGTTCTCGTTTCAGCTCCAACGGCCAAAATCCAGTGTTCTTTGAGCTCATGGAGACTCTATACTTATCCCAAAATGCAATGGGAATATGCAAATTATCTCCTCAGGACTCCTCCCCTGGTTTCCCGATGCCCTCCTTTCAGCTTCAATGGGCAAAATCCAGTGTTCTTTGAGCTCGCAGAGACTCTTCACTTCACTTCACTTATCCCAAAATGCAGTGGGAATATGCAAATTATCTCCTCACGACTCCTCCATACAGAATATGGGGCCATTTATTCTGTATGGAGCATTATATGGGGCCCATTATTCTATATTGAGCATTACATGAGCCCCATTATTCTTTAAGGAGCAATATATGGGGTTCTTTATTCTGTATGGAGCATCATATAGGGCACAATATTCTGTATGGAGCATTATATGAAGTCCATTATTCAGTATGGAGCAATATATGGCATCCATTGTACTCTATGGGGCATTATATGGGGCTCATTATTCTGTATGGAGCATTATATGAGGCTCATTATTCTGTAAGGGGCAATAAATGGGGTTTCTTATTCTGTATGGAGCATTATATGGGGTCGATTGTACTATGAGGGGAATTATATGGGTCCCATTATTCGGCATGGAGCATTAAATGGGTTCCATTATTCTGTATAGAGCTTTATATCTTGCCCATTATTTTGTATGGAGCATTATATGGGGTCCATTATTATGTGTGGAGCATTATATGAGGCCCATTATTCTGTATGGACCATTATAAGGGGCCCAATTTTCTATATGGAGCATTATGTGAGCCCCATTATTCTGTATGGAGCAATATATGGGGTTCTTTATTCTGTTTGGAGCAGTATATGGGGCCCATTATTCCATATGGAGAATTATATGAGGCCCATTATTCTGTATGGAGCAATATATGGTGTTCTTTATTCTGTATGGAGCATTATATGGGGCTCATTATTCTGTATGGAGCATTATATGAGGCCCAATAATCTGTATGGAGCAATATATGGGGTCCATTGTACTTTACGGGGTATTATATGGGACCCATTATTTGGTATGGAGTATTATATGGGTTCCATTATTCTGTATGGATAATTACATGAGTCCCATTATTCAGTATGGAGCATTATATTGGGCCCATTATTCTGTATAAAGCATTAAATGACCCCCATTATTCTGTATGGAGCAATATATGGGGTTCTTTACTCTGTATGGAGCATTATATGGGGCACATTATTCTGTACAGAGCATTATATGAGGCCCATTTTTCTGTGTTGAGCAAAATATGGGGTCCATTATTCTGTATGAAGCATTATATGGGGTCCATTGTACAGTATGGGGCATTATATGGGGCCCATTATTCGGTATGGATCATTAAAAGGGTTCCATTATTCTGTATGGAGCATTTTACTGGGTCCATTATTCTGTTTGGAGCACTATATGGGGCCCATTATTCTAGATGAAGCATTTATTGAGGTCCATTACTCTATATGGTGCATTATATGAGGCCTATTATTCGGTATGGAGCAATATGTCGGGTTCTTTACTCTGTATGGAGCATTATACGGTGCCCATTATTCTATATGGAGCATTGTATGAGGCCCATAATTCTGTATGGAGCAATATATGGGGTCCATTGTGCTTTACGGGGCTTTATATGGGGCCCATTATTCGGTATGGAGCATTATATGGGTTTCATTATTCTGTAAGAAGCATTATATTGGGACCATTATTTCGTTTGGAGAATTATATGGGTCCCATTATTCTGTTTGGAGCATTATATGGGGCCCATTATTCTATATGGAGCATTATATGAGGCCCATTATTCTGTATGGAGCAATATATGCGGTTCTTTATTCTGTATGGAGCATTATACGGATCCCATTATTCTATATGGAGCATTATATGAGGCCCATTATTCTGTATGGAGCAATATATGGGGTCCATTGTACTTTACGGGGCATTATATGGGGCCCATTATTCGGTATGAAGCATTATATGGGTTTCATTATTCTGTATGGAGCATTATATTGGGCCCATTATTCTGTATGGAGCATTATATGGGGCCCATTATTCTGTATGGAGCATTATATGGGGCCCATTATTCTATATGGAGCATTACATGAGCCCCATTATTCTGTATGGAGCAATATATGGGGTCCATTGTACTTTACGGGGCATTATATGGGTCCCATTTTTCTGTATGGAGCATTATATTGGGTCCATTACTCTGAATGGAGCATCACATGGGGCCCATTATTCTATATGGAGCTTTATATGGGGCCCATTATTCTATATGGAGCATTACATGAGCCCCATTATTCTGTATGGAGCAATATATGGGGTTCTTTATTTTGTATAGAGCATTATACAGGGCACATTATTCTGTAGGGGGCATTGTATGAGGCCCATTATTCTGTATGGAGTATTATATGGGATCCATTGTACTGCATGGGTAATTATATGAGGTTCATTCTTCGGTATGGAGCATTAAATGGGTTCAAGTATTCTGTATGAAGCTTTATATTGGGCCTATTATTCTGTATAAAGCATTATATGTGTCCATTATTCTATAAGGAGCATTATATGAGGACCATGATTCTTTTTGGGGCAATAAATGGGGTTCTTTTTTCTGTATGGAGCATTATATGGGGTCCATTGTACTCTATGGGGCATTATATGGGGCCATTTATTCGGCATGGAGCATTAAATGGGTTCCATTATTCTGTATGGAGTTTTATATTTTGCCCATTAAACTGTTTGGAGTATTCTTTGGGTCCATTATTCTGTTTGGAGCATTATATGGGGCCCATTATTCTATATGGAGCAATATATAAGACCCATTATTCTGTATAAAAATATATATGGGGTTCTTTATTCTGTATGGAGCATTATATGGGGTCCATTGTACTGTATGGGGCATTATGTTGGCCCATAATTCGTCATGGAGCATTAAATGGTTTTTATTATTCTGTATGGAGCATTACACGGGGCTAATTAATCTATATGGAGCATTATATGAAGCCCATTATTCTCTATGGTGCAATATATGGTGTTCCTTATTCTTTATGAAGCATTATATGGGGTCCATTATTCTGTATGGGTCAATATGTGTTGTACTTTATTCTGTATGGAGCATTATATGGGTTAATTATTCTGTATGGAGCAATATATGGGTTCCATTGTATTTTACATGGCATTATATGAGGCCCATTATTTGGTATGGAGCATTATATGAGTTCCATTATTCTGTATGGAGCATTATATTGGGCTCATCTTTCCGTATGGAGCATTATATGGGTCCCATTATTCTGTTTGGAGCATTAAATGGGGTCTATTATTCTATATGGAGCATTATATGAGGCCCATTATTCTGTATGGTGCAATATATGGGGTTCTTTTTTCTGTATGGAGCATTATACAGGGCCCATTATTTTATATGGGGTATTATATGAGGCCCATTATTCTGCATGGAGCATATATTGGGCCCATTATTCTGTATGGAAATATATATGGGGTTCTTTATTCTGTATGGAGCATTATATGGGGTCCATTGTACTCTATAGGGCATTATACTGGGCCCATAATTCGACATGGAGCATTAAATCGGTTTTATTATTCTGTATGGAGCATTAAACAGGGCTGATTAATCTACATGGAGCATTATATGAAGCCCATTATTCTGTATGAGGCAATATATGGTGTTCTTTATTCTGTATGGAGCTTTATATGGGGTACATTATTCTGTATGGGTCAATATATGTTGTTCTTTATTCTGTATAGAGCATTATATGGGTTATTTATTCTGCATGGAGCTTTATACTTGGCCCATTATTCTATATGGAGCAATATATGAGGCCCATTATTCTGTACGGAGCAATATGGGTTCCATTATTCTGTATGGAGCATTATATGGGGTCCATTTTTCTGTATGGGGCAATATATGTTGTTCTTTATTCTGTATAGAGCCTTGTATGGGTTATTTATTCTATATAGAACATTATACGGGGTCCATTATTCTATATGGAGCATTATATGAGGCCAATTATTTGGTATGGAGCATTATATGGGTTCCATTATTCTGTATGGAACATTATATTGGGCCCATTATTCTGTATGATGCAATATATGGGGTTCTTTATTCTGTTTGGAGTATTATACGGGGCCCATTATTCTTTATGGCGCATTATATGAGGCCCATTATTCTGTATGGGGCAATATATGGGGTTCTTTTTTCTGTATGGAGCATTATATGTGGTCCATTATTCTGTATGCAGCATTTATGAGGCACATTATACTGTATGGACCAATATATGGAGTCCATTGTACTTTACGGGGCATTATATGGGGCCCATAATGCGGTATGGAGCATTATATGGGTTCTATTATTCTGTATGAAGCATTATATTGGGCCCATTATTCTGTATGGAGCATTATATGGGGCCATTTATTCTGTATGGAGTATTAAACGAGGTCCATTATTCTGCATGGAGCAATATATGGGGTCCATTGTACTGTATGGGGCATTATATGGGGCCAATTATTCGGTATGGAGCATTATATGGGTTCCATTTTTCTGTATTGAACATTATATTGGGCTTATTGTTCCGTATGGAGCATTATATGTGTCCCATTATTCTGTTTGGAGCATTATATGGGGCCCATTATTCTGTGAAGGTTTCACCAATTTCAGATACTCTAGGTAACTGCTCTCCTCCAAATTAAAGATGTCCGAGTGCATTCAGAGAAGCTAATTAACCAAATCTGCTAATCTGGTTGATAAACTTCACTCAGAGACTGAACCACGCAAATGGCATACTTTATTACGTAGACATGGGGTTAAATAGCATTCTCCTTCTAGGTGGGCTTAGTAAAATGTATTGCTCTTTTCTGATAACTCAGCACGCTGTAATTTGTTCATCTATGTATCTCTTGCACTCAGTAACGCCTTAGGAATTCCGATGGGAGGCGTGAGTTCGTTTCTCAGCACCATCTTTGCCAACTTGACATGAATCTTTCTGTTATCAGCCGTGCACATGCATACATAATTCCCAGGAAATCATTTAATTGTTCGTGTCTACAAATTCGAACAGAAGCTGTTTGTTATATATTCATTAACTATTAACATAATCCATGTGCATTTACACATTTGCATACATACATACACATAGATTATTCCATCATCTCTATATTGATTCCCACTTATTAGGTAATCTATTAAAAGAAACCAATTGATTTTCTATAATATATATATATATTTTACCTTGACAGACCCCCCTAAAATCAATTATTTGCTTTTAATATCCATATGCTAAAAATCAGAGGGGGAGAAGAAATTGACCCTATGTTAAGGCTACTCTGGAACCCAACGATGTGACGGGCGCCCCGTCCCTTTTAGACGGACCCGCCGATGTTCCTAAATCTAACTCGGAGGAAGACCTACAGGAAAGGGGTGGAGACCCTAAAAGATCTAGTGACTGGGTACTCGAGGGCCACCCCTAACACAGAAATATGGATATTAATTTTACAAACTCATTTACTTCAGGTAATCTCTCTCGTACAACACTTTTGTTCTAAGGGGAACTATTTGTTCATAGATTTTGAGAGCCTTAGTAACTTTCCCTGTGGGGCCGGTATTGTCTGGGATATACGTACAACAATGCTCACCTATCATTTTGCATACCCCTCCTTTCTCTGCAAGTAACATTTCCAGAACTATTCTGTTTTTGAAAGCCATGTTAGATGTGGGTGCTAGTTGGTCAGCTATTCCTTGTAAGGCATCTTTGGTGTAATTGACAAATCATTGTTAGTTATAATATATGTAATTTATCCAATCTATGTTCTTGTCAACGGTTATTATGGGTATTATGGACTCAAATCCCACCTTCACTTGGTCTCAGGCCTTGAATTCGTCTGGCACCCCCCTAAGCACTCCGAGAACATCAATATATATATGTGGGGCAAAACTGCATTTGGGGTTAACTTCTCTCTTGGCCCTGTATGTGCCTGTAAACGCAGCCTCTATTTCCTCTTTGGATTCCTGGGACTCAGATATAAGGAAAAAAGACATTATTGCTTTAGTTATGGCACATTCCCCAGTCTATTTGCCCTCCAATCTAATCCTAATCTCCATGTCACCACATTCAAGGAAGTGTTGTACCAGAAAACTGGAATATCATTTTCTTTAGTAATAATTGCTTGGAATGCACGTGTTACCGTAACAAAGGCTTCCCACCCAGCTACTGTCATCAGACAAAGGAACATCAGAGTTGTGGGTTTTTTATCCAGACAAAATCTCCAGGTTGGATGCTGCGAGTACCTGGTTCTAGATCTGAGTTTGGAATAGAAGAGTACACTGTAGCATGTGTTAGTTTTAACTCTTTAGCAAGTCCGAAAACAAAATTCACAAGCTTATCATTCCCTGAACTAAGCTTCTGTAGGTAATATTGACCTATTTTAGGTGGCCCCCCAAACAATATCTCATATGGTGTGAGCCCTGTGGGTTGTCTCGGGGTATTTCGGACTGAGTATAGGGCAATAGGCAGCACCTACGGCCATGGAAGTGACAATTCTTTACTGGCTTTAAGAATTTTGTTTTTTTGAAGTGCCATTGATCCTTTCAACTTTACCGTTACTTTGAGGATGATAAGGAGTATGCAGGCCCACATCTGCCCCAATCATCTCCCAGATTGATTTGGTAACTTCTGCAGTGAAGGCGGGTTCTTGATCACTTTCAATCACTTCTGGAATCCTGAATCTGCAGATAAGTTCTGCCAGAAGCCTTTTCACTGTAGTTCTATCAGTCATGTTGGCCACTGGGTATGCATCTGTCCAGCCGGAAAACATATCCACCACCACCAGAACATATTCATATCTTCCACTCTTGGGTAATTGCATATGATCAATTTGGATTCTCTGGAAAGGATACTGTGACTTTGCCAGTTTCTTCTTTGACACATGTTCTGTTCTACTGGGATTACAAGTGTTACAAAGCTCACAGCTCCTAGTATAGTTTGTAGCAAGAGCTGAGATCTCTGGTGCAATATAGAGTTTATTGATAGCTGAAATCATGTGATTCTTCCCTCTATGTACCTTTCCATGAGCCCACTGAACCACTGCAGGATACAGTGGTCTTGGCAGACATATTCTTCTTCCCACTGTCCAGATTCGGTCCTTACAAAACATTCCGATCCATCCTTGTTTTCCTTCTTCCGTTACCGCATTCTGTCGGTCCACTTAAGTCCTGTGTGTCGGATTCTGTTCCAGTCTTTGCTCCTCTACATCTTCCAACCACTTCTTCTTCCAACCCCAAATTTCTCATTCCCGTTTATTCCTCATCTCCTCATTGTCTCTGACTTTTGGTGATCACAAACACCTCCGTACCCCCCGACACCTCTGCTTCCTCTGGAAATATTGGTTCCATACCTGCTGCTTTTGCTGTAATGTCAGCCCTTGGCTTCCTCTGAATTCAGTTTTCCATGAACCTTAATTTTGATCAAAGCCACTTGCCTAAGTAACTTCAGAGCTTCTAGCAGACTTCTCACTGCTGCTGCATTCCGGATTGGAGCTACACTGGCTGTCTTGTAGCCCCTCAGGGCCCATATCAGGCCAAAGTCGTGGGCAATCCCGAATCTGTACCTCGAGTCCAAGTAGATATTGGCCACTCGACTCTCTGCGCACTTCCAGGCTTTGGTCAGAACATAAAGTTCGGCCTCTTGAGCTGACATATAAGATGGCAGTGGTCCAGCAGAAACAACCGTTGGTGGGGACACCACCGCATATCCGGTATGGTAAGTTCCATATTCATCTGCGGATCTGGACCCGT
Organism: Phyllobates terribilis; assembly: GCF_046119375.1. Classification (NCBI taxonomy): domain Eukaryota; kingdom Metazoa; phylum Chordata; class Amphibia; order Anura; family Dendrobatidae; genus Phyllobates; species Phyllobates terribilis. The sequence goes on from NW_027362765.1 coordinate 313,968,410, forward strand.
CAATATACAGTATCAGATCCGCTTCAGGCAGTGGCTGCTCAGAGACAGTAGGTAGGTGAGAGGTTTCTGCTTTCATGACCTCAAGGCAGTCCCCCCTTGACAGAGGAAGCAGAATGAAGGGGTTCAAGATAGTACATCGCCGAAGAGCTATATTTTGTGGTAAAAGAAGCTCACATTGGATTCTGACACGACATTGCATAGATAGATGGTTGTGCTGGGTTTGTGCAAGGATAGCTTTCAACTCCCATAGTTGTAGGATGGCCAAGTACAAAATCTGCTGTTCTGTGGAGAAGTTCTGTAGCTGTAGCTGTAGTAACTTTGCATCCGATAGTGGCCAGAAATTGGAGCAAAGAATAGCTGAACCTGTGGCAAGTTTGGTCGTCAATGTGACTTCAGGGTTCTCACTCTTCCAGGGTTGGAGACAGGTAGTTTAGGCCAGTGTGAAGTGATGAGGAGAGTACTGAGCTCCTTGAGGCATAACGGTCCAGGTGTACTGTACTCCTCTGTGCATAGAAGCAAAAAAATACTGACAGTCAGGATGCAGAGGCACACTGAAGAAGGCATTTGCCAAGTCGATTACTGTAAAATGCGTTGCCTCAGGGAGAATATCACTGAGTAATGTATGTGGATTTGGCACCACTGGGGTCTCCAAGATTGTAACTGCATTCACAACTCTCAGATCTTGCACCTCCTCTGCAGTTTTCTTCTTCACTGGAAACAATGGAGTATTAGCAGGAGAAGCACAGGGAATTAATGCTCCTTTCTTATAGCAGGAGGTGGGCTTGTTTGTCTAGGAAATAGTTCATTCAGGTTATCTTGTGAGGTCATCTGGCGGCTGAGTGAGTCTGATCTAGCTGTGGCACTTTCCACAGCTCGGGTGAGAATTTGAGATTGATGATAGTCATTGATGATTAGTCTTATCTCCTCCAACGTAGTTAGTCCTCTATACTCCCGTATAGCTTGGACTATCACTTGGGCACAGGCTTGTATAGGAAATCCATTCATTCCAGAATTTATAGCAGGAAGAGCAATAGATATAAGGTTCCTTGTTCCAATATAGTTCAGAATATTGTTGATTGTAGCTCTAAATTGTGTCACACACTGATCATGATGATCTTCATCATACACATTCCAGGTGTAGTGTGTATTGCTGCCTGTATTCCGGGTGTGCCAAGATGGCCACCACTGGAAGGCAGCACGCTACAGGAAGGGTGCGCCAAGATAGCCACCACCAAAGGGACATCTGGACAGAGGCCGGAGGTAATGCAATGGGTGTAGCAACATGGCCGCTGCAGGAAGGGTTGGAACTTTGGGCGGACATAGGTATAACAGATGAGGATGGGGCACTAGGAGTGGCTTGGGTAGTAGCAAGGGGTGGGCCTCCTGGACGGGGCGCATGACATGCAACACAATCATCTGCTGACTGCAATTTGTACAGATCCATCCCCCCGTCCGCCATTATCGGGCGGTGGCTAGAGAGCAGTATCTTTGTAATACATATAACATGGCATCTTTCCCTTATTGTATGTATTTTCTTCCTCCATCCACCCTTCTTTGACAAATTCTCTGCTGTTCTATATCAAGCCAAGGCTGTTTGGAACAATCCTTTATCTTTTAGCTTGCCCTTTTTCTTCTTTATAATTCCTTGCTATTCTAGCAACTGTAAAAGGCCCTTATCTGGTAGCTCGCATATTTTAGTTAACTGTTTAAGTTTCTGCACATACTTTTTCCCTTCTTTCGACAAACTCAGTGCAGTCTTTTTCCATATATATGCACTTTCCAACAACCCATTATCTTCCTTGCTGCATTCAACATCTCATACTGTAATCTACCCGCCCGGGTACGACCCACACAACGACATTACTCTTTTGGTTTTCTCTACATATTTGCTTCCTTCTCTTCTATTTCAACATATCCTTCATCACAAATCTCATATGCAACTTTCCTAAATTTTTCTAAACTTAAACACTTTTGGTGCATTTTTAAATTATCTTTTCCGCTCTCGACCGACCATGATAGTCATCACATCCTCTACCTCCTGAGGGGGAGACACTCTCTTTCTGCTCCACGGAAACATTGATTAATCACTACTGCCTTCCAACTGACAAAGATCCTTAATTTGTGCACAGTACGAATCCGGCCAGCCTCAGCTGCTGTTCCACTGACTCACCCCTCCCATCGGGTAAGTCACGTACGGCACTAGCTGAAAGGAGGAGAGGTCGTGTCTGCAACTCTCCGGACACTCGATATACTTATATCTGTGTGCGTGTCCTACCCAATCTTCGATCACCTGCCGCGACTCTTACTAATAGTGTTCAGTCTCCTAAGAATCTTTGTCAGAAGTTAAAGGAGGTTCATACACAGAGCAGCAGTTAGCCAGGTGCGACTACACCCTAGAGTTCTTGGAATCACACAGTGGGGACCCGCCCAGTCGCACGGGCTGTCCCTAAGGGCCAATCTAGATGCCACAAACTCACCAGAGACCGCTCAAAATACGAGTAAGTACTACGGATTCATTAAATCTGCAGACTTACCGTATTCAGTGATGAGAGTTGATCAGGCTCTCGCTTTGAGCAGTTCCGGCTCATCCGTAGGTGGTCCGGTGATGGGCAACCCGAGACCTAGAGTTCCCCTCGAGTGTGATCCGAGTCACGGCACCATTTGTGAAGGTTTCACCAATTTAAGATACTCTAGGTAACTGCTCTCCTCCAAATTAAAGATGTCCGAGTGCATGCAGAGAAGCTAATTAACCAAATCTGCTAATCTAGTTGCTAAACTTCACTCTCAGAGACTGAACCACACAAATGGCATACTTTATTACTTAGACATGGGGCTAAATAGCATTCTCCTTCTAGATGGGATTAGTAAAATGTATTGCTCTTTTCTGATAACTCGGCACTAGTGTTGAGCGATACCTTCCGATATCGGGAAATATCGGATCGGATTGGATCGGACCAATACCCAAAAAGTATCGGATATCGCCGATTCCGATACCGGAACCCAATGCAAGTCAATGGGACAGAAATATCGGAATAAAAATAAACCCTTTCTTTCCTTGTAGGTTAATTCTACATGAAGGAAAACAACTAAGAATAATGTAGAATGTATTGGGGGAGGTGGGGGAGACAATAAAGGCATAGAGGTTTAGCCCAATCAAATGGAATAGCAGGAATTAATATTTTTTTTAAGACGTTGTGAGTTACGGAAATATTGACTATGTTAAGTTTTTTTATATTTTGTCAGATATTTATGTTTCACTACTTCCATGCTCTTCACCTTCTTTTTTACTTCTCCCACACTTTCTCCTTCATCATCCTCAGCATCAGCATCTTTTTCATCAACTTCTTCACCTTCTTCATCTTCTTCTTCTTCACCTTCTTCGTATTATTCTTTTTTTTTACATTCTTCATATTCTTCAACTATTATTCTTCTTCATATTCTACTTCTTCATCTTCTTCATATTCTTCTTCTTCATCATATTCTTATTTGTGACAGGCATTCCTGTAGTTGTTATCTATAAAAGTTTGAACATTACACCTTTCGTTCTGCCGGTCACAAAAGATTTACAACAGGATTTGTCCGCGTTCAGTTTGGCCTGCAGCAGCAGGTCTTTTCCAGGGGCACCACGAGGAGGAACGGACTCACCCCCATACACTGCTTAGTCATCTTCTGCTTATAATTTAGATAATATCTTTTGCTCTGATTTTTAGTCTTATGCTTAATGTTCTTCTGCTTTTTGTTCTGCAGCTTCTTGTACTTCTGCTTCTTGGTTTTCTGTCTCTTGTTCTTCTGTATCTTGGTGGTTGTCTTCTTGTTCTTTGTCCTCTTGGTCATCTTCTTCAGGGTCATGGTCTTGGTCTTCTTCGGGGTGGTCTTCAGGGTCGTCGTCTTCGGGATCCTCGTCTTCTTGGGGGTGGTCTTCAGGGTCCTCGTCTTCACGGTCCTCGTCTTCAGCGTCCTCGTCTTCTTCGGGGTGGTCTTCAGGGTCCTCGTCTTCACGGTCCTCGTCTTCGGTGTCCTCGTCTTCTTCGGGGTGATCTTCAGGGTCCTCGTCTTCAGGGTCCTCTTCTTCGGTGTCCTCGTCTTCTTCGGGGTGGTCTTCAGGGTCCTCGTCTTCAGGGTCCTCGTCTTCGGTGTCCTCGTCTTCTTCGGGGTGGTCTTCAGGGTCCTGGTCTTCAGGGTCCTCGTCTTCGGGGTCCTCGTCTTCTTCGGGGTGGTCTTCAGGGTCCTCGTCTTCGGGGTCCTCGTCTTCTTCGGGATGGTCTTCAGGGTCCTCGTCTTCAGGGTCCTCGTCAGGGAGATCCAGAGTGATTACCAAGAACCATTTCAAAAAGCTTGAACTTGGAAATGTAGCAGAAGGTACAAGAAGGCTGAAGAACTGCTGAGAACCAGCTGATGGTACTGAAACCCGGATGGGTAGCAGAAGGTACAAGAGCCAATGGAACTACCGAGGACCAGCTGACGGTACTGGAACCGGGTTACTAAGCAGGAGGTACCTGTGCCAGAAAGCACTACCAAAGACCAGCAGACGTTGGTGGAACTTGGATACCAAGAAGGAGGCACCTAAGCCAAAGGCACTGCCAAGAACCAGCTGACGGTACTGGAACCCGGATGGGTTGCAGAAGGTACAAGAGCAAATGGAACTACCGAGGACCAGTTGACGGTACTGGAATCCGGTTACTAAGCAGGAGGTACCTGTGCCAGAAAGCACTACCAATGACCAGCAGACGTTGGTGGAACTTGGATACCGAGAAGGAGGCACCTAAGCCAAAGGCACTGCCGAGAACCAGCTGACGGTACTTGAACCCAGATGGGTAGCAGAAGGCACCCATGAAAAAAAAAGTTGCAAGGCCGCGAGCTGGCCGCAGTTACCGAAACCCACAGTCCTACAGGGGGTGCTTGTCTTATTGACACTATGGAACCAGCCTTCATTGCCAGATCCCGCAGCCCACATAGGAGTCACCTAAACTGCAGGCACCATAGAGTCGGCTAACCCGACCGCAACACGACAGGACAACGTATTGGAGGCAAAGTGACGTTGACACTACCCGGAAACAGCTGGCGTGCTGGAACCAGGCTGGGCAGGAGGGAGTACCCGTGCCAAAGACACTGCCAGGAACCAGCTGACGGTACTGGAACCCGGATGGGTAGCAGAAGGTACAAGAGCCAATGGAACTACCGATGACCAGCTGACGGTACTGGAACCCGGTTACTAAGCAGGAAGTACCTGTGCCAGAAAGCACTACCAAGGACCAGCAGACGTTGGTGGAACTTGGATACCGAGAAGGAGGCACCTAAGCCAAAGGCACTGCCGAGAACCAGCTGATGGTACTGGAACCCAGATGGGTATCAGAAGGTACAAGAGCAAATGGAACTACTGAGGACCAGCTGACGGTACTGGAACCCGGATGGGTAGAAGAAGGTACAAGAGCCAATGGAACTACCGAGGACCAGCTGACAGTACTGGAACCCGGTTACTAAGCAGGAGGTACCTGTGCCAGAAAGCACTACCAAGGACCAGCAGACGTTGGTGGAACTTGGATACCGAGAAGGAGGCACCTAACCCAAAGGCACTGCTGAGAACCAGCTGACGGTACTGGAACCCGGATGGGTATCAGAAGGTACAAGAGCAAATGGAACTACCGAGGACCAGCTGATGGTACTGGAACCCGGGTGGGTATAAGAAGGTACAAGAGCCAAAGGCACTGCCGAGAACCAGCTGACTGTACTGACACCCAGATGGGTAGAAGAAGGTACAAGAGCCAATGGAATTACCAAGGACCAGCTGACGGTACTGGAACTCGGTTACTAAGCAGGAGGTACCTGTGCCACAAAGCACTACCAAGGACCAGCAGACATTGGTGGAACTTGGATACCGAGAAGGAGGCACCTAAGCCAAAGGCACTGCCGAGAACCAGCTGACGGTACTGGAACCCGGATGGGTAGCAGAAGGTACCCATGAAAAAAAAAGTTGCAAGGCCGCGAGCCGGCCGCAGTTACCGAAACCCACAGTCCTACAGGGGGTGCTTGTCTTATTGGCACTATGGAATCAGCCTTCATTGCCAGATCCCACAGCCCACATAGGAGTCACCTAAACTGCAGGCACCATAGAGTCTGCTAACCCGACCGCAACACGACAGGACAACGTATTGGAGGCAAAGTGACGTTGACACTACCCGGAAACAGCTGGCGTGCTAGAACCAGGCTGGGCAGGAGGTAGTACCCGTGCCAAAGATATTGCCGGGAACCAGCTGACGGTACTGGAACCTGGATGGGTAGCAGAAGGTACCCATGAAAAAAAAAGTTGCAAGGCCGCGAGCCGGCCGCAGTTACCGAAACCCACAGTCCTACAGGGGGTGCTTGTCTTATTGGCACTATGGAATCAGCCTTCATTGCCAGATCCCACAGCCCACATAGGAGTCACCTAAACTGCAGGCACCATAGAGTCGGCTAACCCGACTGCAACACGACAGGACAGCGTATTGGAGGCAAAGTGACGTTGACACTACCCGGAAACAGCTGGCGTGCTGGAACCAGGCTGGGCAGGAGGAAGTACCCGTGCCAAAGACACTGCCGGGAACCAGCTGACGGTACTGGAACCTGGATGGGTAGCAGAAGGTACCCATGAAAAAAAAAGTTGCAAGGACGCGAGCCGGCCGCAGTTACCGAAACCCACAGTCCTACAGGGGGTGCTTGTCTTATTGGCACTATGGAACCAGCCTTCATTGCCAGATCCTGCAGCCCACATAGGAGTCACCTAAAGTGCAGGCACCATAGAGTCGGCTAACCCGACCGCAACACGACAGGACAACGTATTAGAGGCAAAGTGACGTTGACACTACCCGGAAACAGCTGGCGTGCTGGAACCAGGCTGGGCAGAAGGGAGTACCCATGCCAAAGACACTGCTGGGAAACAGCTGGCTGTGCTGGAACCCAGGGTAAATACTAAAAACAAAGTGGAGACAGAAGCCTAATTGGAGCAAGTTTAAAATCTGTAGTAGTGTGAATGTGGACAGAGCAGGAGAAATTGCCGTACACACAGCAGGGGAACAGCTGACGTTACTGAACCCCAATAACACGGCAGCAAGTGTTGACTGTGCAGACGGCACTTCTGAGCGCCAACTGGCGGTGTTGGAGCCCAGGGTAAATACTAAAAACAGAGTGGAGCCAGAGGCCTAATTGGAGCAAGTTTAAAATCTATAGTAGTGTGAATGTGGACAGAGCAGGAGAAATTGCCGTACACACAGCAGGGGAACAGCTGACGTTACTGAACCCCAATAACATGGCAGCAAGTGTTGACTGTGCAGACAGCACTTCTGAGCGCCAACTGGCAGTGATGGAGCTCAGGGATAATACTGAAAACAGAGGAGCCAGAGGTGTAATTGGAACAACTTTAAATTCTGTAGTAGTGTGAATGTGGACAGAGCAGGAGAAATTGCCGTACACACAGCAGGGGAACAGCTGACGTTACTGAACCCCAATAACATGGCAGCAAGTGTTGACTGTGCAGACAGCACTTCTGAGCGCCAACTGGCGGTGTTGGAGCTCAGGGATAATACTGAAAACAGAGGAGCCAGAGGTGTAATAGGAGCAATATTTAAATCTGTAGTACAGTGGATGTGGACAGAGCAGGAGAATTTGCCGGACACATAGCTGGGGATCAGCTGACGTTACTGAACCCCAATAACACTGGAGCAAACATTGACTGTGCAGACGGCACTTCTGAGCAGCAACTGGCGGTGTTGGAGCTCAGGGATTACAGTTCAGGTGATAGAAACATGAACAAAACAGGAGACCTGGATACTGTTGCCAACCAATTATTTATTCTGGAAGAGGACTGGTAAATTCATGCGAGATCCAGGCCTTGTTCATTTTGAGAAAAGTAAGCCGGTCAACGAGGATAGCCGCATGCAACGGTCTGTTAGTACACCACCTGCGGCACTAAAGTTGCATTCCGATAACACACTAGCAGCAGGGCAAGCTAGCACCTCCAATGCATACTGGCTAAGCTCTGGCCATGTATCCAGCATAGAGACCCAAAACTTGAAGGGGGAAGAGCCGTCTGGGAGTACACTGAGAGGGCAAGACATGTAGTCTGTCACCATCTGACGGAAACGTTGCCTCCTGCTGACTGGAGCCGTCTGTGATGGTGTAGACATTTGTGGAGGCGGGGACACAAAACTTTGCCACATTTGGGCCATACTGGTCTTGTCTTGTGCTGAGGCGCTGCTTCTGCTCCATCTTTGTGCAGAGCTTCCTCCACTGTCTCGACGCACTGAGCTGCTTTGTAAAGCACTAGCAGCACTGCTCTCGGTTGGAATGGAGAACATGATGGAATGCACCAGTGCGTCTTGGTACTCCCGCATTTTACGCTCCCAGTTCAACGGTGTTATGAGGCTTTGTGAGTTGTCCATGTAGCGAGGATCTAGGAGGGTGGACACCCAATAATCAGCCGTGTTGAGAATGTGGGCGATGCGGCGGTCATTTCTCAGGCACTGCAGCATGAAATCAACCATGTGCTGCAGACTGCCAACTGGCCAAGAATTGCTGTCCCCTGCCTGAGGCGTGATCTCTGCCTGCTCTGCATCACCCCACCCTCGCTCTAGATACTGACTACTAGAGCATTGTGTACCTCCCTCCTCTGGACAGATGTCTTCCTCCTCCATTGACTTCTCCTCACAAAGTGTCCCCTGCCTAGGCCTTTGTGAGGAACCAGGTTGTGCAGACTGTACAGAAGCAGATGGCATTTGTGACTCCTCATCCTTCACCACTTCCAAAACCTCGTCCCTTAGTGCTTGCAGTGTTTTTTCAAGCAGGCAGATAAGGGGGATAGTCATGCTGACTAGTGCATCATCTGCACTCGCCATCCGCGTGGAATAATCGAAGGCATGCAAAACGTGGCAAATGTCTTTCATAGAGGCCCACTCAGTGGTGGTGAAGTGTGAACGGCGCGCACTGCGACTTGTTTGCGCCTGCTGCAGCTGGTACTCCATTACTGCTGCCTGCTGCTCACACAACCTCTCCAACATATGTAACGTTGAACTCCACCTGGTGGGTAGGTCACATATGATGCGATGTTCCAGAAGACGTACTCGGCGCTGCAGAGCTGCAATGAGCAATCTTGTATTGCTGGAACGCCGCAAGTGAGCGCACTCTATGCGGACCTTGTGAAGCAGTGCATCAAGATCCAGATAGTCCCTCAAAAAACTCTGCACGACCAAGTTGAGCACATGTGCCAGACATGGGATGTGAGTGAGGTTGCCTAGGCCCAGAGCTGCCACCAGATTTCAACCATTGTCACACACTACCATGCCTGGCTGGAGATTCGCTGGCACAAACCACACGTCGCTCTGCTGCTTGATGGCATTCCAGAGCTCCTGCGCTGTGTGGCTTCGATTCCCCAAAGAAATTAATTTTAATACGGCCTGTTGACGTTTGGCCACGGCTGTGCTCATATCGGTCATCATAACAGGTAACCGTTCACGGGTCGATGTGGAGGTAGACCGTGACGGCTCCTGCAGCGCTAATTCAGAGGAACTGGAGTATGAGGAGGAGTCAATGTGTACAGACTGGATTCCTGCAATCCTTGGAGTTGGCAGAACACGTACAGCGCCACTCTCAAGATCTGTACCCGGCTCCACAACATTTACCAAATGGGCAGTGAGAGAAAGGTATCGTCCCTGTCCATGCTTACTGGTCCACGCATCGGTGGCCAGGTGGACCTTGCTACTGACGGAGTTTTGTAGCGCATGTTTAATTTTTCCCTCCACATGCTGTTGCAGGGCAGGGACGGCTTGCCTGCTGAAATAAAAGCGGCTGGGCACATTGTATTGTGGGACTGCCAATTCCATAAAGTTATGGAAGGTGTCAGTCTCCACCAGCCTGAATGATAGCATTTCAAGGGCCAGTAGTTTAGCAATGCCAGCATTCAGAGCCTGTGCTCGGGGGTGGTTTGCCGAGTATGGGAGCCTTTTCTCCCATGCCTGCGCTAACGATGGCTGTAGACTGGCCTGGGAGTGTGAGGATGACAGGGAAAGTGGTGCTGTGGGTGGAATTACACTGTGTCTCTGTACAACAGTGCCAGAGGTTCTTCCATGGCGATCCTGTGATCAAGCTGAACCAGCTGTGTGTGAGCTGGAGGAAGAGGCTACAACACGAGCTGAAGAGGTGGTAGGTGGCGTTGTTGGCTGGCCTAGGTCTTCAGTGTGTTTTTGTAACTCCACCACATGCTTGGTCCGCACATGTTTCCACATATTTGTGGTATTGAGGTTGCTGACACTTTTCCCTCTTTTCCCTCTTTTCACCTTCTGATTACACAGCTTGCATTTGACAAAGCAAATGTCATCTGCAACTGTGTCAAAAAGGACCAGGCACTGCAAGTCTTGGGAGTGCCCGCTTTGGATTTTGGAAGAGCCATGCTCCTAATGGGTGCCGAAGTGGAGGCTACAGGCAACCAAGTCTGCCCCCTCACTCTCCCTCCTTTTTGGGCCGTTCGGGGAATCTCTTCCTCAGAGCTGCTCCCACCACCTTCCTGTCCCTCATGCCATGATGGGTCAAGGACCTCATCATCTACACCACCCTCTTCAAACAACTGCTTCTACTGGGTAGTCTCGACAGCACAGTACGCACCAGAAAGTGGCACCTGAGTCTCATCATCAGATGCGTACTGAGGTGTGCTGCTGACCATAGGCACTGGCCCACCCGCCTCTTCAGATTCAGAGAGACAAAACGGTTGCGCATCACTGCATACTGCCTCTTCTTCAAATTCTCAAATTCTGCTTGGCTGGCCCCTCTTTCCAATGAAGTAGAGATGGTTCTTGTCCAGGGCTCTCTGACTGCCTGGGCAATTTGTCAGGTGGTGAAGAGACAGATTGGTGCTCTTCAGTGCTCAGGACCTGAGAGGATCTGGAAGTAATTGAAGTCGATACGTTAGCTGCCATCCATCTGACAACGGCTTCAATTTGGTCCTCCTGCAGCAGTGCGGTACGGCTAGCTCCTACACGCCCACACCCACGACCACATGCCTTACTCCCTGCCTTCTTCATCTTGGTAGACTGATAAAGATAGGCAGAAAAGTACTAAGGGCTTAGTGTGCTTATTCCTGAACAGCTGCTAACAAGTATAAGAAACACTAATTTTATAAAGTGTGTACTAGACTTTAATATGAGCTAATGTGGCCTACACAACTGTAAAGTGGAGTGTTTGGTGAACTTTATTTAGGTTTTTTTGTCACAAAAAAAACACTGGATGTGCCCAAAGATGTAATACCGATAGTATCACAAACTTTTTGTAGCTAATACAATGCAGGAAGGTAACCTACAATACAATGCAAGCAGATGAGGCTACAAAAAATAGGCTAATACTAATCTGGCTGGGGCAGCTGGGCACAATGCTGCAGAAAGGCTCCTCTATCTACTCCTATATAGTGTGTTTGGAACCAATGTATCTGAATATGGATGGAACCACCACACTAATAGGAGAAATCAGGAAAAATGATCAATTAGCAAAAAAAGGACAATGTATGAGGCAATGACGCACGCTAAGCGCACTACAACCAGACATGGCTGAAGCACACACTACAGCATGAGCTGCACTCACACACAGAGAGCTTGCAGACAGCCGTGAACAGTGCAGATGCAGAGCACTGTGCACTAGCGCTGCAAGACCAAAAAAAAATTCTCTACTCCTATATAGTGTGTTTGGAACCAATTTAGCTGAATACGGATGGAACCACCACACTAATAGGAGAAAGCAGGAAAAAGTATCAATTAGCTAAAAAGGACAATGTATGAGGCAGTGACGCACGCTAAGCGCACTACAACCAGACGTGGCTGAAGCACACACTACAGCATGAGCTGCACTCACACACAGAGAGCTTGCAGACAGGCGATGGGAGGGGTGAGTTCATTTTTCAGCGCCATTTTTGCCAACTCGACATGAATCTCTCTGTTATCAGCCGTGCACATGCGTACGTCATTCCCAGGAAATCATTTAGTTGTTCGTGTCTACAAATTAGAACAGAAGCTGTTAGTTATATATTCATTAACTATTAATATAATCCATGTGCATTTACACATTTGCATACATACATACACATAGATTATTCCATCATCTCTATATTGATTCACACTGATTAGGTAATCTATTAAAAGAAACTAATTGATTTTCTATAATATATATATATTTTACCTTCACTATTCTATATGGAGCATTATATGAGGCCCATTATTCTGTGTGGAGCAATATAGGGGGTTCCTTATTCTGTTTGGAGTATTATACGGGGCCAATTATTCTAAATGCAGCATTATATGAGGCCCATTATTCTATATGGAGCAATATATGGGGTTCTTTATTCTGTATGGAGTATTATACAGGGCCCATTATTCTATATGGAGCTTTATATGAGGCCCATGATTCTATATGGAGCAATATATGGTGTTCTTTATTCTGTATGAAGCATTATAGAGCGCCCATTATTCTAAATGGAGCATTATCTGAGACACATTATTCAGTATGGAGCAATATATGGAGTCCATTGTACTTTACGGGGCATTATATGGGGCCCAATATTCGGCATGGGGCACTATATGGGTTTCATTATTCTGTATGGAGCATTATATGTGGCCCATTATTCTGTGTGGAGCATTATGTGGGGCCATTTATTCTGCATGGAGCATTATATGGGGCCCATTATTCTATATGGAGCATTAAATGAGCCCCATTATTCTGTATGGAGCAATATATGGGGTACTTTATTCTGTATGGAGCTTTATACTTTGCACATTATTCTGTATGGAGCATTATATGGGGTCCATTGTACTGTATGGGGCATTATATGAGGCCCATTATTTGGTATGGAGCATTGAATGGGTTCCATTATGCAGTATGGAGCTTTATATTGGGCCCATTATTCTGTATGAAGCACTCTTTGCATAACATACATTCTTTCCTTCTTTCCTTCTTGATTCACACGCAACATTCCCACACTAACCTTTTCTCTCAGGAACATTCTATGAGACACCCTGCTCCTGTTATCTAGCTAGTCTGAGCCGGGATGTACGACCTTGTAACTTAACACCATGCACCGAACTAACGATAATATGACCATATGTGTATTTCCATAATAATTGGTTCAAGCCTGTAGTATGGCTGTAGGTGATTGGCCATTGATAAACTCAAAACAATATAAAATGTTAAGTAGAAATAAACGGGGTTAGAGATTCTCTGCATCCTCCCATACAGAGAACGGTCTCCATTTGGTTTTCTGTGGATTGCGCAATCAACATAATAATTTGACACTCACTTGGTCAAGCGTGAAGGGACATTGGTGCCCTCCCTCAACACCATTATTCTGTATGGAGCATTATATGGGGCACATTATTCTATATGGAGCATTATATGAGGCCCATTATTCTGTATGGAGCAATATATGGGGTTCTTTTTTCTGTATGGAGCATTATACAGGGCCTATAATTCGGTATGGAGCATTAAATGGTTTCCATTATTCTGTATGGAGCTTTATATTGGGCCCATTATTCTGTATGAAGCATTATATGGGTCCATTATTCTGTTTGAAGCATTATATGGGGCCCATTATTCTATATGGAGCATTATATAAGACACATTATTCTATATGGAACAATATATGGGGTTCTTTATTCTGTAATTCTGTTTGGAGCAATATATGGGGTCTATTGTACTGTATGGGGCATTATATTGAGCCCATAATTCGGCATGGAGCATTAAATGGGTTTCATTATTCTGTATGGAGCATTATACGGGGCCCATTATTCTATATGGAGCCTTTGGAAGTGCATTGAGCTGTAGGGGGCATTGCTGCAAAAGGAAAAAAAAAACTCTTTAAATCTCTTAGTTTGCTGAGTGTGACCGGAGCGTAAGTGCGAACGGAAGTAAGTGTGTGACTTGTTTTTCAGTGTAGAGGTATTTGGGAATCCTGCAGAAAATACCTGTGTGAATTGCGGTGAGTTGCTTGTTTGTGACCTGCTGAGTGCTTTTCTACCTGTTTAATTTTATTGGGCTTTTTAAAATCTATTTTCTCATTATAGTTTTACAGTTTCTTATTTTACTACCTGTGTATTTAAGGGTTAACTAGATTGCACTAAAATCCTGAGGTGTAGCTATACTCACAAGGGGTTAATTAAGGGGGAGGGCGTCATAATTAAGGGTTTATAAGGGGCAGCTGGTTGGGCATCCAGTCGTTTGGAAATGCATTGAGCTGTAGGGTGCATTGCTGCAAAAGGGAAAAAAAAACTCTTTAAATCTCTTAGTTTGTGAGTGTGAACGAGCTGAGTGTGACCAGAGCGTAAGTGTAAACGAAAGTAAGTGTGTGACTTGTTTTTCAGTGACTTTGGATTCAGTGAGTTTGGAAGGGAGGAATTTGGACTGAATAGCTGTCTGTATTTAATTAATTCTTTACTTTTCTTTTTACTTAACATTCTGTCTAGTGCAATCCCCATTAGGAAATGAGCTCCATTATTGACAATGCTATCCAGTGTACATCTTGACACATGTATGCATTCCTTGAACAGCCGGTCGGGGTTGCTTACTGCTGCGCGAGATGTGTGCACGTTGTGCGCTTGGAAGCCCAGGTACTGGATCTAAATGAGCAGCTGGCAACACTGGCACATTGGCACAAATGACAAAGTTAGAGGTAGGTGGAAGGTCCTTAAAGATTATTTCAGGAATTAGGCTGCAAGCTGAAAGCAAGGACCTCCAAGGTGGTATTCTCTGAAATACTACCGGTACCACGTGCCATGCCAGAGAGGCAATAGGAGATTAGGGAGATAAATAAGTGTCTCAAGAACTGGTGTAGGAAGGAGAGATTTGGGTTCCTGGAGAACTGGGCCAACTTCTCAGTTGGCTACAGACTCTACGCTAGGGACCGGCTGCACCTCAATGGGGAGGGTGCAGCTGTGCTGGGGGAGAAAATGGCTAGAAGGTTGGAGGGATGTTTAAACTAGGGATTGGGGGGGGGGTATTCATTTTATCGGTGGGGAAGATAGTGCAGATAGTGACCTGGGCACAATTAAAGAAATTGGGGGTGGGGTTAGAACAGTCAATAAAGTAAGAAGGAATAGAGGTACAGAGAGATACATAAAATGCATGTACACTAATGCCAGAAGCCTCACCAACAAAATGGAGGAGTTAGAATTAATTTTGTTGGAAAATAATTATGACATGGTAGGGATATCTGAGACGTGGCTGGACGAGAGCCATGACTGGGCAGTTAATCTACAGGGCTATAGTCTGTTCAGAAATGACCATATAAACAAGCGAGGGGGGTGTGTGTTTATATGTAAAATCATCCTTAAAACCCGTCTTGAGGGAGGATATATGTGAATATAATTAAAATGTAGAGTCCCTGTGGGTGGAGATAAGGGGAGGAGGAAAAAATAATAAATTACTGATAGGGGTTTGTTATAACTCTCCAAAAATAATGGAAGTAGCGGAGAATATCCTCGTAAAGCAAATAGATGAAGCAACGACTCAAGGAGAAGTCATTATTATGGGAGACTTCAACTACCCTGAAATACATTGGGGGACAGAAACTTGTAGTTCAAGCAAGGGTAATAGGTTTTTGACAACTATGAGAGACAATTACCTTTCACAACTGGTTCAGGACCCAACAAGAAGGGGGGCACTGATAGACCTAATATTAACCAATAGGCCAGACCGCATATCAAATATACGAGTTGGGGGTCACTTGGGTAATAGTGATCACAAAATAATACGTTTTCATGTAACCTTTAATAAGATGTGTAGTAGAGGGGTTACAAGGACACTAAACTTCAGGAAGGCAAATTTCCAACGGTTGAGAGATGATCTTAGTGCAATAAGCCGGGACGATATCCTGAGACATAAAGCTACACAAAGCAAATAGGAGACATTTATTAGCATCCTGAATAGGACCAGTGCACAATATATACCCTTTGGGAATAAACATGCTAGAAATAGGAGGAAACCACTATGGCTAAATAGAGCTGTAAGGGGTGCAATAAGTGACAAAAAAAAAGAATTTAGAAAACTAAAGCAAGTAGGTAGTGATGAGGTATTAAATAAATATAGAAAATTAAATAAATTCTGTAAAAACCAAATCAAGGCAGCAAAGATTGAGGCAGAGAGAATCATTGCCAGAGAAAGTAAAAATAACCCCAAAATATTCTTTAACTACATAAATAGTAAAAAACTAAAAAATGATAGTGTTGGCCCCCTTAAAAATAGTCTGGGTGAAATAGTGGATGAGGATGAGGAAAAAGCCAATATGCTAAATGATTTTTTTTCAACCGTATTTACACAAGAAAATCGCATGACAGAAAACATGATCAGTGAAAACAAAAATTCTCCATTAAATGTCACTTACTTAACCCAGCAGGAAGTACGGCGTCGTCTAAAAATCACTAAAGTTGACAAATCCCCGGGCCCGGATGGGATACACCCGCAAGTACTGCAGGAATTAAGTGACGTCATAGATAGACCATTATTTTTAATCTTTAAAGATTCAATAATAACAGGGTCTGTACCACACGACTGGCGTATAGCAAATGTGGTGCCAATATTCAAAAAGGGGACAAAAACTGAACTGGGCAATTATAGACCAGTAAGCTTAACCTCTACTGTGGGTAAAATCCTGGAGGGTTTCCTAAGAGATGCTATACTAGAGTATCTGAAGAAGAATAACCTCATGACCCAATATCAACATAGGTTTACGAGGGACCATTCCTGTCAAACTAATCTAATCAGTTTTTATGAGGAGGCAAGTTCTGGACTGGACCAAGGAAATGCAGTGGATGTTGTGTATATGGACATTTCAAAAGCTTTTGACACGGTTCCACACAAAAGGTTAATACATAAAATGAGAACAATGAGGATAGGGGAAAATATGATTATGTGGGTTAAGAATTGGCTCAGTGATAGGAAACAAAGGGTGGTTATTAATGGAAAACACTCAGACTGGGTCTCAATTAACAGTGGGGTACCACAGGGGTCAGTATTGGGCCCCCTTCTTTTTAACATATTTATTAATGACCTTGTAGGGGGCATACAGAGTAATATTTCAATATTTGCAGATGACATTAAACTCTGCAGGGTAATCAATACGGAGGAGGACAATTTTATATTACAGGAGGATCTATGTAAACTAGAAGCTTGGGCTGATAAATGGCAATTGAGCTTTTATGGGGATAAATGTAAGGTATGCTTAATTGTAAAACACTGGGCAAAACTGTAACTGAAAAAGACCTGGGTGTATTGGTGGACGACAAGCTCATGTTTAGTGGCCAGTGTCAGGCAGCTGCTGCAAAGGCAAATAAAATAATGGGATGCATTAAAAGAGGCATAGATGCTCATGAGGAGAACATAATTTTACCTCTATACAAGTCATTAGTGCGACCACACTTAGAATACTGTGTACAGTTTTGGTCTCCGGAGTATAAGAAAGACATAGCTGAACTAGAGCGGGTGCAGAGAAGAGCGACCAAGGTTATTAGAGGACTGGGGGGGTCTGCAATACCAAGACAGGTTATTACACTTTGGGTTATTTACTGTGGAAAAAAGAAGGCTTAGGGGTGATCTTATTACTATGTACAAGTATATGAGGGGACAGTACAAAGACCTGTCTACTGATCTTTTTACTCTTAGGCCTGAGACGGGGACAAGGGGGCATCTTCTACGTCTGGAGGAAAGAAGGTTTAATCATAATCACAGACGGGGATTCTTTACTGTAAGAGCAGTGAGACTATGGAACTCTCTGCCGCATGAGGTTGTAATGAGTGATTCACTATTAAAATTTAAGAAGGGCATGGATGCCTTTCTTGAAAAGTATAATATTACAGGTTATATATACTAGATTGCTCGATAGGGCGTTGATCCAGGGAGCTAGTCTGATTGTCGTATGGAGTCGGGAAGGAATTTTTTCTCCAATGTGGAGCATAGTGTTGCCACATGGGTTTTTTTTTTGCCTTCCTCTGGATCAACATGTTAGGCTATGGGTTGAACTAGATGGACTTAGTCTTCCTTCAATCTTAAAAACTATGTTACTATGTTACTATGCTATTATATGAAGCCCATTATTCTGTATGAGCAATACATGGGGTTCTTTATTCTGTATGGAGCATTATACGGGGCAAATTATTCTGTATGGAGCATTATATGAGGCCCATTATTCTGTATGGAACAATATATGGGGTCCATTATTCTGTATGGAGCATTATATGCTGTCCATTGTACGATATGGGGCATTATATGGGAACCATTATTCGGTATGGAGCATTAAATGGGTTTCATTATTCTGTATAGAGCTTTAAATTGTGCCCATTATTCTGTATGAAGCATTATATGGGTCCATTATTCTGTTTGAAGCATTATATGGGGCCCATTATTCTATATGGATCATTATATTAGAGCCATTAATCTGTATGGAACAATATATGGGATTCTTTATTCTGTATGGAGCATTATCTGGTGTCCATTGAACTGTATGGGGCATTATATTGGGCCCATAATTCAGCATGGAGCATTAAATGGGTTTTATTATTTTGTAAGTCGCATTATATGGGTTCTTTATTCTGTATGGAGCATTATATGGGATCCATTATTCTTTATGGGGCAATATATTGGTTTCTTTATTCTGTATAGAGCATTATATAGGTTCTTTATTTTGTATGGAGCATTATACGGGCACATTATTCTATACGGAGCATTATATGAGGCCCTTTATTCTGTACGGAGCAATATATGGGGTCCATGGTACTTTATGGGGCATTATATTGGGCCCATTATTCGGTATGGAGCATTATATTGGTTCCATTATCCTGTATGGAACATTATATTGGGCCCATTATTCTGTATGGAGCAAAATTGGGGTTCTTTAGTCTGTTTGGAGTAATATAGGAGGCCCATTATTCTATATGGTGCATTATATTGGGCCCGTTATTCTGTATGGGGCAATATATAGGGTCCATCATTCTGTATGGGGTATTATATTGGGCCCATTATTCGGTATGGAGCATCAAATGGGTTCCATTATTCTGTATGCAGCTTTATATTGGGCCCATTATTCTGTTTGAAACATTATATGGGTTCCATTATTCTGTTTGGAGAATTATATGGGGCCCATTATTCTATATGGAGCATTGCATGAGGCCCATTATTATGTATGGGGAAATAGATGGGGTTCTTTATTCTGTGTGGAGCATTATATGGGGTCCATTGTACTGTATTGGACGTTATATGGGTCCCATTATTCGGCATGGAGCATTAAATGAGTTCCATTTTTCTGTATAGAGCTTTAAATTGGGCCCATTATTCTGTATGTAGCATTATATGAGGCCCATTTTTCTGTATGGAGCAATATATTGGGCCCATTGTACTTTACGTGGCATTATATGGGGCCCGATATTCGGTATGGAGCATTATATGGGCTCCAATATTCTGTATAGAACATTATATTGGGCCCATTATACTGTATGGAGCAATATATTGGGTACTTTATTCTGTTTGAAGTATTATAGGGGGCCCATTATTCTATATGAGGCATTATCTGAGACCTATTATTCTATATAGGGCAATATATGAGGATTTTTATTCTGTATGGAGCATTATATGGCATCCATTATTCTGCATGGGGCAATATATTGGGTTCTTTATTCTTTATGGAGCATTATATGGGTTCTTTATTCTGTATGGAAAATTATACGGGGCCCATTATTCTATATGGAGCATTATATGAGGCCCATTATTCTGTATGGGGCAATATATGGGGTTCTTTATTGTGTGTGGAGCATTATATGGGGTCCATTATTCTGTATGGAGCATTATATGAGGTACATTATTCAGTATGGAACAATATATGGGGTCCATTTTACTTTACAGGGTATTATATGGGGCCCACTATTCGGTGTGGAGCATTATATGGGTTCCATTACTCTGTATGAAATATTGTATTGGGCCCATTATGCTGTATGGAGCATTTTATGAGGCCCATTATTCTGTATGGGACAATATATGGGGTTCTTTATTTTGTATGGAACATTATATGAGGTCCATTATTCTGTATGGAGCATTATATGAGGTCCATTATTCAGTATGGAACAATATGGGTTCCATTATTCTGTATGCAACATTATATTGGGCCCATTATGCTGTATGGAGCAATATATGGGTCCCATTACTCTGTTTGGAGAATTATATGGGGCCCATTATTCGGTATGGAGCATTATCTGAGGCCCATTATTCTGTATCGGGCAATATATGTGGATCTCTATTCTTTATGGAGCATTATATGCATTCTTTATTCAGTATGGAGCATTATATGGGGTCCATTATTCTGAATGCAGCATTATATTAGGTCCATTTTTCAGTATGGAGCAATATATGGGGTCCTTTGTACTGTATGGGGCATTATTTGGGCCCATTATTCGGTATGGAGCATTATATGGGTGCCATTTTTCTGTATGGAGCATTATATTGGGCTCATTATTCCGTATGAAGCATTATATGGGTCCCATATACTGTTTGGAGCATTATATAAGGGCCCATTATTCTATATGGAGCATTATATGAGGCCAATTATTCTGTATGGAGCAATATATGGGGTTCTTTATTCTGTATGGAGTATTATACAGGGCCCATTATTCTATATGGATCATTATTTGAGGCCCATTATTCTATATGGAGCAATATATGGGGTTATTTATTCTATATGGAGCATTATATGAGGCCCATTATTCTATACGGAGCAATATATGGGGTCCATTGTACTTTATGGGGCATTATATGGTGCGGATTATTCGGTATGGAGCATTATATGGGTTCCATTATTCTGTATGGAACATTATAACGGGCTCATTATTCTGTATGGAGCAATATATCGGGTTCTTTATTCCATATGGAGCATTATAAGTGGGCCATTATTCTGTACGAAGCATATTATGAGGTCCATTATTAAGTATGGAGCATTATATGGGGTCAATTGTATTGTATGGGGCAATATATGGGGTTCTTTATTCTGTATGAAGCATTATATGGGGTCCATTTTTCTGTATGGGGCAATATGTGGGACCCATTGTACTTTAAGGGGCATTATATGGGGCTCAATATTCGGTATGGAGCATTATATGGGTACCATAATTCTGTGTGGAACATTATTATGGCCCATTTTTCTCTATAGAGAATTATATGGGTTCTTTATTCTGTATGGAGCATTATACGGGGCCCATTATTCTATATGAAGCATTATATGAGGCCAATTATTCTGTATGGAGCAAGATATGGAATTCATTGTACTTTATGGGGCATTATATTGGGCCCAAAATTCTGTATGGAGCAATATATGGGGATCTTTATTCTGTTTGTAGTATTATTGGGGGGGCATTCTTCTATATAGAGCATTATATGAGGCCCATTTTTCTGCAATGGGCAATATATGGGGATCTTTATTCTGTATGGAGCATTATATGGGGTCCATTATTCTGTATGGAGCATTATATGAGGTCCATTATTCAGTATGGAGCAATGTATGAGGTCCATTGTATTGTGTGGGGATTATATTGGGCCTATTATTCGGTATGGGTTCCATTATTCTGTATGGAGCATTATATTGAGACCATTATTCTGCATGGAGCATTATATGAGGCCCATTATTCTGTATGGAGCAATATATGGTGTTCTTTATTTTGTTTGGATTATTATACGGGTCCCTTTATTCTATATGGAGCATTATATAAGACACATTCCTCTGTATGGAACAATATATGGGGTTCTTTATTCTGTATGGACCATTACATGGGGTCCATTGTACTGTATGGGGCATTATATTGGGCCCATAATTCGGCATGGAGCATTAAACAGGTTTTATTATTCTGTATGGAGCATTATACGGGGCCCATTATTCTATATGGAGTATCATATGAAGCCCATCATTCTGTATGGGGCAATATATGGGGTCCATTGTACTGTATGGGTCATTATATTGGGCCCATTATTCAGTATGGAGCATTATATGGGTTCCATTATTCTGTATGGAAAATTATATTGGGCCCATTATGCTGTATGAAGCAATATATGGGCCCCATTACTCTGTTTGGAGTATTATATGGGGTCCATTATTCGGTATGGAGCATTATCTGAGACCATTTATTCTGCATGGGTCAATATAAGGAGTTCTCTATTCTTTATGGAGCATTATATGGGTTCTTTATTCTGTATGGAGCATTATACGGGGCCCATTATTCTATGTGGAGCATTATATGAGGCCCATTATTCTATATGGGGCAATTTATGGGGTCCATTGTGCTTTAAGGGGCATTATATTTGGCTCAATATTCGGTATGGAGAATTATATTGGTGCCATAATTCTGTATGGAACATTAAATTGGACCCATTATTCTGTATGGAGCATTATATGGGTTCTTTATTCTGTATGGAGCATTAAACGGGGCCCATTATTCTATATGGAGCATTATATGAGGCCCATTATTCTGTATGGAGCAATATATGGGGTCCATTGTGTTTTAAGGGTCATTATATTGGGCCCATTATTCTGTATGGAGCAATATATGGGGTCCATTGTACTGTGTGGGGCATTATATTGGGCCCATTATTCCATATGGAGCATTATATGGGTCCAATTATTCTGTGTGGATCATTATATGGGGCCCATTATTCTATATGGAGCATTATATTGTTAGAACTCTCCTGTTGTTTTTTTTCTAGTTTGCTGGTCACATGACCTTTTTTGCCTATTTAATCTGGCTCCGCCCTCCTGGCCTTGCTGGACTTCATTGTATTTACTACTCTTGAGCTAGCTTGTTGCTCTGTTACCGTTCTCTGTTAGTTTTGCTAGGTCTTCTGACCTCTATGTTCTTTGTTGTGTGTTTGTCTTTGACTGCTACTATTTCTGCTAGGAGGTGACCAACTTTATCCCAGTCCCTAGTTCTTGTAGGGATCCCTACCTTACATCTATAGGTCTTCGTACAGACTAGCCTAGGACTTTAGCGGGTCTGATCGCAGGATCAGGTTCCCCGATACATCGTAGGGATTCAGTTAAGTTCTATTGTAGGGACAGATCTTCTGTCTTTCCTTAGTGCTTGTAGCAGATCATAACAGTAAGTCCAGCCGTAAAAAATTTCTCTAAGGAAAGACCTCCAGTTTCCATCATGGTCTCGGTTCAAGATTTGGCTCAACGCTTGCAGGGACTCTCTCTGGAGGTGGCCAAGCTCCAACAACACTTGAGTAGCTGTTCTGGAGCACATTTTGTAGAGCCAAAGGTACGTCTGCCTGATCTTTTTTTTGGTGAACAACAAGATTTTTTTTCTTTTAAAAATGCTTGTTTATTGTATTTTCGTTTAAGACCCGGATCCTCTCGTGATGAATCACAGCGCATAGGGTTCATAATGTCACTTTTGCGCAAGGATCCTCAGGGATGGGCTTTTTCTCTCCAACCTAGTGATCCGTGCTTTAGATCAGTGGATAGTTTTTTTTCTGCTTTGGGTTTGTTGTACGATGATCCTGATCGTGTCTCATCTGCTGAGTCTGAATTGAGACGTTTGAGGCAGGGATCAGGTAATGTGGAAAAATATTGTTCTCACTTCCGTCGGTGGTCTGCCCAGGTGGGGTGGAACGATTCAGCTTTGAAAAGTTTGTTTCTTGCGGGGCTAGGTGAAAGGGTTAAAGATTTGCTGATTGCTTATCCCACACCTGGAAACTTGCAGGAGGCTATGCAATTAGCTACACTGGTGGACAGGAGACTGCGTGCAAGGGTTAATGAGAGAAAATCCTCTGCTGTGTCAGCTCCGAGTCTTGAGAGGGTCTGTGCTGACAAAGGAGAGCCGATGGAGATTGGGGCGATGACACCCCGCACTCAGGAAAAAGACCGCAGGCATTCTGAAAGTTTGTGCTTCTATTGCGGAAATTCTGGTCATTTTATTAAGAACTGTGTGCTTTGTATGAACAAAGAAAAAAAAAAGGTCAGTTATGCACGCATAGCCTGTTTAAATACTAAGGGAATATTCCTATCTGCTACTACCTCTGCTCAGGAAGAATTAATTGAATTTCGGGTATTTGTGGATTGTGGTTCTACTCTGAATGTGATTGATGGGGGATTCTTGGAAAAACTTAAATTAAAACCCAAACCTATGTCATCCCCTATTGCTGTAGTTTCTGTTGATGGCTCTCCCTTGAAGAGTGTTACTCACAAGGTCTGTGAATTTCCCCTCACTACTAATGGTATTCATCAATAGAATTTGGATTTGGTAGTATTAAATAATTTGCCTTCTCCTGTAATTTTGGGGTTGCCCTGGTTAAAATTGCATAATCCTGTACTGGATTGGTCTACCAATGAAATTAAGTCCTGGAGCCCTAAGTGTTATGACAAGTGTTGTAACGGACGTATGGCTGCGGTGGAAAAAGGGGAATTACCTGTACCTATTCAGGATTTTTGGAGAGTTTTTTCTGAGGAGGAGTCACAAATTTTGCCTCCCCATAGAGACTATGATTGTACCATTGAATTTGTCCCTGGAGCGACTCTTCCTAAAAGTCGTTTATTTAATCTTACTATTCCTGAGAGAAAGGCTTTGGAGGAATACATACAGACAAGCTTGGCCGCCGGTCACATTAGGCCTTCCAAGTCTCCTGTGGCTGTTGGATTTTTTTTTGTTAAAAAAAAAGATGGCGGTTTACGTCCTTGCCTGGACTTTCGTGAGATTAATAAAATTACTGTACGCAATCCTTACCCACTGCCATTGATTCCTGATTTGTTTAACCAGTTAGTGGGGGCCAAGTGGTTCTCTAAAATTGATCTCCGGGGGGCATACAATTTGTTGCGCATGAAGGAGGGTGATGAATGGAAGACTGCTTTTAACACTCCTGTGGGTCATTTTGAGAATCTGGTTATGCCTTTTGGTCTTACCAATGCTCCAGCATTTTTTCAGAATCTTATTAATGACATCCTTAGACCTTTGATTGGCAAAAATGTGGTTGTGTATTTGGATGACATTTTGATTTATTCGCCTGATTTGGAGTCTCATTGGCGGAGTGTACATGAGGTTTTACAGTTATTAATAGACAATTCGCTTTTTGCTAAGCTGGAGAAATGTGAGTTCGCTGTACAGAGAATTAGTTTTTTGGGCTATATTATCTCCAGTGAAGGTTTTGAGATGGACCCGGTTAAAGTTCAAGCTGTGCAGGAATGGCCTAGGCCTATTGGTTTGAAATCGATACAGAGGTTTTTGGGTTTCGCCAATTATTACAGAAAATTCATAAAAAAAATTTCTATTATTGTCAAACCGCTGACCGATCTCACCAGGAAAGGTGCTAATGTGGTTCAGTGGACTTCTGAGGCCATTGAAGCTTTTGTGTTTCTAAAGGAGAGGTTCACCTCTGCTCCCATCCTTATGCAGCATGATGTGACTAAGCCGTTTTTGGTTGAGGTTGATGCTTCTTCTGTGGGGGTCGGTGCGGTGTTGTCTCAGGAAAGCAAGGATGGAGTACATCCCTGTGCCTTTTTTTCAAAAAAATTTTCTGAGACTGAACTTAATTACGATATTGGTAATCGGAAATTGCTGGCTATTAAACTCGCATTTGAACACTGGCGTCATCTCTTGGAAGGTGCTGAATTTCCCATTCAGGTTTTCACTGATCATAAAAATCTGATCTATCTTGATGCTGCCAAGCGCTTGAATGCCCGTCAGGCTAGGTGGGCACTTTTTTTCTCGCGGCTTAATTTTTCCGTTACTTACATCCCTGGTACCAAGAACGTTAAAGCCGATGCTTTGTCTCGCAGCTTTTCTCTCATGGTCGGTGCTGAGGAGGAGGAGAGCATTTTACAAGAAGGTGTTGTGATTGCTGCTTTGGACTCCGTTTTGGAGGATGAGATTCTTAAAGCTCAGGAGAATGCCCCATCTAACACTCCCCATGGGAGGTTGTTTGTGCCAAGGACCTTTGGGAGAGATTTGTTTGTTGAGTGTCATGAGTCTCGGTTGGCAGGTCATCCAGGAATTTCTGAGACCAAGAGACATGTGGCTCGCAGTTTTTGGTGGCCTGGATGGCAGAAGGAAGTCATTAAGTGGGTGCGTCAATGTACGGTGTGTGCTAGATCAAAGGCTTCACATGCTCCTGCTGTGGGGTTGCTTTGCCCTCTAGAGGTTCCTAGTGCACCTTGGACACATCTGGCTATGGACTTTATTACTGACCTTCCCCCCTCTGAAGGTTTCACGGTCATCTGGGTGGTCGTGGACCGTTTTAGCAAGATGTGTCACTTGGTTCCCTTCATCAAACTGCCTTGCGCTAAGACACTCGCTAAGGCCTTTGTCAAGGAAATTGTCAGACTCCATGGTGTTCCTACTGACATTGTATATGGGGCAATATATGGGTTCTTTATTATGAATGGAGCATAAAATGGGGTCCATTATTCTGTGGGGAATATATTGGGCTCTTTATTCTTTACGGAGCATTATATGGGTTCTTTATTCTGTATGGATCATTATATGGGGCCCATTATTCTATATGGAGCATTATATGAGGCATATTATTCTGTATGGAACAATATATGGGGTCCATTATTCTGTATGGAGCATCATATGCTGTCCATTTTACTGTATGGGGCATTATATGGGGCCCATTATTCGGTATGGAGAATTAAATGGGTTCCATTACTCTGTATAGAGCTTTAAATTGTGCCCATTATTCTGTATGAAGCATTATATGGGTCAAATATTCTGTTTGGAGCATTATATGGGGCCCATTATTCTATATGGAGCATTACAATACACCCATTATTCTGTATGGAACAATATATGGGATTCTTTATTCTGTATGGAGCATTATCTGGGGTCCATTGTACTGTATGGGGTATTATATTGGGCCTATAATTCAGCATGGAGCATTGACTGGGTTTTATTATTCTGTATGGGGCTTTTTACGTGGACCATTATTCTTTATGGAGCATTATATGAGGCCAATTATTCTGTATGGAGCAATATATGGGGTCCATTGTACTTTAAGGGGCATTATATTGGGCCTAATATTCTGTATGGAGCAATATATGGGGATCTTTATTCTGTTTGTAGTATTATTGGGGGCCCATTTATCTATATAGAGCATTATATGAGGCCCATTAGTCTCTATGGGGCAATATATGGGTTTCTTTATTCAGTATGGAGCAATATATGGGGTCCATTGTACTGTGTGGGGTATTATATTGGGCCTATTATTGGATATGGAGCATTATATTGGTTCCAATATTCTGTATGCAGCATTATATTGGGACCATTATTCTGTATGGAGCATTATATGGGTCCAATTATTCTGTTTGGAGCATTATATGGCGCCCATTATTCTATATGGAGCATTACATGAGGCCAATTATTCTGTATGGCGCAATATATGGTGTTCTTTATTTTGTTTGGAGTATTATACGGGTCCCATTATTCTATATGGAGCATTATATAAGACCCATTCTTCTGTATGGAACAATATATGGGGTTCTTTATTCTGTATGGAGCATTTTATGGGGTCCATTGTATGTATGGGGCATTAAATTGGGCCCATAATTTGGCAAGGAGCATAAAACGGGTTTTATTATTCTGTGTGAAGCATTATACGGGGCCCATTATTCTATATGGAGCATTATATGAAGCCCATTATTCTGTATGGGACAATATATGGGTTTGTTTATTTTGTATGGAGCAATATATGGGGTCCATTATTCTGTATGAAGCATTATATGAGGTCCATTATTCAGTATGGAGCAATATATGGGGTCCATTGTACTGTATGGGTCATTATATTGGGCCCATTATTCAGTATGGAGCATTATATGAGTTCCATTATTCTGTATGGAACATTATATTGGGCTCATTATGCTGTATGGAGCAATATATGGGTCCCATTACTCTGTTTGGAGCATTGTATGGGTCCCATTATTCGGTATGGAGCATTATCTGAGGCCATTTGTTCTGTATGGGGCAATATTAGGGCTTCTCTATTCTTTATGGAGCATTATATGGGGTCGCTATTCTGTATGGAGCATTATACGGGGCCCATTATTCTATATGGAGCATTATCTGAGGCCCATTATTCTGTACGGAGCAATATATGGGGTCCATTGTACTTTACGGGGCATTATATGGGGACCATTATTCGGTATGGAGCATTATATGGGTTCCATTATTCTGTATGGAACATTATATTGGGCCCATTATTCTGTATGGAGCAATATATGGGGTTCTTTATTCTGTTTGGATTATTATAGGAGGCCCATTATTCTATATGGAGTATTATATTTTGACCATTATTCTGTATTGAGCATTATATGGGGTCCATTATTCTGTATGGAGCATTATATGAGGCCCATTATTCTATATGGAGCATTAAATGACTCACATTATGCTGTATGGAGCAATATATGGGGTTCGTTATTCTGCATGGAGCATTATACGGGGCACATTATTCTGTATGGAGCATTATATGTTGCTCATTATTCTGTATGGCGCAATATATGGGGTCCATTATTCTGTATGGAGCATTATATGAGGCACATAATTCTGTATTGAACAATATATGGGGTCCATTATTCTATATCGAGCATTATATGCTGTCCATTGTTCTGTATGGGGCATTATGTGGGGCCCATTATTCGGTATGGAGCATTAAATGGGTTCCATTATTCTGTATAGAGCTTTAAATTGTGCCAAATTATTCTGTATGAAGCATTATATGGATCCATTATTCTGTTTGGAGCATTATATGGGGACCATTATTCTACATGGAGCATTATATAAGACCCATTATTCTGTATGGAACCATATATGGTGTTCTTCATTCCGTGTGAAATAATGGACCTATAATGCTTCATAAAGAATAATGGGCACAATATAAAGCTCTATACAGAATAATGGAACCCATATAATGCTCCCATACAGAATAATGGGCCTCATATAATGCTCCATGCAGAATAATGTGCCCCATGTCATTCTCTATACAGAATAAAGAATCCCATATATTGCTCCATACAGAATAATGGGGGTCATTTAATGCTCCATATAGAATATTGGGCCCCATATAATGCTCCATACAGAATAATGGGCACCATATAACGCTCCATACAGAATACTGTGCCTCATGTAATGCTCCATATAGAATAATGGACCTTATATAATGCTCCTTACAAATTAAGGAACCTCATATATTGCTCCATCTATATATATAATCGTCTTATCCCGTCTGTCTTTCAGTCTGTCTGTCTGTCCTGGAAATCCCGCGTCGCTCATTGGTCCGGCAGAGGCCAATCAGCGCCGCGGGATTTCTGAAAAAACATGACGGCCGTTAGCGGCTCATCTGCGGGACTGAGCTCAGCGGCGATGCAGCCGGGAGATGACCGGCGCGAGGCGCTCATCTCCCGGCCGTTACGAGCAGAAGGACCTCGACCGCCGGACCCATCTGCGGGACGGAGATGCAGCCAGGAGATGAGCGGCGCGAGGCGCTCATCTCCCGGCCGGTAGCAGCGGAAGGACCGCCGGCGCCGCTGACTTCCATTTGGAAGGGAGGACCGGGGAGCGGCGCTGAGGGTCGGGATACTTCTGCTGCGAGTGCCCGCTCATGTCCCGGGCTCTCACAGCGGAAGTACCCGCACAGGCAGCGCCGCTCCCCAGACCTCACCAAGACGATTCGATGATTGGTCGCGGTTTTCAGACCTGACCAATCACTGATCTTACCAAAAAAGTTAAACACCGCTGTGCTGATTGGTCGCGGACGCTGCCCTTGACCAATCACCCATTTGGGCACCACATTTAAATATCAGCCGTGACCAATCACCGATCTTGGCTCCACATTTAAACACCGCTGTGCTGATTGGTCGCTGACGCCGGGCGCGACCAATCACCGATTTTGGCGCCCGGCGTCAACGACCAATCAGCACAGCGGTGTTTAAATGTGGAGCCAAGATCGATGATTGGTCGTGATTTGGCCGCCACATTTAAATATCGGCCGCGACCAATCACCGATCTTGGCGCCACATTTAAACACCGCTGTGCTGATTGGTCGCAGACGCTATTTAAATGTTGCGCCCAAATCGGTGATTGGTCGCGGTCTTGGCCCACGACCAATCACTGATCTTGCCGCAAAAGTTAAACACTACTGTGCTGATTGGTCGTGGACACTGCCAGCGACCAATCACCGATTTGGGCGCCAAATTTAAATATCGGCCGCGACCAATCACCGATCTTGGCGCCACATTTAAACACCGCTGTGCTGATTGGTCGCAGACGCTATTTAAATGTTGCGCCCAAATCAGTGATTGGTCGCGGTCTTGGCCCACGACCAATCACTGATCTTGCCGCAAAAGTTAAACACTACTGTGCTGATTGGTCGTGGACGTTGCCCGCGATCAATCACCGATTTGGGCGCCAAATTTAAATATCGGCCGCGACCAATCACCGATCTTGGCTCCACATTTAAACACCGCTGTACTGATTGGTCGCGGACGCTATTTAAATGTCGCGCCAAAATTGGTGATTGGTCGCGGCTGATATTTAAATTTGGCGCCAAAATCAGCAATTTTTAACACAAATGTCCGGAGCTTTGTAACACCATGCAGATACTGTGGGGACTTCAGCGGCTAGCGTGTCAAGGGAGGACTGGGGAGCGGCGCTGCGGGTCGGGATACTTCTGCTGCGAGCAGTCGCTCATGTCCCGGCTTCTCGCAGCGGAAGTATCCGCACAGGCAACGGCGATCCCCGGTCCTCACCAATACGATTCCGCTACCCGGTCCTCACCAATACGATTCGCTGATTGGTCACGCTCTCCGCCCGCGACCAATCACCGATCTTGCCGCCACATTTAAATACCGTCCACGACCAATCAGTACAGCGGTGTTTAAATGTGGAGCCAAGATCGGTGATTGGTCGCAGCCGATATTTAAATTTGGCGCCCAAATCGGTGATTGGTCGCGGGCAGCGTCCACGACCAATCAGCACAGTAGTGTTTAACTTTTGCGGCATGATCAGTGCTGTGCTGATTGGTCGCGGACGCCAGCCGCGACCAATCAGCGAGCTTGGCGTCAAATTTAAACAACGCTCCGCTGATTGGTCGCGGACGCCAGACGCGACCAATCAGCGAGATTGGCGCCAAATTTAAACAGCGCTCTGCTGATTGGTCGCAGTTGCCAGCCGCGACCAATCAGCGAGATTGGCGCAAAATTTAAACAACGCTCTGCTGATTGTTTGCGGCCGCCAGCCGACCGCGACCAATCAGTGAGATTGGCGCCTAACTTAAACAGCGCTATGATCTCCCATATAGCAAGTGTGAACGGAGGACCGAGGAGCGGCGCCGCCAGTCGGGATGCTTCTGCTGCGAGCAGCCGCTCATCTCCCAGCTGCTCGCAGCGGAAGTACCCGCACAGGCAGCGCCGCTCCCCGGTCCTCACTAATACGACGCTGATTGGTTGCGGCCGCCGGCCCCGACCAATCATCGATATGGGCGGCAAATTTAAACCCCGCTCTGCTGATTGGTCGCGGTGGCCGGCCCCGACCAATCAGCGATGTTGCTGGCAAATTGAAACACCGCTCTTCTGATTGGTCGCTACCGCCAGCCGCGACCAATCAGCGATTTTGCCGCAAAATTTAAACAACGCTCTGCTGATTGGTCGCGGACGCCAGCCGCGGCCAATCAGCGAGATTGGCGCCAAATTTAAACAACGCTCTGCTAATTTGTCGCGGTCGCCGGCCGCGAGCAATCAGCAGTATTGGCGCAAAATTTAAACCCCGCTCTGCTGATTGGTCACGCCCGGTGGTCGCGACCAATCAGCGATTTTGGCGCCAAATGTAAACCCCGCTCTGCTGATTGATCGCGGTGGCCGGCCGCGACCAATCAGCAATTTTGGTGCCAAATTTAAACACCGCTCTGCTGATTGGTCGCGACCGCCATCCGCAAACAATCAGCATTATTGCCGCCAAATTTAAACCCCGCTCTGCTGATGGGTCGCGTTCGCTGGCCACGACCAATCAGCATTATAGGCGCCAAATTTTAACACCGCTTCTCTGATTGGTCGCGGTTGCCGGCCTTGACCAATCAGCGATTTTGGCGCCAAATGTAAACACCGCTCTGCTGCTTGCGCCCGGTCGGCCGCATACCTATTCTAGAATACCCGATGCATTAGAATCAGGCCACCATCTAGTATAGAATAATGGGCTTCATATAATGCTCCATACAGAATGAAGAACCCCATACAATGCTCCATATAGAATAATGAACCCCATATATAGCTCCATATAGAATCATGGGACTCATATAATACTCCATATAGATTAATGGGCACCGTAAAATACTTCAAACAGAAAAAAGGACACCATATATTCCTTCATACAGAATAATGGGCCCAATATAATGCTCCATATAGAATAATTGGCCCCATATAATGCTCCAAATAGAACAATGGGCCCCTTATAATGCTCCATACAGAATATTGAGCCCAATGTAATGCTCCATAGAGAAAAATGGAACCCATATAATGTTCCATACCGAATATTATGCCCAATATAATTCCCCATACAGTAAAATGGACCCCATATATTGCTCCATACTGAATAATGGACCTCATATAATGCTTCATACAGAATAATGGACCCCATATAATGCTCCATACAGAATAAAGAGCCCAATATATTGCCCTATACAGAATAATGGGCCTCATATAATGCTCCATATAGAATAATGGGCCCCCTATAATACTCCAAGCAGAATAAAGAACCCCATATATTGCTCCATACAGAATAATGGGCCCAATATAATGTTCCATACAGAATAATGGAACCCATATACTGCTCCGTAGCGAATAATAGGCCCCATATAATGCCCCGTAAAGTACAATGGACCCCATATATTGCTCTGTACAGAATAATGGGCCTCATATTGCTCCATATAGAATAATTTTCCCCATATAATGCTCCATACAGAATAAATATCCCATATAATGCTCCATACAGAATAGAGAACCCATTTAATGCTCCATACAGAATAATAAAAGCCCATTTAATGATCCACGCCGTATTATGGGCCCAATATAATGCCCCATACAGTACAATAGACCTCATATAATGCTCCATACAGAGTAAAGAATCCAATATATTGATCCATACGGAATAATGGCAAACACAGGCTTAGGTGGTCTGATATTGGGACCCGGTTCTATTTGTCAAACACGGGCTTAGGTGGTCTGATATTGGGACCTGGTTCTATTTGTCAAACACAGGCTTAGGTGGTCTGATATTGGGACCCAGTTCTATTTGTCAAACACGGGCTTAGGTGGTCTGATATTGGGACCCGGTTCTATTTGTCTACCCTTTTATATGCATTACTTCAACTTTGATATACAGTAAGGTTTTTAATATAGACAGTGTAGGACCGTCCCAATTTAGGGTCACCTTGTCGCTGGTGGGACGGCTTGTATACTTTTTTTGATCAAAAATAGTTCACTAAGTACCCTATATTTCATATGCAGCTTTGCTTTACATTTATATATAATGATGGTAAGGTATGAGATATTTTTTGTCTTTTGTAGGTTTTTGCATCTTTTTGCTAGTGTGAACATGCTCCTATTTCTTGCATGTGTACCATCTTAGACCTCAGTTCACATTGCTTGGTTTTTTGTCTTGTCTGCATTCTGTGCAAATTAGGGGTGTGGCATCCCCCTTGTTGAGCTGGTTAGTATATATGTAGCTTACCACGGGCTTAGGTGGTCTGATATTGGGACCCGGTTCTATTTGTCTACCCTTTTATATGCATTACTTCAACTTTGATATACAGTAAGGTTTTTAATATAGACTGTGTAGGACCGTCCCAATTTAGGGTCACCTTGCCGCTGGTGTGACGGCTTGTATACTTTTTTTGATCAAAAATAGTTCACTAAGTACCCTATATTTCATATGCAACTTTGCTTTACATTTATATATAATGATGGTAGGGTATGAGATATTTTTGTCTTTTGTAGGTTTTTGCATCTTTTTGCTAGTGTGAACATGCTCCTATTTCTTGCATGTGTACCATCTTTGACCTCAGTTCACATTGCTTGGTCCATTATTCTGTTTGAAGCATTATATGGGGCCCATTATTCTATATGGAGCATTATATAAGACCCATTATTCTGTATGGAACAATATATGGGGTGGTTTATTCTGTGTGGAACATTATCTGGGGTTCATTGTACTGTATGGGGCATTATATTGCGCCCACAATTCAGCATGGAGCATTACATGTGTTTTATTATTCTGTATGGAGCATTATACGGGCCCATTATTCTATATGGAGCATTATATGAGGCCCATTATTCTGTACGGAGCATTATATTGGGCCCATTATTCTGTATGGAGCAATATATGGGGTTCTTTATTCTATTTGGAGTATTATAGTAGGCCCATTATTCTTTATGGAGCATTAGATTCGGCCCATTATTCTGTATTGAGCATTATATGAGGGCCCATTATTCTGTTTGGAGCATTATATGGAGTCCATTATTCTATGTGGAGCATTAAATGACTCCCATTATTCTGTATGGAGCAATACATGGGGTTCGTTATTCTGTATGGAGCATTATATGTTGCCCATTATTCTGTATGAAGCATTATACGGGTCCATTATTCTATTTGGAGCATTATATGGGGCCCATTTTTCTATATGGAGCTACAGTTATATGAAAAAGTTTGGGCACCCCTATTAATCTTAAGCTTAATGTTTTATAAAAATTGGTGTTTTTGCAACAGCTATTTCAGTTTGATATATGTAATAACTGTTGGACACAGTAATGTTTCTGCCTTGAAATGAGGTTTATTGTACTAACAGAAAATGTGCAATCTGCATTCAAACAAAATTTGACAGGTGCATAAGTATGGGCACCTCACCAGAAAAGTGACATTAATATTTAGTAGATCCTCCTTTTGCAAAAATAACAGCCTCTAGTCACTTCCTGTAGCTTTTAATGAGTTCCTGGATCCTGGATGAAGGTATTTTTGAACATTCCTCTTTACAAAACAATTCCAGTTCAGTTAAGTTTGATGGTCGCCGTGCATGGACAGCCCTCTTCAAATGATCCCACAGATGTTCAATGATATTCAGGTCTGGGGACTGGGATGGCCATTCCAGAACATTGTAATTGTTCCTCTGCATGAATGACTGAGTAGATTTGGAGCGGTGTTTTGGATCATTGTCTTGCTGAAAGATCCATCCCCTGCGTAACTTCAACTTTATCACTGATTCTTGAACATTATTGTCAAGAATCTGCTGATACTGAGTGGAATCCATGCGTCCCTCAACTTTAACAAGATTCCCGGTGTCGGCATTAGCCACACAGCCCCAAAGCATGATGGAACTCCACCAAATTTTACTGTGGGTAGCAAGTGTTTCTCTAGGAATGCTGTGTTTTTTTGCCGCCATGCATAGCGCCTTTTTGTATGACCAAACAACTCAATCTTGATTTCATCAGTCCACAGGACCTTCTTCCAAAAAGAAATTGGCTTCTCCAAATGTGCTTTTGCATACCTCAGCTGACTCTGTTTGTGGCGTGCTTGCAGAAACGGCTTCTTTCGCATCACTCTCCCATACAGCTTCTCCTTGTGCAAAGTGCATTGTATAGTTGACCAATGCACAGTGACACCATCTGCAGCAAGTTGATGCTGCAGCTCTCTGGAGGTGGTCTGAGGATTGTCCTTGACTGATCTCACCATTCTTCTTCTCTGCCTTTCTGATGTTTTTCTTGGCCTTCCACTTCTGGCCTTAACAAGAACTGTCCCTGTGTTCTTCCATTTCCTTACTATGTTCCTCACAGTGGAAACTGACAGGTTAAATCTCTGAGACAGCTTTTTTTATCCTTCCCCTGAACAACTATGTTGAATAATCTTTGTTTTCAGATCATTTGACAGTTGTTTTGAGGAGCCCATGATGCCACTCTTCAGAGGAGATTCAAACAGGAGAACAACTTGCAAGTGGCCACTTTAAGTAGCTTTTCTCATGATTGCATACACCTGGCTATGAAGTTCAAAGCTCAATGAGGTTACAAAACCAAAAAAAGTGCTTTAGTACGTCAGTAAAAAGTAGGTAGGAGTATTTAAAACAAGAAAATGATAAGGGTGCCCATACTTATGTACCTGTCAAATTTTGTTTGAATGCAGATTGCACATTTTCTGTTAGTACAATAAACCTCATTTCAAGGCAGAAACATTACTGTGTCCAACAGTTATTACATATATCAAACTGAAATAGCTGTTGCAAAAACACCAATTTTTATAAAACATAAAGCTTAAGATTAATAGGGGTGCCCAAACTTTTTCATATAACTGTATATATAACAACCATTATTCCGTATGGATCAATATATTGGGTTCTTTATTCTGTATGGAGCATTATATGAGGTCCATTGTACTGTATGGGGCATTATATTGGGCCCATAATACGGCATGGATCATTAAATGGGTTTTTATTATTCTGTATGGAGCATTAAATGGGTTCTCTATTCTGTATGGAGCATTATATGGGGTCCATTATTCTGTATGGGGCAATATATGGGTTTCTTTATTCTGTATAGAGCATTATATGGGTTCTTTATTCTGTGTGAAGCATTATAAGGGCCCATTATTCTATATGGAGCATTATATGAGGCCGATTATTCTGTATGGAACATTATATTCGGCCCATTATTCTGTATGGAGCAATATATGGGGTTCTTTATTCTGTTTATTTTATTTTAAATTTTTCAATAAAATAAATATACATTCCTTTTTTTATTTTTTTTATATATATATATTTTTTATTATTATTTTAAATTTTTCACTAAAATAAATATACATTCCTTTTTATAGAGATAAATATACATATTTATTTTTATTTAAATTTTTCACTAAAATAAATATACATTCCTTTTTTATATATATATTTTTTTTTATTTACAATTTTTCACTAAAATAAATATACATTACTTTTTTTATTTTTTCATATATATATATTTTTTTAATTTTCACTAAATAAAATATTTATTCCTTTTTTTAGTTTTTATATATATATATATATATATTATTTTAAATTTTTCACTAAAATAAATGTACATTCCTTTTTATATAGATATATATATATATATTTGTTTTAAATTTTTCACTAAAATAAATATACATTCCTTTTTTATATTACCGATATATATATATATATATATATATATACATATTTTTATTATTACTTTACATTTTTCACTAAAATAAAAATACATTCCTTTTTTTATTTTTATATATATATATATATTTTAATTTTTCACTAAATAAAATACATATTCCTTTTTTTATTTTATATATATATATATATTTATTATTTTAATATTTTCACTAAAATAAATATACATTCCTTTTATGTAATATATATTTGAATATACATTTGAATTAACACATGTGGAATTATATTCTTAACAAAAAAGTGTGAAACAACTGAAAATATGTCTTATATTCTAGGTTCTTCAAAGTAGCCACCTTTTGCTTTGATGACTGCTTTGCACACTCTTGGCATTCTCTTGATGAGCATCAAGAGGTAGACACCGGAAATGGTCTTCCAACAATCTTGAAGGAGTTCCCAGAGATGCTTAGCACTTGTTGGCCCTTTTGCCTTCGCTCTGCGGTCCAGCTCACCCCAAACCATCTCGATTGGGTTCAGGTCTGTTGACTGTGGAGGCCAGGTCATCTGGCGTAGCACCCCATCACTCTCCTTCTTGGTCAAATAGCCCTTACACAGCCTAGAGGTGTGTTTGGGGTCATTGTCCTGTTGAAAAATAAATGATGGTCCAACTAAACGCAAACCGGATGGAATAGCATGCCGCTGCAAGATGCTGTGGTAGCCATGCTGGTTCAGTATACCTTCAATTTTGAATAAATCCCCAACAGTGTCACCAGCAAAGCATCCCCACACCATCACACCTCCTCCTCCATGCTTCACGGTGGGAAACCAGGCATGTCGAGTCCATCTGTTCACCTTTTCTGCGTCGCACAAAGACACGGTGGTTGGAACCAAAGATCTCAAATTTGGACTCATCAGAAAAAAGCACAGATTTCCACTGGTCTAATGTCCATTCCTTGTGTTGTTTAGCCCAAACAAGTCTCTTCTGCTTGTTGCCTGTCCTTAGCAGTGGTTTCCTAGCAGCTATTTTACCATGAAGGCCTGCTGCACAAAGTCTCCTCTTAACAGTTGTTGAAGAGATGTGTCTGCTGCTAGAACTCTGTGTGGCATTGAACTGGTCTCTAATCTGAGCTGCTGTTAACCTGCGATTTCTGAGGCTGGTGACTCGGATAAACTTATCCTCAGAAGCAGAGGTGACTCTTGGTCTTCCTTTCCTGGGGCGGTCCTCATGTGAGCCAGTTTCTTTGTAGCACTTGATGGTTTTTGCAACTGCACTTGGGGACACTTTCAAAGTTTGCCCAATTTTTCGAACTGACTGACCTTCATTTCTTAAAGTAATGATGGCCACTCGTTTTTCTTTACTTAGCTGTTTTCTTCTTGCCATAATACAAATTCTAACAGTTTATTCAGTAGGACTATCAGCTGTGTTTCCACCAGACTTCTGCACAACACAACTGATAGTCCCAACACCATTTATAAGGCAAGAAATCCCACTTATTAAACCTGACAAGGCACACCTGTGAAGTGAAAACCATTTCCGGTGACTACCTCTTGAAGCTCACCAAGAGAATGCCAAGAGTGTGCAAAGCAGCATTCAAAGCATAAGGTGGCTACTTTGAAGAACCTAGAATATAAGACATATTTTCAGTTGTTTCATACTTTTTTGTTAAGTATATAATTCCACATGTATTAATTCATAATGTTTTCATAGTCATGAAAATACAGAAAAATCTTTAAATGAGAAGGTGTGTCCAAACTTTTGGTCTGTACTGTATATGTTTTTTTTATTTAAAATTTTTCACTGAGATAAATATACAGTTCTTTTTATATATATATATATATATATATATATTTGTTATTTAAAAATTTTCACTAAAATAAATATACATTCCTTTTTTTATTTTATATATATTTATTATTTTACATTTTTCACTAAAATAAATATACATTCCTTTTTTGTTATATATATATATATATATATTTTTTTTTTTATTTTAAATTTTTCACTAAAATAAATATACATTCCTTTTTTATATATATATATATGTTACTGTAAAAGTCAGAAGGCCGGTAAAACCTAGGATTTACCGGTCAATCTGGACATTTACCGTGGCCATCAGTAAAAGCTCAAAATGAAAAGTAAAATTGGACTTTAACCTGTGAAGTCTTGGTAAATGTTAACATTTACCATCGAGCGTGGTAAAAGTCAGAAATATCAGGTGTGAAGATGGAACATCTGACTTTAACCTAGCGCAGTTGGTAAATGTGCACATTTACCACGTCTTCTTGGAAAATGTCATTTTCTTGGCCTGTGTTTCAAGTCCGTCTCTTGCAGCTTTTCGAACTCTTCTGACCGCACCAATTCTTCTATTGATTGTATGCGAAATCAAAACGTCAGGTTGCTGATCATCATGAAGTTCTCCATCTTTCTTAGAAGACTTTGACTCGACACTTTTTTCTTTTAGGTCTTCATTATTCTTGGATGGCAAAATTGGTGGAGTTTCATATGCTGTTAAGGTGTGCGGACAGTTGGATAAGTCCAAAGCTTCTCCTTCCGTTGTGAACAGCTGATGACAGTTGGATTCATCCGAAGCTTCTTCTGCTGTCGGTGCTGACGTGTGATGAAACTTAGATTAATCTGACCCTTCGGCTTCTGTTGGTGATGTCGGATCACTAGGTTCCTCTTGCAAACCAACAAACATTTTTTCAAGATCTTCTGAAGAGAGATTTCTGATCCCATCACTAGGAATTTTGGAGGTAGCTAGACCCATCTGCATTGGTACTCAGAACATAGCTTCATAGGGCGAGCATTTTATTCCCTCATGGTATGCTCTATTTTTCATTGCTTGTACAAAGCGAAGGTCCTCAGACCACTTGGGTATCTTATTTGTTTCCATCCACGTTGACAACATGTTTTCAATGTCTTGATTTGCTCTTTCCACGGAGCCTTGGGACTGGCTGTGTCTTGGTTTACCATGCACTATTTTCATATCAGGCCACATCGCACACAAACTCTGTATGACCTTGTTACAAAATTCTCTCCCAATGTCACAATGCAGAATACACGGGGCACCAAAAGTGGAAAAAATGTCAAGGAGGTGGTACGCAACCTCTTCTGCTCTTTTAGTGCATAAAGCACGTAGAAAAACAAATTTAGTGACGTGGTCTTGATAGACGAATATGAACTTGAAATCATTATCACAATTGGATTGCATGTCAATGAGATCGACTTGAGCACGAGAATTCATTTCACTGTGTAGGATGGGTTTCACAACAAGGCCTTTTTTGTTAATCTTCTGTTTTTTCTGGCATGGCTGGCAGAGTCGCAGATAAATAACTATTGACTCCGTTGTGACATTTTTGAACTTACGGTTCACCTCCTTTAGGATCCTGGTCCGCCCTCCGTGGCCGGTACTGATTGCGCATTATGAATGACACTAAAGAGTTCTGCACACCGAACGTAATGCAACACGTTGTCTTTTTCACACGAGATTGGTGCAATTAACTTTTCATCACTTCTGACGGTCATGATGTCGTACCTCTTCAAACGCCTGTAGTGAATACTCTGTTTAGGTACCGCCACCTTAGCCTCCTTCACTTCTTTCAATATATTCTCGTATTTATCGTCCGTGAGATAAAAATTATTATATCGCTTTTTCTCCACCACTTCATTCAAGAGCTCCGAAAAACGATCTTTCATTTCCTCACTCATGACCTGACAATCAGCTAGTGCTTGTGCAGCTTTGACAGGCAGTCGGCTATGCAGCTTTGAGCAGTATGTGCAGCTTGCAAAACACTCAGGCAGTCGTCCAGCATGAGGACACAAACAGGAAGTACGCCCATTTACCCACACTGCTTGGCCAGAATCCCATGTTCTTTTGTAATAGGGTTACTCAGCATTGTGTGAAAGACTGTACAACAGCACCATCTACTGGTCTAACACTTCCATTGATGAGTTAGTGATTTTCTTCAGGTTGTGATTGGGCAGCAATCTAAGAAGAGAACCCCAGGAAACTAGGACTTGAGGCAGGAGCTATTTTAGGGAGAGTGAGAGGACTGGTGCTGTACTGACTAGACTGAGCCCAGACAGCGCTGTTGCGCTGTTTCCTTCCAGCCTTTTCTCGGAATGCGCTGTCTTCCGATTCCCCTGATCAGAGACTACGGTGCTCGGGTGGAACAGACCATTCATGGCACCCAGCAACTCCGGCTCAGAGCTTATCTGCATATCTTCTGGTTCTACCACATTGACGCGGCAACGGTAAATCGTGTGAGCGGTGTTAGCGTCCACCTTGCAAGGGGCCCTTGGAAAGACTTTGGACTCTGCGCTCTACAGGAAGCTAAGTACAGGACAATTTATACACTACTACACCGGCAGCGTGTGTACTTCTTGTAACTATTTGTGAGAGGGTGCTGCGGAACACTGATACCCTAAGATTCATAGGACGTTCTCTTTTGCATATTTTAGTGTGGGGTTAGTAGTTGTATATTAGCGGGAAGTGGGCACTTTTTGTATGATCGGAACAATAATCATAGGATAGTCAGGATTGACATCTGTATATATAGAACGTACATACGTTAAGGATAGTCAGGATTGACATCTGTATATATAGAATGTACATACGTTACAGGGTAGCAGATACCTTACAGGGTAGCAGATTTTGTTCATTGTTATTATCATATTTTCCCCATTTACTCTTATTACATTTATAAAAACTTTGAACACTGTGTCCTCCATTTCCTCGCCGTATCTGCCTTATCAGACACCTTTCCCACTGTGTCCTCCATTTCCTCGCCGTATCTGCCTAATCAGACACCTTTCCCGCGGTGGCTTACACTTTTTATTACACCCTTCTCAGCTGCATTTACCAAGAAGCCGTGGTAAATGTGCACATTTACCAACTGCGCTTGGTTAAAGTCAGATGTTCCATCTTCACCCCTGATATTTCTGACTTCTACCATGCTCGACGGTAAATGTTAACATTTACCAAGACTTTACAGGTAAAAGTCCAATTTTACTTTTCATTTTGAGCTTTTACCGACGGCCTCGGTAAATGTCCAGATTGACCGGTAAATCCTAGGTTTTACCGGCCTTCTGACTTTTACAGTAACATCTATATTATTACGGGTCAGGGAGGTGGAACCTCTGTGCTA
The DNA here is from genome assembly GCF_046119375.1 of Phyllobates terribilis. Lineage (NCBI taxonomy): Eukaryota > Metazoa > Chordata > Amphibia > Anura > Dendrobatidae > Phyllobates > Phyllobates terribilis. Next base: position 314,010,716 of record NW_027362765.1, read on the forward strand.
CTGTGCAAGGAGGGACCCAGAGGGGCGTAACTAAGTATCAACCCGGACCGACCCTGGTCGTACGGCGGCTAACGACTCCATGACCAGGGAGGGATCGAGCCGAGGGACCAGGTGCTACTCTGGGGATGACCTTGTAAGGGAGCAGGTGACTCCCACAGTACAGATGGCAGGGACTGACCGGAATAGCAGGTAGGCACAGCAGGCAGGCTGGCGAGCTTAAGTCTCCAGGTAGGCTATCAGGTAGACACGGCAAGTGACGGCAGGAGTCTCTAGGTAGGCAGGCAGGTGGTCACGGCAAGTGATGGCAGGATTCTCTAGGTAGGCTGGCAGGTGGTCACGGCAAGTGACGGCGGGTGCTTCCAGGTAAGCGGGCTGGCAGGCAAGGCAGGTAACAGCCAGGTAACAGGCAGGTGCTTCCAGGTAAGCGGGCTGGCAGGCACGGCAGGTAACAGGCAGGTGCTTCCTCCATTTTGGAGGAGGAGCCTTATATATGGGAGGTTCTCCGGCAATTGGCCAGGGACTCCATAGGACGGCGCGCGCGGCCCCTTTAAGAGAGAGGGAGCGCGTGCGCGCGCGCCCTAAGCACAGTGCCCGGGAAGCTGTGCGCGCCGGCAGCAGCAGGAAGAGGAGCGCTAGAGGAAGCCGAGCGCGTAGTGTGGGGAGCGAGGAGGTGAGAGGGACGGCGTCTCTGCCTGGCAGGGGGCCGAGACGCCGATGCTACAGTACCCCTCCCTTTACGCCCCCTCTTTTTTAGGCCAGAAAGAAATTTTTCAAGGAGAAGCGGGGCATGAATGTTCTCCCTGGGTTCCCAAGTTCTCTCCTCTGGGCCAAACCCCTTCCAATCTACCAGAAAAAAGGTTTTTCCTCTTACCTTCTTAGTGGCCAGAATGTTCTCTACCTGAAAAACATCTGTAGCGCCCCGAGGGTTCGGCCGCTACAGGGGTATTGCACCTCTGCCAGAGGTGTGATATTCCACTCCCGGGTAAGGATGGAGTACGGACCAGAGCTCAGTTAGCTGCATGCAGCACACACACCCCATTTCCCAGGGACAGCTCAACGGTGCTCCCACTAGACAGAAGTGCAGGCACGACCGACCATGTCCCTGCTGGAGTGGGGAGGGAGGGGTGGAACACCCAGTGCTGTAGGGGCAGATAGGGGGCGGTTTCTGAGCGTAGGTAGGAGCCCATTGGTTGCTGGTCACCTGGGCTCATGGCTAGAGGGAGGTATAAAAGGTGGGCACCATCTTAGTTCTGGGTCAGTTCAGCCAGAGGAGAAGACAGGGAGTAGAGGCTCTGTAGGAGCTCTACTCCAGGAGGGCCTAGTGAGAGGCCGAGGAGGAGGTGAAGGGGAGCTGAGATTCTGGCTCATCTCAGCTCCAAGAGAAAGGAACAGAAAGGAACAGAACAGGAACTGCAAGAAGGAGAGACAGAGAAACAGAAGGGCTCAGGAACAAGAAGGTGGAAGGGACCCTAAGAACCCACGAGAATCCAGGGTGCAGGGTCAGGCAGATTAAGGGTACCGGATCCCAAGTTGGTGGAGGAGAAACAACCCTCAGCCAAAGACCGGTCGTCGTGATCATCTATTGGTGCGACACCTCATCAAACCTGCTAGGAAGGCACCATATAGGACAGCGGAGGACGGGGCCCACGTTTAACCGCACAAGTCCGCGGCAGCTGGACAAAAGTGGGTCACTGGTGAGGCAGGCCAGAGAAAGGAGTAAAGGGGGTCCTGTGCCATGCTCCTGAGCTGCCTGGGAGTTGACCGAGCCCCACACCTGGTGGACGCAGCGCGGCTCGGGCGGTCACTGCTGACAGAAGTGACCCGGAACAAATGAACTGTGAGTAAAGACACTGGACTGTAACTTGTTGTCTGTGTGCTCCTTCGCGCCTCCAGCACTATCAGCACCGGGACTCGCACTACCATCACTCCCACCATCCACTACACTGCCCTGGGGCTGCACTCTTCCCGTGGGGAGTCACATCACCTCAGCTGCACCCATCATCAGCCCCAGCGGACTGCCTTGCAGCGGCGGTTCCTAATAACCGCAATCCACGGGTGGCGTAGTCGGACATTATCTCAAGTACGTAGCAGACTACCAATGGCCTGACCACCCTGAGCCGCGGGACTGGTCCGCCACTACTACTACTCCCAGCGTCTCCCTGTCGCCCGGATCCGCGTGCCCCACGGCCCAGGGGGCGAGTCACATCCTCAGCGGAAACCGGAGCAGGGGGAGTACCTGGATTGTTGAAAAAAGAATTAAACACAACTGGCTTGAGGAGAGATACATGGAAGGAGTTGGGAATCTGTAAGGTGGCCGGGAGTCTTAACTTGTAGGCCACTGGGTTGATTTGTTTGAGAACTTCAAATGGAACGATGAACCGAGGACCCAACATGTAGGAGGGTATTTTGAGTCGGACATGTTTGGAAGAGAGCCAGACTTTATCTCCCGGACGGAATTAAGGCGGATCCAGACGTCTCTTGTCAGCATGTCTCTTCATCTGCTCGGAGGACTGAAGAAGTGCGGACCTAGTATTTTCCCAAATGGTGGAGAATTCGCTGACAAGAGCCTCCGCGGCAGGGTTGTACACAGAAGCAGATATGGGAAACAGAATCCAGGGAAGTTGACCATAGACCACGAAGAACGGGGCTTTAGAAGTAGATTCGCTCTCATGGTTGTTGTAGGAGAATTCGGCCCATGGTAGGAGCCATGGGTGTACCCACCGTGGGGCAGGGGGGGCAGCTGCCCCCCTCTAGAAGCAGGCACACAAGCCGCACACCACGGCCGGTGTCAGCACCCAGCGTACCCGAGCAAATGCCGGGGCCCTGAGCAGGCGGGGGGGCCCTCACCATCAGCGACTACTCCCCCCCGCTTGCTCAGGGCAACGGCACCCGACACAATACTTACCCCTCCCTGTGCCTCCGCAGCAGCTCCTGCATCCTCCACGGCTGCTGCACTGTGACGTCTCAGGTCAGAGGGCGCGGTGACGTCTTTATACCGCGCTCTCTCCTGAGCAGTCACAGAGCAGAGCGGGATGAGACCAGCGACGCTGGAGTCTGGAGCTGAGCAGCGGCAGCAGGTGACATGTGAGGTGAGTATTTGATTTTTTTTTTTATTATATGGAGGCCTGTGGCAATATAAGGGAGGGGGTCAGGTGGGGGTATGTGACATCCTGCATGGGGCACTATAAGGGGGGGGTGACATTCTGCATGGGGCATTATAAGGGGGGGTGACATCCTGCATGATGCATTATAAGGGGGGGTGACATCCTGCATGGGGCATTATAAGGGGGGTGTGACATTCTGCATGAGGCATTCTAAGGGGGGGTGACATCCTGCATGGGGCATTATAAGGGGGGGTGACATTCTGCATGAGGCATTATAAGGGAGGGGTGTGTGACATCCTTCATGGGGCATTATAAGGGAAGGGGGTTGTGTGACATCCTGCATGGGGATATGTAAGGTAGGGGGGGTGACATCCTGCATGGGGCATTATAAGGAAGGGGGGGTGTCATCCTGCATGGGGCATTATAAGGTGGGTTGACATCCTGCATGGGGCATTATATGGGGGGGGACAGCCTGCATGGGGCATTATGTGGGGGGAACAGCCTGCGGGGGGCATTATGTGGGGGGAACAGCCTGAGTGGGGCATTATGTGGGGGGGGGGACAGCCTGCATGAGGCATTATGTGTGGAGAACAGCCGGCATGGAGCGTTATATGGGGACCAGTATTCTGTATGGAGCGTTATATGGGGGCCAGTATTCTGTATGGAGCGTTATATGGGGGCCAGTATCCTGCATGGAGCGTTGTATGGGGGCCAGTATCCTGCCTGGAGCGTTATATGGGGGCCAGTATACTGTATGGAGCGTTATATGGGGGCCAGTATTCTGTATGGAGCGTTATATGGGGGCCAGTATTCTGTATGGAGCGTTATATGGGGGCCAGTATCCTGTATGGAGCGTTATATGGGGACCAGTATCCTGTATGGGGCATTTTATAGCGGCCAGTATACTGTGAGAAAGAAAGCAAAGGGTAGAGCAGGCACCAAGCATAGTAAATAATCAAATATAGAGGCAGTGTGTTGAAAACATTGTAGAAATTTTATTATAGAAAAAACATACAGCACCACTTAATTAAAAAGTACAGTTTAAAAAACATATAAGACAAAAAAAAACAAAAAAACGCATGGACAAAAATAACCCTCTAGAGAGTTCTAACGTGTGAATCCAATATAATGTGCATACAGATATATACATCAGAAGATATATGGCACAAATATAATGTGAGATCCAATGATCCTGGTAGTATAAACAAACTGCTATAATAAGCCCTCTGGATGATCTGTATGACGTTGGTATAGTATAATATAAAATTCAATGCGAACAGATTACTATGATGAGCCCTCTAAATAATGAATAGAAATGTTGCTATAATAGTGAATTCTAACCTCAGGGAAGAGTATACCCTCCCAAAAATAAGTACATATCCATCAGAAAAAAATCTAACAGAGAGGCTACATGAATCAATCAGAAAGTATGATACTAACCATGTGGGTTCACACTGGAATACAGGGGATGTCGCGTTACGCCATTAGGTCCTGGCTTCCTCAGGGGTATAAAGTATAAATCCCAAATACCTCATATATATACACCTCCAAACACCACCACATCAATTGGTCAAACAAGAGAACAAGTAAATATATGGATCAAATCCAGATAGACAGGCTGCCCTTTGGCAATGAGTCCACTATAGGGGCTGTACAGGCATCCACAGTATTCCCAACACCAGGTTTTGTGAGTAATCCTATCATGCTCCATTAAGCCTATAGGGGTGGAATGTCTAACACATGTGGAATGTCTAGCACGTGTATAGTGTGCCACGCTGGAGCGCATAATAATCAGCTGGGTGGCCTGGGAGTGATGTAATCCTATGCATCACAGTATGCTTGTCACGCTGGAGTGCAAAGCTGAAGTGGATGCTAGGGGAGGATCTCCTCCCCCCAGCCTGCCTGCCTGCCTGCCAGGTGGAGCACACAAATGAGATACATGTCGGGGGAGAAGACATCTCCCCCCAGGATGCTTGCCTGCCAGCATGGAACGCATAAAGGAAGTAAATGCCGGGGGAGGAGACATCTCCCCTCCTGTCTGCATGTCAGAATCAAGCAAACAAGTGAAGTACATATCCAGAGAGGAGACATTAACCCTTCAGCCTGCTTGCAAGTAAAGCCAGAAATCAGTGGATCTATCGGCTAATTATAAGTGAAGAAGTGTGCCACAACAGAATGCTGTGGCACACTGAGCCACAGAGATCCAAGCCTGAAAGGGGCATAAATAGCCCCATATTGCACATCTCAGCATGGAATACAAAATAAGAAATAAAGGGAATGACAAGAAAAAACTCTGGGAGTTAAACTGCAAGAGGATCCTAAGAGGAAATGTTGATCATACTTATCATATTTTATCAGCGCAATAATCCACTACAGATATCAATAAAATATTGAAAAAGTACATAAACATGTGTATCAAATCTTATTCAATAAATTGGGATATTGATAAATATTTGGATTGGATTTCAAAAAGATATCCACACCAAAAACGTAATCAGTACTGATTGAACCCCAAGATGCTAACGTTTATAAAAACCTGTTAACAGTAACTCTTCATTTATACCCTTTGGAGACACACAGTCCATCATATATATCCATCTAGATTCTAAGCGTAGCAATGCTGGTGCAGCATCGCCCCCTCGAATATTTGGTGAGAGTCGATCCAAACCGTAAATCTTTGTTCCAATAATCTTACATCGATGAAATTGTAGATAGTGCATAGCTACGGTAGAGATTTGTTTTTGTGCTTTGAGATGGATTTCTGCCAAGGCGATATTGGACAAATGTTGTTGTATCCGTTTGCGTAATTCTTGTGAAGTTTGACCTATATATGCGAGAGAACACGGACAGACTAGAGCATAAATAACATTTTTAGTCTGACAATTGATGAAATTTTTCAGTTGAAATTCACGTTTGTCCATCGGGTTAACAAATATATAGGTGGAAGGCATATATGGACATACATTGCAGCCTCTGCAGGCATGGGACCCCTTGGGGACTATCCCTCTATTAAGTTTCACTGTTGGTCGAACAAAATGACTCCTGACCAGCTTGTCCTTGAGGCTTCTGGCTCTCCTTGCAGTTAGTGATGGTTTAGTGGATACAAGATGTTGGAGTTTGGGTTCAGACTATAAAATAGACCAATTCTTCTGTAATATACATTGAAGATCCCTCCACTGATTGTTATAGTCAGTTATTAGACGAGAAGCAGAGTCCTCTTTTTTTAGTCTAGGTTGCAACAAATTAGACCTTTCCAAATTTTTGGTCTTGTTCCATGCGGTATTAAGAGGTTTTTTTGGATACCCTCTTGCTTTTAGACAATAGGTTAAATCATTAGCCTGTAACATAAAATCATCGGTGTTACTACAATTTCGTTTGATCCTAATATATTGGCTATATGGAATACCACGTTTGAGATGTGGTGGGTGGAAACTACTGTAATGTAGAATACTGTTTGTTGATGTGTCCTTACGGAACAGATTCGTCCGAAAATGTCCATCTTCCAATGTGAGTTTCACATCAAGAAAATCAATATTTACTGCTGCAATTTTGTGGGTAAGATGTATATTGAGTTCATTGGTTTTGAGCTGAGTTATGAACTCAAGACATTGTTCTTTAGTGCCTGTCCAAAGCATAAGAACATCATCGATGTACCTGAACCACCGGAAGGCATGCGTCCAGAAAGCCGACAAAGGGTACACGTGCATCACCTCCCACCAACCCAAAAAAAGGTTAGCATAAGAGGGGGCGCAACGAGCACCCATGGCGGTCCCTAACACCTGCCTGTGGTAGGCACAATCGAAGATGAAGTAATTATGTCTCAAGACAAAAGATAACAATTCCAGCAAGAATGAGTTATGTGAAGGATCACTGGCTTCAGACTTATATAGGAATGATGCAACCGCATCCAAACCTAGGGTGTGTGAGATACTAGTATAGAGGGACTCCACATCCAGGGACACCAAAAAGGTGTCCTGTTGGACATGGAGTCCCTCCAATTGGTTTAACAAATGCATCGTATCCCGCACATACGATTGTAATTTGAGAGCATGGGGTTGGAGATAGAAATCCAAGTACTCGCAGGGTCTTTCATTGAGTCCCCCAATACCAGCCACTATTGGTCTACCCGGAGGTGCAGTGAGTGATTTATGCACCTTCGGAAGAAGATAGAATGTCGGTGTGACTGGTTTGGGGGTAGTCAAAAAATCCCTTTCACTCTTGTCTATGACCCCTCCACCAAACGCTCTTTCAAGAATAGCATCCAATTTTTTCTTAAACAAAGATGTGGGGTCTGAAGGGAGTATTGCATATATATCTTTGTTGCCCAGTTGTCTCCTGGCCTCAGAGAGATAGGATTCAACTGGCCAAAGCACAATATTTCCGCCCTTGTCCGCCTCTTTTATAATGAATAGGGGGTTGTTTTTCAGGGAATGTATGGCTTGTTTTTGTGCTACTGTAAGATTCTTACCAACGTGTTTACTCACACTGAGATTCTCCACATCATGTACGACAGCTCTAAAGAAGGTTTGTATGGATGGTAGGGTTCCCAATGAAGGAGTCATTTTGGAGGGAAGACATGAGTTAAATTTTCTCCTACCCAGGGCCTCCTCATTTTCTTTAAGTAGATCCATGAGGTCCTAGAAAGCCTGTCGCTCATCACATGGTAGATCATCAATCAAGGAGGGCTGCCGATAAAGGAACTTAAATGTGAGATTTCTGCAAAAGAGATAGGTGTCTTTAATAAATACAAATTTATCGAGAGTCTGCATAGGAGAAAATGTCAATCCCTTCTCCAAAACTGACCTCTCATCCCTTGTAAGTATATGATCGGACAGATTAATGATCTATAACTCTCCTGGATGATCCACCATTGATGAGTCGGCTACCGTCTGTTTTTGCTCCTCAAGCGATTTTGAAAGGGTGAGTAATTCTTGTGTTTCTGTTTTCTTGTGTTTTTTTGCCCTCCATTTCTGCCCTCCACGTCTTGTGCGCCCTCTAGGTCGCTGGTGTCCGTGGATAAAAAATCACTAGATGTGACATCCCCATCTCTACTCCTAGGTGGCATATCAGCCATATTGGACCGGGATCTTTTATTACCATAATGTGACCATTTGTATGCCACTTTATTGTCATAATCCAGTTTGTCTCTGATAAATTTCCGTTTTTTACCCGCCATAATCTCCTTCTCATAACGGTCAAGAGTGTCCTTCAATTTATTAAGAAAAGGCTGAACTAAAGTTGTTTTATCAAATGTTTCCATCCTCCCTTCATAAGTGATAATTTTATTTTTAAGTTCTGACAACAAGCCTTTATCATGATCTATTAACATTTTTAGTATAATTTGAGAACTTTGCAGCAGACCTGTCTCCCAGAAGACCTTGAATTGTGAATCACACTCCCATGTCGGGAAGATCTGGATCCGTATACCTCTTGGAACAATGCCCAACTTTAGATATTCCTCTAGACTATTGGCATTCCACCATACTCGTATGTAGTTTTTGTGTAGTTTAATTAACTCATTCGATACCACCATGAAGTCATCATTGGCCTCAGATGTTACTGCGGTATGGAACAAAGTTGATGCCTGATTTTTCCAAGCCAGCTCTTTGGCGTCAAAATCAAATGCCATTTCAAAAATAATGCTCTCTAAAAAGACCAAATGAAACAATTAGACAAATACAATGAACTAATAAAGGAGGAAATCAATCATTTTTACCATATAGTTTGATCATAGTTTTAGGTGTGCTTGGGTTGAGGGGTGGAGAAGAAAAGACACCACCAAAAAAATCAAATATGAAAAATGTATAAGACCCAGCACCACCTTATGATAAGACATACACCTGTGCCATCTTGGGGTTCAATCAGTACTGATTACGTTTTTGGTGTGGATATCTTTTTGAAATCCAATCCAAATATTTATCAATATCCCAATTTATTGAATAAGATTTGATACACATGTTTATGTACTTTTTCAATATTTTATTGATATCTGTAGTGGATTATTGCGCTGATAAAATATGATAAGTATGATCAACATTTCCTCTTAGGATCCTCTTGCAGTTTAACTCCCAGAGTTTTTTCTTGTCATTCCCTTTATTTCTTATTTTGTATTCCATGCTGAGATGTGCAATATGGGGCTATTTATGCCCCTTTCAGGCTTGGATCTCTGTGGCTCAGTGTGCCACAGCATTCTGTTGTGGCACACTTCTTCACTTATAATTAGCCGATAGATCCACTGATTTCTGGCTTTACTTGCAAGCAGGCTGAAGGGTTAATGTCTCCTCTCTGGATATGTACTTCACTTGTTTGCTTGATTCTGACATGCAGACAGGAGGGGAGATGTCTCCTCCCCCGGCATTTACTTCCTTTATGCGTTCCATGCTGGCAGGCAAGCATCCTGGGGGGAGATGTCTTCTCCCCCGACATGTATCTCATTTGTGTGCTCCACCTGGCAGGCAGGCAGGCAGGCTGGGGGGAGGAGATCCTCCCCTAGCATCCACTTCAGCTTTGCACTCCAGCGTGACAAGCATACTGTGATGCATAGGATTACATCACTCCCAGGCCACCCAGCTGATTATTATGCGCTCCAGCGTGGCACACTATACACGTGCTAGACATTCCACATGTGTTAGACATTCCACCCCTATAGGCTTAATGGAGCATGATAGGATTACTCACAAAACCTGGTGTTGGGAATACTGTGGATGCCTGTACAGCCCCTATAGTGGACTCATTGCCAAAGGGCAGCCTGTCTATCTGGATTTGATCCATATATTTACTTGTTCTCTTGTTTGACCAATTGATGTGGTGGTGTTTGGAGGTGTATATATATGAGGTATTTGGGATTTATACTTTATACCCCTGAGGAAGCCAGGACCTAATGGCGTAACGCGACATCCCCTGTATTCCAGTGTGAACCCACATGGTTAGTATCATACTTTCTGATTGATTCATGTAGCCTCTCTGTTAGATTTTTTTCTGATGGATATGTACTTATTTTTGGGAGGGTATACTCTTCCCTGAGGTTAGAATTCACTATTATAGCAACATTTCTATTCATTATTTAGAGGGCTCATCATAGTAATCTGTTCGCATTGAATTTTATATTATACTATACCTACGTCATACAGATCATCCAGAGGGCTTATTATAGCAGTTTGTTTATACTACCAGGATCATTGGATCTCACATTATATTTGTGCCATATATCTTCTGATGTATATATCTGTATGCACATTATATTGGATTCACACGTTAGAACTCTCTAGAGGGTTATTTTTGTCCATGCGTTTTTTTGTCTTATATGTTTTTTAAACTGTACTTTTTAATTAAGTGGTGCTGAATGTTTTTTCTATAGTAAAATTTCTACAATGTTTTCAACACACTGCCTCTATATTTGATTATTTACTATGCTTGGTGCCTGCTCTACCCTTTGCTTTCTTTCTCTCATTTATTTCTCAGGGACTTTGGCACAGGTGTATGTCTTATCATAAGGTGGTGCTGGGTCTTATACATTGGCCAGTATACTGTGTGGAGCGATTCGTCGGTTTCTGAGCTATTGTGGAATTTACAATAGATATCACTCATGTAATGTAAGAAGCGAAATCTTTTCATTGTACTATATATATATTTCTCTTCGGTATCTGTGACCATGGCTTGCCCCCCCTAGTTTTGATCCTGGGTACGCCAATGGTAGGAGCTCCACCCAATCGGTATGGTGAGCGTTAACAAAGTGCCGGAGGTAGATGGTAAGGATTTGGTTGATACGCTCCACTTAGCCATTGGACTGTGGATGGTAGGCGGAGGAAAAATCCAAGGTGACATCCAGTAGCTTACAGGTAGCTCTCCAGAAATGTGAGGTGAACTGAACCCCTTGATCCGACACAATGTGGAGGGGTAGGCCATGGAGACAGAAGATATTACGGAAGAAATCCTTGGCCAGCTCCGATGGAGACGGGAGACCAGGCAGAGGGATGAAGTAGGCCATCTTAGAGAAGCGGTCGGCGATCACCCAAATGACTGTACAACCGTCAGAAACAGAGAGATCAGTAATAAAGTCCATGGCAATGTGCTGCCACGGGGCAGCAGGTACGGGAAGAGGCAGGAAGCGACCGGCTGGAAGATGTCTGGGAACTTTGTTGCGGGCACAGGACGAACAGGCCGAGATGAAGTCTACCACATCCTTGCGCAGGGTAGTGAAGAACCTTCTCACGATCTGGTACCGCTACAAACGTCTTACCGGGTGGAAGACGAGTCAGATCCAGGGGGGCCACATTCATCACTTTGGAGGGGTCGATGATGTGCATAGGCTCCTCCTCTTGATCGGAGGACAGGAAGGATCGGGACAAGGCGTCGGCTTTGACATTCTTGTCCACCGGGCGGAAGTGTAGGACAAAGTCGAAGCGGGCGTAGAACAAAGACCACCGGGCCTGGCGCGGGTTGAGTCTTTGGGCATTCTGGAGATATACCAGGTTTTTGTGATCCGTATAGATGATCATCGGGTATGGAGCCCCTTCAAGCAGGTAAAGCCACTCCTCCAGTGCCAATTTAATGGCTAACAGTTCTCGGTCTCCTATAGAGTAGTTGCGCTCAGATGAGGAGAAGAGTTTGGAGAAGAAGCCGCAGGTTACAATTCTCCCGGAAGAAGACTTTTGGGTGAGCACCGCTCCGGCTTCGGGGGAGGAAGCATCAACCTCCAGGTAGAACTGTTTGTTGCAGTCCGGACGGTGCAGCACTGGGGCAGAGGAGAAGGCTTGCTTTAAGGAAAGGAGGCCTCCTCAGCTTAGGGCGACCATTCCTTGGGATTTGCTCCCTTACGGGTGAACGCAGGTATGGGAGCAGTCCGGGAAGAGAAGTGCGGGATAAAGAGACAATAGTAGTTGGCGAAGCCCAGGAATCGCTGAATAGCCTTCAACCCCTCCGGACGGGGCCACTTTAGGACAGCAGAGAGCTTCTCAGGATCCATTCGTAGGCCTGTCTGGGAGATAACATAGCCCAGGAAAGGGAGAGAGGTCTGCTCGAAGAGGCACTTCTCGAATTTTGCATAGAGGTGATTCTGCCTGAGCCTAAGCAGGACCTGACGAACTTCCCTCCGGTGAGTGGGAAGATCCGGAGAGAAGACCAAGATATCATCCAGGTGCACCACCATGCAAGAGTAAAGAAGATCACGGAAGATGTCGTTGACCAATTCTTGGAAAATGGCAGGAGCATTGCAGAGACTGAAGGGCATCACATGGTATTCATAGTGACCATCCCGGGTATTGAATGCCGTCTTCCACTCATCTCCATGATGGATTCGGACCAGGTTATACACCCCACGTAGATCTAGCTTGGTAAAGATCCTAGCTTCCTTAAGACGGTCAAACAACTCGGAGATGAGCGGCAGGCGGTATTTGTTCTTTACCAGGATTTGGTTAAGTCCTCTATAGTCAATACAGGGGCGTAAAGAACCATCTTTCTTCTTGATGAAGAAGAATCCAGCTCCAGCCGGGGAGGTAGATTTCCAGATGAATCCCCTGGCCAGATTCTCCTCGATGTACTCCAACATGGCCCGGGTTTCGGCCAACGACAACGGGTAAATACGCCCACAGGGTGGAGTGACGCCCGGTACCAGGTCGATTGGGCAATCATATGGCCTATGAGGTGGCAGAGTCTCTGCTTCCTTTTTACTGAAAGACATCTGCATAGGACCAGTAAGGTGCTGGTAGACCGGATAAATTAGCCGGGGTAGGTGGAGGATGAGCCGGGCGAACCGGAACCAGGCAGGTCCTATGGCAATCCTGCCCCCACCGGAGTACTTCACTGGATTGCCAGTTCAGCACGGGTTCATGTGTCTGGAGCCAGGGTAGACCTAGCAACAGGGAGTGAGAGAGTCCGGACAGCACATGGAAGGAGATCTTCTCAGAGTGCAGCATTCCCACCTGCAGGGTTATGGGTTCAGTGACGAGCAGGATGGTCACAGGAAGGAGTCTTCCATCCACGGAGGCGATTGACAATGGTTCAGCCAGAGGTTTGGTGGGAATCCGGTATCTCTCTACCAGGGACTGGGAAATGAGGTTTCCAGCAGCTCCAGAATCCAGGTGAGCAATTTCAAAGTGACGGTTCTCTCCCCAGGAGATAGGGACGGACAAAGTCAGGGACGGAGAGGGCTTACTTTTGCCTAGGACGACCTCTCCGAGCAGTCCTAGACGTTGGAATTTCCCGTCTTCTCCAGGCAGGAAAGGATGAAGTGCTCCTTACTGCCGCAATAGAAACAGCTTGTAATGATCTGCTACAAGAACTAAGGAAAGATAGGAAAACTGTCCCTACAATAGGACTAAGCTGATTCCCTACGATGCAGCGGGCAACCTGTTCCTTGTGAACAGACCCGCCTTCGTCCTCAGCTAGTCTGAACGCAGACCTATAGATATAAGGGAGGGGTCCCTAAAAGTACTAAGGACTGAGACAAAATTGGACACCTCCTAGTAGAAGTTGTAGTGGAGCAAAAAGACAAACGGACAAAAATATTTAGAGGTCCAAGGACCAAGCAAACTATAAAGATAGGTACAAAGCACCTGGCTAGATTAAGAGTCAAAGTAACACTGAAGTCCAGCAAAGCCAGAAGGGTGGAGCTGGAATAAATCGGCAGCAGGTCACGTGACCACAAAATAGAAAAAAACTAACAGGAGGGTTCTAACGGTACCCCCTCTTCTATGAGGATCCCCCAGATCCTCCAGGCTCAGGCCTATCAGGAAACCTCCTGTGAAACGCTCTGATAAGTCTAGGACATCATCTGCTCTTACCCAGGAGTTATCCTCAGGACCGAAACCTTTCCAAGCGATGAGATTCTGCAATCTCCCTCTATGCCTTCTGGAATTCAGGATACGAGAAATTTCATATTCACCGTCTTCCACCACCGGGTGAACTGTGACAGTGGCATCCCTATCCGATACATCAGCTTTTTTCAACAAGGAAACATGAAACACCGGATTATTCTTCCAGGAGCAGGGAACCTCCAACCTCACAGCCGACTGGTTAACCACCTGAGCACCTTAAATGGTTACACAAACTTCGGACCCAATTTCTTAGAAGGAATCCTCAACCGCAGATTCTTTGAGGACAACCAAACCATGTCACCAACCGTAAACAAAACCTCTTGGCGTTTCCTGTTAAAATACTTCTTAGACTTTTTGTTAGCCTCTTGAAAGTTACAACGTACATCAGTCCAAACTCTCTCCAAATCACCGGAAAAATTCTCCTCCTCCGGCACAGCCGACACCAATTTGGAGAACGAACCAAACGACGGATGTCTCCCAGTACAACAAAAAAAAATGGAGAACACCCAGCAGAAGAGGATGTATGGTTGTTAAGAGCAAATTCAGCAAGTGGCAGAAACTCAGACCACCCCTCTTGATTGTCTGCCACAAAACAACGCAAAAACTGCTCAACATGCTGGTTCTTTCTTTCTGTCTGTCCATTAGACTTAGGATGATACCCAGATGAAAATGACAAATGGACTCCCAACCTGTCACAAAAAGCACGCCAAAAACGAGCAACAAACTGAGGTCCCCTATCAGAAACAATGTCGGTGGGAACGCCATGGAGTCTGACAATTTCCTTGACCAATGCCTTAGCGAGTGTCTTAGTGCAGGGTAGTTTAATGAAAGGAACCAAGTGACACATCTTGCTAAAACGGTCCACGACCACCCAGATGACAGTGAAACCCTCAGACACAGGAAGGTCAGTAATAAAATCCATTGCAAGATGCGTCCAAGGTGCACTAGGAACCTCCAGAGGGCAAAGCAACCCCGCAGCAGGAGCATGTGAAGCCTTTGATCTAGCACACACCGTACATTGACGCACCCATTTAATGTTTTCCTTCCCAGGCCACCAAAAACTGCGACCTACCAGTCTCTTAGTCTCAGAAATTCCTGGATGACCTGCCAACCGAGACTCATGATACTCCACAAACAACTCTCTCCTAAAAGTTCTAGGCACAAACAACCTCCCATGGGGAGTGTTAGATGGGGCATCTTCCTGGGCTTTCAGAATCCCATCTTCCAAAACGGAGTCCAATGCTGCTATCACAACTCCTTCCTGTAAAATGCTCTCCTCCTCCTCGGTACCAACCATGGAAGAAAAGCTGCGAGATAAAGCATCAGCTTTAACATTCTTAGTACCCGGGATGTAAGTAACAGAAAAATTAAACCGCGAAAAAAAAAGAGCCCACATAGCCTGACGGGCATTCAAGCGCTTGGCAGCATCTAGATAGATCAGATTCTTATGATCAGTGAAAACCTGAATGGGAAATTTAGCATCTTCCAAGAAATGACGCCAATGTTCAAATGCGAGTTTGATAGCCAGCAATTCCTGATCACCAACATCGTAATTAAGTTCGGTTTCAGAAAATTTTTTCGAAAAAAAAGCACAGGGATGATCCCCATCCTTGTTCTCCTGAGACAAAACCGCACCGACCCCCACCGAAGAAGCATCAACCTCGACCAAAAAAGGCTTGGTTTCATCAGGCTGCATAAGGATGGGGGCAGAACTGAACCTCTCCTTGAGATACACAAAAGCTTCAATGGCCTCAGTAGTCCACTGGACCGTATTCGCACCTTTCTTGGTGAGATCGGTCAGCGGCTTAACAATTATAGAAAAATTCTTAATAAATTTTTTGTAATAATTGGCGAAACCCAAAAATCTCTGTACCGATTTTAAACCAATAGGCCTAGGCCATTCTTGCACAGCCTGAACCTTCACTGGGTCCATCTCAAAGCCCTCGCTGGAGATAATGTAGCCCAAAAAACTAATTCTCTGCACAGCGAACTCGCATTTCTCCAGCTTAGCAAAAAGTGAATTGTCACTTAATAACTGCAATACCTCACGTACGCTCTGCCAATGAGACTCCAGGTCTGGCGAATAAATCAAAATGTCATCCAAATACACCACCAGATTCTTACCACTCAAAGGTCTCAGGATGTCATTAATAAGGTTCTGAAAAAACGCTGGTGCATTGGTAAGACCAAAAGGCATAACCAGATTCTCAAAATAACCCACTGGGGTGTTAAAAGCAGTCTTCCATTCATCACCCTCCTTCATTCGCAACAAATTGTATGCCCCCCGGAGATCAACTTGGCCCCCACTAACTGATTAAACAAGTCAGGAATTAACGGCAGTGGGTAGGAATTGCGTACGGTAATTTTATTAATTTAGCAAAAGTCCAGACATGGACGTAAACCGCCATCCTTTTTTTTTACAAAAAAAAATCCAACAGCCACAGGTGACTTAGAAGGTCTAATGTGACCAGCAGCCAAACTCGTCTGTATGTATTCCTCCAAGGCCTTTCTTTCAGGGATAGTAAGATTAAATAAGCGACTCTTAGGAAGAGTAGCTATAGGAACAAACTCAATGGTGCAATCATAGTCCCTATGAGAAGGTAGAATTTGCGACTCCTCCTCTGAAAAAACCTTCCAAAAATCCTGAATAGCTACCAGTAATTCCCCTCTTTCCACAGCAGCAATGTGACTGTTCCAACATTTATCATAACATTTAAGACTCCAAGATTTAATCTCATTAGTAGACCAGTCCAGTAAAGGATTGTGCAGTTTTAACCAAGGGAAACCTAAAACTACTGGAGAAGGTAAATTATTTAATACCACTAAATCCAAATTCTCTTGGTGAATACCATTAATAGTGAGGGGAAATGCAGCAACCTTGTGAGTAACACATTTCAAAGGAGTGTTATCAACAGCAACCACAGAAATAGGAGATGACAAAGGTTTGGATTCCAATTTAAGTTTTTCCAAAAAACCCTTATCAATCACATTCAGTGTAGAACCACAATCCACAAATACCTGAAATTCAATCAACTCCTCCTGCAATGAGGTACTCCCTGAAAGAAATACTCCCTTAGAATTTAAACAAGCAATACAGGCGTAACTGACCTTTTTTTTTTCTTTGTTCAACAGAAGCTCACAGTTCTTAACAAAATGGTCAGATTTACCACAATAAAAACACAATCCCTTGGAAAACCTGCGGTCTTTTTCCTGAGAGCGGAGTGACATCGCCCCAACCTCCATCGGTTCTCCGTCGTCCGAGCAGACCCTCTGATGACTAGGAGCTGCCATAGCAGGAGTTTTCTTCTCATTAACCCTGGCACGCAGTCTCCTGTCCACCCGTATAGCTAATTGCATGACTTCTTGCAAGTTTCCAGGTGCAGGGAAAGCAATCAGCAGATCCTTAACCCTTTCACTTAAACCAGCAAGAAACAAACATTTAAACGCCGAATCATTCCATCTCTCTTCAGAAGACCACCTTCTGAAGTGTGTACAATAATTTTCAACATCACCTGACCCCTGCTTTAAACGTCTCAGTTGTGTCTCAGCAGAAGAGACTCGATCAGGATCGTCATACAACAACCCCATAGCAGAAAAAAAATCTTCCACTGATCTAAAACACGGATCGTTAGGTTGGAGAGAAAAGGCCCATCCCTGTGGTTCCTTGTGCAAAAGTGACATGATAAACCTAATGCGCTGTGATTCATTCCCAGAGGACCTGGGTCTCAAACGAAAATATAATAAACAAGCATTTTTAAAGGAAAAAAAATCTTGTTGTTTACCATAAAAAAAATCAGGCAGTCCAACCTTCGGTTCAACAAAATGCGCTCCAGGACAGCTACTCACGTGTTGCTGGAGCTCGGCCACCTCAAGAGACAATCACTGCAGGCATTGAGCCAATTCCTGAACAGACACCATGCTGACCTCCGGATCTCTTTCCTTAGGATTTTTTTTTTTATTTTGGGCTGGACTTACTGTTATGATCTGCTACAAGAACTAAGGAAAGATAGGAAAACTGTCCCTACTATAGGACTAAGCTGATTCCCTATGATGCAGCGGGCATCCTGTTCCTTGTGAAGAGACCCGCCTTCGTCCTCAGCTAGTCTGAACGCAGACCTATAGATATAAGGGAGGGGTCCCTAAAAGTACTAAGGACTGGGACAAAATTGGACACCTCCTAGCAGAAGTTGTAGCAGAGCAAAAAGACAAACAGACAAAAATACTTAGAGGTCCAAGGACCAAGCAAACTATAGAGATAGGTACAAAGCACCTGGCTAGATTAAGAGTCAAAGTAACACTGAAGTCCAGCAAAGCCACGAAGGGCAGAGCTGGAATAAATAGGCAGCAGGTCACGTGACCACAAAATAGAAAAAAACTAACAGGAGGGTTCTAACACAGCTCCCCTCGGCTCGGCGTGACTCTTGGCGAGATTTGACCATCTTGGTCTGATCGATCTGCCTAGGTTTGGGCGAGTGCGCCTGGGGAGTGACTGGTCGAGAGGCAGGTCTCTGGAAAGTAGGAGCAAGGCGAGGAAACTTTCTCTCCCGGGTAGTCTCTTTGGTACGTTCTTGGAACTGGATGTCAATCCGGGTAGTCAGTGACACCAGGTCATCCAGGGTGGTAGGAATGTCCCGACCGGCTAACTCGTCCTTAGTCCGACTGGAAAGACCCTCCCAGAAGACGGACACCAGAGCCTCGTTATCCCAGGCAAGCTCAGAAGCGAGGGTACGGAACTGTATGGCATATTGGCCCACGGTGAGATTCTCTTGACGGAGAAGTAGCAGAGAGGAGGCTGAAGAGGATTTTCGTCCTGACTCTTCGAAGACTTTCCAGAAAGCAGCGAGGAAAGATGATAGGTCGGACACCAGGGGGTTCCCTCTCTCCCACAGGGGATTTAGCCATGCCAGTGCTTCCCCAGTGAGACGGGACATGATGAATGCCACCTTGGCCCGGTCGGAGATAAACTGATGTGCCAAGAGTTCAAAGTGCAGGGTGCACTGGTTTATGAAACCCCGAGCTAGAGCAGGGTCACCTCCAAAGCGAGGAGGTGCAGAAAGCCGGGTTGGATGCCGTGGTATTGGTGGGCAGCGGCGCTGCCGGAGCCGGTGTTGCTCGACTAGGGGCGGACACAGGTGGTACGGACCACAGGTAGGTCAGGATGGTTTCCTGTTGGGATCTCTCACGAGAAGCCTCCTAGTACAGGTCAGCAAGCGAAGGGGCCTGGGGGCCACCGGGTTCCATGGCCCGAGCAAACTGTTACGGGTCAGGGAGGTGGAACCTCTGTGATACGGTGCAAGGAGGGACCCAGAGGGGCGTAACTAAGTATCAACCCGGACCGACCGTGGTCGTACGGCGGCTAACGACTCCGTGACCAGGGAGGGACCGAGCCGAGGGACCAGGTGCTACTCTGGGGCCGACCTTGTAAGGGAGCAGGTGACTCCCACGGTACAGATGGCAGGGACTGACCGGAATAGCAGGTAGGCACAGCAGGTAGGCTGGCGAGAAGAAGCCTCCAGGTAGGTTATCAGGTAGACACGGCAAGTGACGGCAGGAGTCTCTAGGTAGACAGGCAGGTGGTCACGGCAAGTGACGGCAGGAGTCTCTAGGTAGGCTGGCAGGTGGTCACGGCAAGTGACGGTTGGAGCCTCCGGGTAGGCTCAGCAGGTGGTTACAGCAAGTGACGGCGGGTGTTTCCAGGTAAGTGGGCTGGCAGGCACGGCAGGTAACAGGCAGGTAACAGGCAGGTGCTTCCAGGTAAGCGGGTTGGCAGGCACGGCAGGTAACAGGCAGGTGCTTCCAGGTAAGCAGGCTGGCAGGCACGGCAGGTAACAGGCAGGACTAGTCAGGCTAGCAGTGGGACTGAGGGCTGAAGCATAGATAAGTATACTGTGCGACAACTATTTCTCGGGCACCTCCATTGTGAAAGAGGTGCCTTATATATGGGAGGTCCTCCGGCAATTGGCCGGGGACTCCTTAGGATGGCGCACGCGGCCCCTTTAAAAGAGTGAGAGCGTGTGCATGCACCCTAAGCACAGTGCCCGGGAAGCTGCGAGCGCCGGCAGCAGCAGGAAAAGGAGCGCTGGAGGACGCCGAGCGGGGAGCGAGCAGGTAAGAGGGACGGCGTCTCTGTCTGGCAGGGGGCAGAGGCTCCGATGCTACATACAGTACAGACCAAAAGTTTGGACACACCTTCCAAGAATCTTGAGATGCTTAGCACTTGTTGGCCTTTTTGCCTTCACTCTGCGGTCCAGCTCATATAAAGTAAAAAAGGTATGTATATTTATTTTAGTGAAAAATTTAAAATAAAAAAATATATATATAACAAAAAAGGAATGTATTATTTATTTTAGTGAAAAATTACAAATAATAGCAAAAATATATATATAAAAAATATAAAAAAGGAATTTATATTTATCTTAGTTAAAAATGTAAAATTAAAAAAAATATATATATATAAAAAAGTATGTATATTTATTTTAGTGAAAAATTTTAAATAATATATATATATATATATATATATATATATGCAAGGAATGTATATTTATTTTATTGAAAATTTTAAATTAAAAAATATATATATATTAAAAAAAGGAATTTATATTTATTTTAGTGAAAAATGTAAAATAAAAAAAATATATATATATAGAACATAAAAGGAATGTATATTTATTTTAGTGAAAAAATTTAAATAAAATTATATATATATATATATATATATATATATATATATATATATAAAGGAAATGTATATTTATTTTAGTGAAAAATTTAAAATAAACAAAATATATATATAAAAATGGAATCATTGCTTATTAGGGGGATCGACTCTATTCTACCAAACATACGGGGTGGTAGGATGGGACAAAAACTTGCCCAGATTGAATCCTGTTGGATTTGGACTTTGAGCACAGTACATCCAAACGGATTGAATGAGAACATCAGTTATGCCCCCTTCCTCTGATTGTCCACTTTGGCTTGTAATATGTTCTGCACTTTTGTATTCAATTCTTCCGTCTATATTATGATACATGGTTGAACCTTGATTTTATAGTAGGATTTTTTATTGTATTTTAACTTTTATTCTTTGTCTATGTTATGTAGGACCTTCATCCTCCTGTCCTTGATATGTACATCCCTTTCTTGTGTTGTCTGTTACATTGGTGCTGTTGGACAATTCAACTTCAGTGGACATCTGCATAAGCAAAACGATGGATCTCTTACCTTCTGATAACAATCTTCACGATGTGGCACCTTTATATAGGGATGTATTTAGATGCTGCATATATTTTTGTATACTTATATTTATATATTGTTTAAATTATACTATGTATACTGTCAAACATTGATGTAGACAGCATCTCTACTATATCTACCATTCTATATATCCACACATTGTTTGTTGTTTTGCCTGCATTTATGTTGCTCTGATGGCTGTCATGTGTTATATTGCACTTTATGCTCGCGATTGTCCTGCAATGTGTGGGGGTCCCCGTGTGTGCGGCACATTATTGGGATTACCTCTGCTATATAGTGACTGCGTGCCCTGTACGCATGCGTGCCACTGCTTCGTTACTGTGGCCGGCTCTCTGTGTCTGTAGCGGAGCGTGACGCCGGGTCACCTCTGACCTGCCGTCACGTGATGCGTGACGTGGACGCCGGCTAGCGTCTCGGTTGCTGTGGTTACGCATGCGTCACTTCCTGGTCACGTGTCACTCGGCATCATGCATCACGTGGTTGGCTTGCGCTCACGTGATGCGGATATCCTTAATCATTGTCATGTATCATCTGTGCCTAGCGCCGGTGGGCGCCTATAAATATCCAAGGGATGTATCCATCGTCACGCCCCCTGACGAAGGGTTAACCGAAACGCGCGTTGGGGCTGCTGCTCCACGCGTACAGCCTTCTGATTTGTGCCCTCCTTCCTGTTGCCCTGTCCTCCTGCCTTTACCTGATATTGTGGGTCTCACTGGTATGTATATTATTATAATATTATTATTTGGTAGTGGGACTTACTATCTAGGGGCACCTGATGATGATGTTGTGGCTTTGGTACTTAATACTGGAATATAGTATATGTTCCTGCACAAATTTGTGACCATTCTACATAAAATTATTATTATGCTGTACTGCATGTAGCTGGATCTATCTGGTTCACAGTAGCTATTTCTATATTCCCCCTATGTCTGTTTTTTGTTTTTAAAATAAAAAAAATATATATATAACAAAAAAGGAATGTATATTTATTTTAGTGAAAAATTACAAATAATAACAAAAATATATATATAAAAAATATAAAAAAGGAATTTATATTTATCTTAGTGAAAAATGTAAAATAAAAAATAAATATATATAAAAAAATGAATGTATATTTATTTTAGTGAAAAATTTAAAATAAAATAAAAAAAAAAATATATATATATATATATATATATATATATATATATATATACAGTACAGACCAAAAGTTTGGACACACCTTCTCATTTAAAGATTTTTCTGTATTTTCATGAGTATGAAAATTGTACATTCACACTGAAGGCATCAAAACTATGAATTAACACATGTGGAATTATATACTTAACAAAAAAGTGTGAAACAACTGAAAATATGTCTTATATGCTAGGTTCTTCAAAGAAGCCACCTTTTGCTTTGATGACTGCTGTGCACACTCTTTCCATTCTCTTGATGAGCTTCAAGAGGTAGTCACCGGAAATGGTTTTCACTTCACAGGTGTGCCCTGTCAGGTTTAATAAGTGGGATTTCTTGCCTTATAAATGGGGTTGGGACCATCAGTTGTGTTGTGCAGAAGTCTGGTGGAGACACAGCTGATAGTCCTACTGAATAGACTGTTAGAATTTGTATTATAGCAAGAAAAAAGCAGCTAAGTAAAGAAAAACGAGTGGCCATCATTACTTTAAGAAATGAAGGTCTGTCAGTCTGAAAAATTGGGAAAACTTTGCAAGTGTCTCCAAGTGCAGTTGCAAAAACCATCAAGCGCTACAAAGAAACTGGCTCACATGAGGACCGCCCCAGGAAAGGAAGACCAAGAGTCACCTCTGCTTCTGAGGATAAGTTTATCCGAGTCACCAGCCTCAGAAATTGCAGGTTAACAGCAGCTCAGATTAGAGACCAGGTCAATGCCACACAGAGTTCTAGCAGCAGACACATCTCTTCAACAACTGTTAAGAGGAGACTTTGTGCAGCAGGCCTTCATGGTAAAATAGCTGCTAGGAAACCACTGCTAAGGACAGGCAACAAGCAGAAGAGACTTGTTTGGGCTAAAGAACACAAGGAATGGACATTAGACCAGTGGAAATCTGTGTTTTGGTCTGATGAGTCCAAATTTGAGATCTTTGGTTCCAACCACCGTGTCTTTGTGCGACGCAGAAAAGGTGAACAGATGGACTCTACATGCCTGGTTCCCACCGTGAAGCATGGAGGAGGAGGTGTGATGGTGTGGGGGTGCTTTGCTGGTGACACTTTTGGGGATTTATTCAAAATTGAAGGCATACTGAACCAGCATGGCTACCACAGCATCTTGCAGCGGCATGCTATTCCATCCGGTTTGCGTTTAGTTGGACCATCATTCATTTTTCAACAGGACAATGACCCCAAACACACCTCCAGGCTATTTGACCAAGAAGGAGAGTGATGGGGTGCTACACCAGATGACCTGAACCCAATCGAGATGGATTAGGGTGAGCTGGACCGCAGAGTGAAGGCAAAAGGGCCAACAAGTGCTAAGCATCTCTGGGAACTCCTTCAAGATTGTTGGAAGACGATTTCCGGTGACTACCTCTTGAAGCTCATCAAGAGAATGCCAAGAGTGTGCAAAGCAGTCATCAATGCAAAAGGTGGCTGCTTTGAAGAGCCTAGAATATAAGACATATTTTCACTTGTTTCACACTTTTTTGTTAAGTATATAATTCCACATGTGTTAATTCATAGTTTTGATGCCTTCAATGTGAATGTACAATTTCCATAGTCAAGAAAATACAGAAAAATCTTTAAATGAGAAGGTGTGTCCAAACTTTTGGTCTGTACTGTATATAAAAGGAATGTATATTTATTTTATTGAAAAATTTAAATTAAATATATATATATATATTAAAAAAAGGAATTTATATTTATGTTAGTGAAAAATGTAAAATAATATATACATTTTTGTGAAAAATTTTAAAAAAAATGTATATATAGATATATATATATATATAAAAGGATTTTATATTTATTTTAGTAAAAAATTTAAATAAAAAAAATATATATATTAAAAAAAGGAATGTATATTTATTTTTGTGAAAAATTTTAAATAAAAATAATTATTTTGATATATAAAAAAGGAATGTATACTTATTTTAGTGAAAAATGTAAAATAAAGAAAAAAAAAAAAAAAAAATATATATATATATATATATATATATATATATATAAAAAAAAGGAATGTATATTTATTTAGGGAAAATTTTAAAATAAAAATATATATATATAAAAAGTAATGTATGTTTATTTTTGTGAAAAATGTAAAATAAAATATAAATATATATATAACAAAAAAGGAATGTATATTTATTTTAGTAAAAAATTGATAATAAAAAAAAATATATATATATATATACAGTCATGTCCAAAAGTATTGAGAATAAGACAAATAGTAATTTTTCCAAAGTTTACTGCCTCATTTTTTGTAATGGCAATTTGCATATACTCCTGAATGTCAAAGAGTGATCAGCCTAACAGCAATTACTGTACTTGCAAAGTCAATATTTGCCCAGAAAATGAACTTTAACCCCCAAAACACATTTCAACATCATTGCAGTCCTGCCTTAAAAGGAGCAGCTAACATCGTTTTAGTGATTGATCCATTAACACAGGTGTGGGTGTTGATGAGGACAGGGCTGGCGATCAATCAGTCATGATTAAGTAAGAATGACATCACTGGACACTTTAAAAGGAGGCTGGTTCTTGGTATCATTGTTTCTCTTCAGTTAACCATGGTTATCTCTAAAGAAACACGTGCAGCCATCATTGCACTGCACAAAAATGGCCTAACAGGGAAGAGTATCGTAGCTACAAAGATTGCACCTTAGTCAAAAATCTATTGCATCATCAAGAACTTCAAGGAGAGAGCTTCCATTGTTGTCAAAAAGGCTCCAGGGCGCCCAAGAAAGACCAGCAAGCGCCAGGACCGTATCTTAAAACTGTTTCATCTGCGGGATCAGACTACCAGCAGTGCCGAGCTTGCTCAGGAATGGCAGCAGGCTGGTGTGAGTGCTTCTGCACGCACTGTGAGGCGGAGACTCTTTGACCAAGGGCTGGTTTCAAGGAGGGCAGCAAAGAAGCCACTTCTCTCCAGAAAAAACATCAGGGACCGACTGATATTCTGCAAAAGGTACAGGGAGTGGACTGCTGAGGACTGGGGCAAAGTCATTTTCTCTGATGAATCCCCTTTTCGATTGTTTGGGACATCTGGAAAACAGCTTATTCGGAGAAGAAGAGGTGAGCGCTACCACCAGTCTTGTCTCATGCCAACTGTAAAACATCCTGAAACCATTCATGTGTGGGGTTGCTTCTCAGCCAAGGGAATCGGCTCACTCACAGTCTTGCCTAAAAACACAGTCATGAATAAAGAATGGTACCAGAATGTCCTCCAAGAGCAATTTCTCCCAACCGTCCAAGAGCAGTTTGGTGCCCAACAATGCCTTTTCCAGCATGATGGAGCACGTTGCCATAAAGCAAAGATGATAACTAAATGGCTCATGGAACAAAACATAGAGATTTTGGGTCCATGGCCTGGAAACTCCCCAGATCTTAATCCCATTGAGAACTTGTGGTCAATCATCAAGCGACGGGTGGACAAACAAAAACCAACAAATTCTGGCAAAATGCAAGCATTGATTATGCAAGAATGGACTGCTATAAGTCAGGATTTGGTCCAAAAGTTGATTGAGAGCATGCCAGGGAGAATTACAGAGGTCTTGAAGAAGAAGGGGCAACACTGCAAATATTGACTTGCTGCATTAACTCATTCTAACTGTCAATATAACCTATTGGTACTCATGATATGATTGCAATTATATTTCTGTATGTGATATAAACATCAGACAAACACTAATAAAAACCAGAGGCCAGCAGATCATGTGAAAATATAATTTTGGTGTCATTCTCAAAACTTTTGGCCATGACTGCATATATATATATATATATATAAAATGAATGTATATTTACTTTAGTGAAAAATTTTAAATTATAAAAGAAATATATATCTATAAAAAATATAAAAAAGGAATGTATATTTGTCTTAGTGAAGAATTAAAAAAAAAAATATATATATATATATATATATATATATATATATATATATAAAAGGAATGCATATTTATTTAGCGAAACATTTTAAATAAAAATATATATATATATAAAAAGAATGTATATTTATTTTAGTGAAAAATGTAAAATAAAAAAAATATATATATAAAAAGGAATGAATATTTATTTTAGTGAAAAATTCAAAATAAAAAGAAAATTATATATAAAAAGTAATGTATATTTATTTTAGTGAAAAATGTAAAATAAAATATAAATATATCTAACAAAAAAGGAATGTATATTTATTTTAGTGAAAAATGTAAAATAAAAAATCTATATATATATCAAAAGGAATGTATATTTATTTTAGTAAAAAATTGCTAATAAAAAAAAAAATTATATATATAAAAAAGGAATGTATATTTATTTTAGTGAAAAAATTAAAATAATAAAAAAATATATATATCTATAAAAAATATAAAAAAGGAATGTATATTTATCTTAGTGAAAAATTTAAAATAAAAAAATATATATATAAAAAAGGAATGTATATTTATTTTAGTGAAAAATGTAAAATAATATATATATATATATACACAAAATAAATAAAAGGAATGTATGTTTATTTTAGTGAAAAAAAATAAAATAAAAAAATATATATATATAAAGTAAAAAAGGTATGTATATTTATTTTAGTGAAAAATTTAACATAAAAAATATATATATTACCAAAAAAGGAATGTATATTTATTTTAGTGAAAAATTACAAATAACAAAAATATATATATAAAAAATATAAAAAAGGAATTTATATTTAACTTAGTGAAAAATGTAAAATAAAAAAATAAATATATATAAAAAAAGAATGTATATTTATTTTAGTGAAAAATTTTAAATAAAAAAAAAATATATGTATATATATATATATATGTATATATATAAAAGGAATGTATATTTATTTATTGACAAATTTAAATAAAAAATATATATATATATATATATTAAAAAAAGGAATTTATATTTATGTTCATGAAAAATGTAAAATAATATATATACATATATATATATATATAACAAAAAAGGAATGTATATTTATTTTTGTGAAAAATGTAAAAAAAATTATATATATATATATATATTATATATATAAAAGGAATTTATATTTATTTTAGTAAAAAATTTAAATAAAATATATATATATATATATATATATATATTAAAAAAGGAATGTATATTTATTTTTGTGAAAACTTTAAAATAAATAAAATTATTTATATATATAAAAAAGGAATGTATACTTATTTTAGTGAAAAATTTAAAATAAAGAAAAATATATATATTTATAAAAAAGGAATGTATATTTATTTTAGTGAAAAATTTAAAATAAAAATATATATATATATAAAAGGAATGTATGTTTATTTTAGTGATAATTTTAAAATAAATATATATAAATATATAAAAAAGGAATGTATATTTACTTTATTGAAAGATGTAAAATAAAAAAATTATATATAAAAAGGAATGTATATTTATTTTAGTGAAAAATTTTAAATAATAAAACATATATAAAATAAAAAAGGAATGTAGTTATTTTAGTGAAAAAATAAAAAAAATATATACAAAGGAATGTATATTTATTTTAGTGAAAAATGTAAATTAAAATATAAATATATATAACAAAAAAGGAATGTATATTTATTTTAGTGAAAAATTTAAAATAAAATATATATATATCAAAAGGAATGTATATTTATTTTAGTGAAAAAAATAAAATAATAATAAAAAAATATATATATATCTATAAAAAAATATAAAAAAGGAATATAGATTTATATTAGTGAAAAAATTAAAATAAAAAAATATATATATAAAAAAGGCATGTATATTTATTTTAGTGAAAAATGTAAAATTATATATATATATATATATATATATATATATATATATATACAAAATAAATAAAAGGAATGTATGTTTATTTTAGTGAAAAAAAATAAAATAAAAAAAATATATATATATAAAGTAAAAAAGGTATGTATATTTATTTTTGTGAAAAATTTAACATAAAAAATATATATATAACAAAAAAGGAATGTATATTTATTTTAGTGAAAAATTACAAATAATAACAAAAATATATATATAAAAAATATAAAAAAGGAATTTATATTTATCTTAGTGAAAAATGTAAAATAAAAAATAAATATATATAAAAAAATGAATGTATATTTATTTTAGTGAAAAATTTAAAATAAAATAAAAATTTATATATATATTTATATATATATATATATATATATATATATAAAAGGAATGTATATTTATTTTATTGAAAAATTTTAATTAAAAATATATATATATTAAAAAAAGGAATTTATATTTATGTTAGTGAAAAATGTAAAATAATATATACATTTTTGTGAAAATTTTTTAAAAAATGGATATATATATATATATATATAAAAGGATTTTATATTTATTTTAGTAAAAAATGTAAATAAAAAATATATATATATATTAAAAAAAGGAATGTATATTTATTTTTGTGAAAAAATTTAAATAAAAATAATTATTTTGATATATAAAAAAGGAATGTATACTTATTTTAGTGAAAAATGTAAAATAAAGAAAAAATATATATATATATAAAAAAAGGAATGTATATTTATTTAGGGAAAATTTTAAAATAAAAATATATATATAAAACAGTAATGTATGTTTATTTTTGTGAAAAATGTAAAATAAAATATAAATATATATATAACAAAAAAGCAATGTATATTTATTTTAATGAAAATTTTAAAATAAAAAAATATATATATCAAAAGGAATGTATATTTATTTTAGTAAAAAATTGATAATAAAAAAAAAATATATATATATACAGTCATGGCCAAAAGTATTGAGAATGAGACAAATAGTAATTTTTCCAAAGTTTACTGCTTCATTTTTTGTAATGACAATTTGCATATACTCCTGAATGTCAAAGAGTGATCAGCTTAACAGCAATTACTGTACTTGCAAAGTCAATATTTGCCCAGAAAATGAACTTTAACCCCCAAAACACATTTCAACATCATTGCAGTCCTGCCTTAAAAGGAGCAGCTAACATCGTTTTAGTGATTGATCCATTAACACAGGTGTGGGTGTTGATGAGGACAGGGCTGGCGATCAATCAGTCATGATTAAGTAAGAATGACATCAATGGACACTTTAAAAGGAGGCTGGTTCTTGGTATCATTGTTTCTCTTCATATTTTCAGTTGTTTCACACTTTTTTGTTAAGTATATAATTCCACATGTGTTAATTCATAGTTTTGATGCCTTCAGTGTGAATGTACAATTTTCATAGTAATGAAAATACAGAAAAATCTTTAAATGAGAAGGTGTGTCCAAACTTTTGGTCTGTACTGTATATATATATAGAAATGAATGTATATTTAATTTAGTGAAAAATTTAAAAGAAAAAAATATATATATAAAAAGGAATGTATATTTATTTTAGTGAAAAATGTAAAATAATAACAAAAATATATATATATCTATAAAAAATATAAAAAAGGAATGTATATTTATCTTAGTGAAAAATTTTAAATCTATAATATAACCGGGGATGTGGGTCTCTGTCCGAAGCCTCGATAGACTGCGCATGCGTGACGCGCAGTCTGGCTCCAGACAGAAGACCGCATCCAGCCGTTACAGGTAAGACAGCGGCAGACCACGCCACTTCTATGGGGCCCGTGGCTGGAGGGGGCCTTTGAGGGCCACAAGGAGCGTGGGAACAAGGAGGATAGGTGAGTAGGAGGTTGTGGCGGCAGAGGAGCGGGTTGCAGCAGTGGAGGAGCGGAGCACACGCTATACTTTCTGCTGCAGCTACCACGTGTGCCCGCTACTAAAGGGACATGAATATTCCCTCTTCTCCACTTCCATGGGCGTGGAGAAGACGGAATATTCATTCTCTTTAGTAGCGGACACGGAGGAGTGCTGAGCCCCGTCTCCTGCTGTCAGTGCCTGCTGCTAAAGAGAAAGCATATTCACGCTTCTCCACGCCCATAGTCCCGGTGTGGAGAGGAGTGAATGTGCCTGCAGCAGCTCACCTCGGCTTCTGAGAGCGCGCGCAGCTCAGATGCCGACATGAGCTGCTGCAGACAGGACTCAGCATTGGAGCAGAGGTGAGGAAGGAAGGTGAGTATAATTGTTTATTGTTTTATGTGTGCAGTGATTGGGGGGATGAGGAAGCCACACATACCAGGATTGGGGGATTGAGGAGGCCACACATACCTGGATTTGGGGATTGAGGAGGCCACACATACCAGGATTGGGGGATTGAGGAGGCCACACATACCAGGAATGGGGGATTGAGGAGGCCACACATACCAGGAATGGGGGATTGAGGAGGCCACACATACCTGGATTTGGGGATTGAGGAGGCCACACATACCAGGAATGGGAGATTGAGGAGGCCACACATACCAGGATACTTGGATTGAGGAGGCCACACATTCCAGGAATGGGGGATTGAGGAGGCCACACATATCAGGATTTGGGCATTGAGGAGGCCACACATACCAGGAATGGGGGGTTGAGGAGGCCACACATACCAGGAATGGGGGATTGAGGAGGCCACGCATACCAGGAATGGGGGATTGAGGAGGCCATACATACCAGGAATGGGGGATTGAGGAGGCCATACTTACCAGGATTTGGGAAATGAGGAGGCCACACATACCAATGATTAGGGGATTGAGGAGGCCACACATACCATGATACTTGTATTGAGGAGGCCACACATTCCAGGAATGGGGTATTGAGGAGGCCACACATACCAGGAATGGGGGATTGAGGAGGCCACACATACCAAGGATTAGGGGATTGAGGAGGCCACACATACCAGGATACTTGGATTGAGGAGGCCACACATTCCAGGAATGGGGGATTGAGGAGGCCACACATACCAGGAATGGGGGATTGAGGAGGCCACACATACCAGGATTTGGGGATTGAGGAGGCCACGCATACCAGGATTTGGGGATTGAGGAGGCCACACATATCAGGAATGGGGGGTTGAGGAGGCCACACATACCAGGAATGGGGGATTGAGGAGGCCACACATACCAGGATTGGGGGGTTGAGGAGGCCACACATACCAGGAATGAGGGATTGAGGAGGCCACACATACCAGGATTGGGGGGTTGAGGAGGCCACACATACCAGGATTTGGGGATTGAGGAGGCCACACATACCAGGATTTGGGGATTGAAAAGGCCACACATACCAGGATTGGGGATTTGAGGAGGCCACACATACCAGGATTGGGGGATTGAGGAGGCCACACATACCAGGATTGGGGGGTGAGGGGTGCCACGCATCCCAGGATTTGGGGGATGAGGGGTGCCACACATACCGGGATTGGGGGTGAGGGGTGCCATGCATACCGGGATTGGGAGTGAGGGATAGGGTGCCATGCATACCAGGATGAGGGATACCATACACACCAGGATAGGGATGAGGGGAGCCACGCATACCAGGATTGGGGATGAGGGGAGCCACGCATACCGGAAATGGGGATGAGGGGAGCCACGCATACCGGAAATGGGAATGAGGGGAGCCACGCATACCGGAAATGGAGATGAGGGGAGCCACGCATACCAAAAATGGGGATGAGGGGAGCCACGCATACCGGAAATGGGGATGAGGGTAGTCAAGCATACTGGAAATGGGGATGAGGGGAGCCACGCATGCCGGAAATGGGGATGAGGGGAGCCACGCATACCGGAAATGGGGATGAGGGGAGCCACGCATACCGGAAATGGGGATGAGGGGCGCCACGCATACCGGAAATGGGAATGAGGGGAGCCACGCATACCGAGATCGGGGATGAGGGGAGCCACACATACCGGGATTGGATGATGGAGACAGGATGGGGGCAGCACATACCAGCATGGGAGACCATATACCAATAAAAATGGTCGCCACCCGGGCGTAGAACGGGTTCAATAGCTAGTAAATTAATATATATATATAAAATGAATGTATATTTAATTCAGTGAAAAATTTAAAAGAAAAAAATATATATATATAAAAAGGAATGTATATTTATTTTAGTGAAAAATGTAAAATAAAATATATATATATATATATATATATATATATAACAAAAAAGGAATGTATATTTATTTTCGTGAAAAATTAAAAATATTAAAATATATATATATATACAGTACTGACCAAAAGTTTGGACACACCTTCTCATTAAGGCTGCGTGCCCACGTTGCGTATTACAAGCGTATATGCTGCGGAATTTCCGCAGCGTAAACGTTTGTAAAACGCATGTATATCCGCACCCCATGGTCCCCAATGGCATTCCGCAATGTCAATGCCGATGCTGCAGATTTTTCCGCAGCATATATGCTGCGGTCAAAAATCCGCAGCATGTTCATTAATTTTGCGGAAGCGCAGCGGAATCAATGTGCAGATGGTACCCAAGTCTAGATGAGAGGAGACTCTCATCCAGACCTGGGTACCAAAGAACCTGTAAAAAAAAGAAAAAATAAAGTTTATACTTACCTTCTGATGTCTTCCCGGTGTTTTCCCTCCGTCGCGCTGTTGTATGAAGGACCTGCCACGTCATTGAGTCATGTGACCCATCACATGACTCAATGACGTCACCGCAGGTCCTGCACACAACAGCGTGAGCCGCTCAAGACTCCGGACGGGGCAGAGAATGTATCGGAAGGTGAGTATAAACTTTATTTTTTTATTTTTTACCATTCTGATTCTTTTTTTTTTAACTATTACTTGGTCACACTATATAAATCCATGCCGGTTGCATGGATTTATACAGTGTGAACAAGTTGTCAAGCACTTTTCCAAGTGATGCTAAAATCACTTGGAGAAGTGCTTGATAAACCACATGCGGAAATGCATACAAAGATGCTGCAAAGATGCCTCACAAACGCTTCTACCTGGCGGGAAAACCGCATGTAAAATCCGCATGCGATTTTCCCGCCAGGGAGAAGCGTAAAAAATATGCTTCAGTTCCGCAACGTGGGCACATAGCCTTAAAGATTTTTCTGTATTTTCATGACTATGAAAATTGTACATTCACACTGAAGGCATGCAAACTATGAATTAACACATGTGGAATTATATACTTAACAAAAAAGTGTGAAACAACTGAAAATATGTCTTATATTCTAGGTTCTTCAAAGTAGACACCTTTTGCTTTGATGACTTCTTTGCACACTCTTGGCATTCTCTTGATGAGCTTCAAGAGGTAGTCACCGGAAATGGTTTTCACTTCACAGGTGTGCCCTCTCAGGTTTAATAAGTGGGATTTCTTGCCTTATAAATGAGGTTGGGACCATCAGTTGTGTTGTGCAGAAGTCAGGTGGATACACAGCTGATAGTCATACTGAATAGACTGTTAGTATTTGTATTATGGCAAGAAAAAAGCAGCTAAGTAAAGAAAAAGGAGTGGCCATCATTACTTTAAGAAATGAAGGTCAGTCAGTGCGACTCTACATGCCTGGTTCCCACCGTGAAGCATGGAGGAGGAGGTGTGATGGTGTGGGGGTGCTTTGCTGGTGACACTGTTGGGGATTTATTCAAAATTGAAGGCATACTGAACCAGCATGGCTACCACAGCATCTTGCAGTGGCATGCTATTCCGTTCGGTTTGCGTTTAGTTGGACCATCATTTATTTTTCAACAGGACAATGACCCCAAACACACCTCCAGGCTGCGTAAGGGCTATTTGACCAAGAAGGAGAGTGATGGGGTGCTACGCCAGATGACCTGGCCTCCACAGTCACCAGACCTGAACTCAATCGACATGGTTTGGGGTGAGCTGGACCGCAGAGTGAAGGCAAAAGGGCCAACAAGTGCTAAGCATCTCTGGGAACTCCTTCAAGATTGTTGGAAGACCATTTCTGGTGACTTATTCTTGAAGCTTATCAAGAGAATGCCAAGAGTGTGCAAAGAAGTTATCAAAGCAAAAGGTGTCTATTTTGAAGAACCTAGAATATAAGACATATTTTCAGTTGTTTCACACTTTTTTGTTAAGTATATAATTCGACATGGGTTAATTCATAGTTTTGATGCCTTCAGTGTGAATGTACATTTTCATAGTCATGAAAATACAGAATCTTTAAATGAGGTGTGTCCAAACTTTTGGTCTGTACTGTATATAAAAGGAATGTATATTTATTTTAGTGAAAATTTTTAAATTAAATATATATATATATATATATATATATAAAAGGAGTGTCAATTTTATTTTGTGAAAACTTTAAATTTATATATATATATATATATATAAATTAAAAAGGGGATTTATATTTGTTTTAGTGAAAAATGTAAAATAATAATAAAAATATAAATATATATATAAAATGAAAAAAGGAATGTTTATTTATCTTACTGAAAAATGTAAAATAATAATATAAATATATATATAAAAAGGAATGTATATTCATTTTAGTGAACAATTTAAAATTAAATAAAAATTATATATAAAAAGGAATGTATGTTTACTTTAGTGAAAAATTTAAAATAATAATAAAAACAAAACATATATAAATATTTTAAAAAAGAAATGTGTATTTATTTTAGTGAAAAAATTTAAATATATATATATATAAAAGGAATGTTTATTTACTTTAGTGAAAAATTTTAAAGAAATATATATATATATTTAAAAAGAAGTGTATATTTATTTTAGTGAAAAATTTAAAATAAAAATATATATGTATATATATATATATATATATATATATATATATAAAGGAATGTATATTTATTTTAGTGAAAAATGTAAAAGAAAAAAACATATATATTTAAAGAATGTATATTTATTTTAGTGAAAATTTTAAACTAAAAATGTATATATATAAAAAAGGAATATATATTTATTTTAGTGAAAAATGTAAAATAATAATAAAAAAAAAATATATATATATATATATATATATATAAGGAATGTATATTTATTTTAGTGAAAAATGTAAAATAAAAACAATATTTATATATATTTAACATAAACTATATATATAAAAGAGGAAAGTATATTTATTTTAGTGAAAATTAAAAAAAAATATAAAT
Organism: Phyllobates terribilis; assembly: GCF_046119375.1. Taxonomy (NCBI): domain Eukaryota; kingdom Metazoa; phylum Chordata; class Amphibia; order Anura; family Dendrobatidae; genus Phyllobates; species Phyllobates terribilis. The sequence continues at coordinate 314,046,044 of NW_027362765.1, forward strand.
ATAAAAGGAATGTATATTTATTTTTGTGAAACATTTACAATAAATATATATATATATATTTAAAAAGGAATGTATATTTATTTTAGTGAAAAATTTAAAATAAAACATATATAACAAAAAAGGAATGTATGTTTATTTTAGTGAAAAAATGAAAATATATATATATATATATATAAAAGGAATGTTTATTTATTTTAGTGAAAAATTTAGAAATAAATATATATATATATTTAAAAAGAAATGTATATTTATTTTAGTGAATAATTAAAAAAAAATATATATATATAAATAAAAAAGGAATGCATATTTATTTTAGTGTAAAATTTAAAATAAAAAAATATATATAACAAAAAAGGAATGTATATTTATTTTAGTGAAAAATTTTAAAAATATATATATAAAAATAAAAAATAATGTATATTTATTTTAGTGAAAACTTTAAAATAAACTATATATATAAAAAAGGAAAATATATTTATTTTAGTGAAATTTTAAAAAAAATATAAATATAAAAGGAATGTATATTTATTTTTGTGAAAAATGTAAAATAAAAATAGATATATATATTTAAAAAGGAATGTATGTTTATTTTAGTGAAAAATTTAAAATAAAACATATATAACAAAAAAGAATGTATATTTATTTTAGTAAAAAAATGTAAATATATATATATATAAAAGGAATGTTTATTTACTTTAGTGAAAAATTGTAAAGAAATATATATATATTTAAAAAGAAATGTATATTTATTTTAGTGAAAAAATTAAAATAAAAAAAAAATATATATATATATATATATATATATATTTATATATATATAAAAGGAATGTATATTTATTTTAGTGAAAAATGTAAAATAATAATAAAATATATATATAAAAAATAAAAAAGGAATGCATATTTATTTTAGTGTAAAATTTAAAATAAAAAAATATATATAACAAAAAAGGAATGTATATTTATTTTAGTGAAAATTTTTTAAAAAATATATATATATATAAAAACGGAATGTATATTTATTTTAGTGAAAAATTTAAAATAAAAAAACATATATACAAATATAAAAATGAAAGTATATTTATTTTAGTGAAAAATGTAAAATAATAAAATATATACAGTACAGACCAAAAGTTTGGACACACTTTCTCATTTAAAGATTTTTCTGTATTTTCATGACTATGAAAATTGTACATTCACACTGAAGGCATCAAAACTATGAATTAACACATGTGGAATTATATACTTAACAAAAAAGTGTGAAACAACTGAAAATATGTCTTATATTCTAGGTTCTTCAAAGTAGACACCTTTTGCTTTGATGACTGCTTTGCACACTCTTGGCATTCTCTTGATGAGCGTCAAGAGGTAGACACCAGAAATGGTCTTCCAACAATCTTGAAGGAGTTCCCAGAGATGCTTAGCACTTGTTGGCCCTTTTGCCTTCACTCTGCGGTCCAGCTCACCCCAAACCATCTCGTTTGGGTTCAGGTCTGGTGACTGTGGAGGGCAGGTCATCTGGCATAGCAACCCATCACTCTCCTTCTTGGTCAAATAGCCCTTACACAGCCTGGAGGTGTGTTTGGGGTCATTGTCCTGTTGAAAAATAAATGATGGTCCAACTAAACGCAAACCGGATGGAATAGCATGCCGCTGCAAGATGCTGTGGTAGCCATGCTGGTTCAGTATGCCTTCAATTTTGAATAAATCCCCAACAGTGTCACCAGCAAAGCACCCCCACACCATCACACCTCCTCCTCCTTGCTTCACGGTGGGAACCAGGCATGTAGAGTCCATCTGTTCACCTTTTCTGCGTCGCACAAAGACACAGTGGTTGGAGCCAAAGATCTCAAATTTGGACTCATCAGACCAAAGCACAGATTTCCACTGGTCCAATGTCCATTCCTTGTGTTCTTTAGCCCAAACAAGTCTCTTCTGCTTGTTGCCTGTTCTTAGCAGTGGTTTCCTAGCAGCTATTTTACCATGAAGGCCTGCTGCACAAAGTCTCCTCTTAACAGTTGTTGAAGAGATGTGTCTGCTGCTAGAACTCTGTGTGGCATTGACCTGGTCTCTAATCTGAGCTGCTGTTAACCTGCGATTTCTGAGGCTGGTGACTCGGATAAACTTATCCTCAGAAGCAGAGGTGACTCTTGGTCTTCCTTTCCTGGGGTGGTCCTCATGTGAGCCAGTTTCTTTGTAGCGCTTGATGGTTTTTGCAACTGTACTTGGGGACACTTTCAAAGTTTTCCCAATTTTTTGGACTGACTGACCTTCATTTCTTAAAGTAATGATGGCCACTCATTTTTCTTAACTTAGCTGCTTTTTCTTGCAATAACTAATCACACTTGCAGCCAGTTAACATGGATTAAAGTTGACTCAACCTCTGTCCTGTGTCCTTGTGTGTACCACATTGAGCATGGAGAAAAGAAAGAAGACCAAAGAACTCTCTGAGGACTTGAGAAACCAAATTGTGAGGAAGCATGAGCAATCTCAAGACTAAAAAGCATCAACATAGAGTGTACAGGAAAAAAAAGAGGCATTCAAAGAAAAGAACACGGTCCCTACAGTCAAACATGGCGGAGGTTCCCTGATGTTTTGGGGTTGCTTTGCTGCCTCTGGCACTGGACTGCTTGACCGTGTGCATGGCATATGAAGTCTGAAGACTACCAACAAATTTTGCAGCATAATGTAGGGCCCAGTGTGAGAAAGCTGGGTCTCCCTCAGAGGTCATGGGTCTTCCAGCAGGACAATGACCCAAAACACACTTCCAAAAGCACTATAAAATGGTTTTAGAGAAAGCACTGGAGACTTCTAAGGTGGCCAGCAATGAGTCCAGACCTAAATCCCATAGAACACCTGTGGAGAGATCTCAAAATGGCAGTTTGGAGAAGGCACCCTTCAAATATCAGGGACTTGGAGCAGTTTGCCAAAGAAGAATGGTCTACAATTCCAGCAGAGCATTGTAAGAAACTCATTGATGGTTACCGGAAGCGGTTGTTCGCAGTTATTTTGGCTAAAGGTTGTGCAACCAAGTATTAGGCTGAGGGTGCCAATACTTTTGTCCAGCCCTTTTTTGGAGTTTTGTGTGAAATGATCAATGATTTGATTTTTGCTTCATTCTCTTTTGTGTTTTTTCCTTGCAAGCAAATTAAATGAAGAGAATAATACCAAAGAATTTGTGATTGCAATCATTTTCAGAAAGAAACTAAGTATTATCTGACAGAATTGCAGGGGTGCCAATTAGTGTTGAGCGAACATGCTCGACACTACTCGGTACTCGCCCGAGCATCACGCTACTCGGGATGTTCGGCGAGCACCGAGCATTTCCGGGTTACTCGGGCAGCAGCTCGGGTCTCCGCCCAGCATGTTTGGCGCTCTTTACAGAGCCAATGAACATGCAGGGATTGCCAGCCAGTCACTGTAATGCCGCAGCCATGTTGGTTGTGGACATTACAGTGATTGGCTGGCCGCATAGGGTCACCTCGAGTATTTAAAACTGGGCGCCGCCATCTTGGACACAGTCGCTCCGGATCAGACAGTGTAGGGACAGCGCTGCTGATTTAGGGAGAGATATAAACTGCGAAATAGTTAGTGTAGGGTCTGTAAAGGCTGCCAGATCAAACAAACAGTCCTTCTCAGGACTAATACCCATCCCAGATATCAGGCAGGCAGGCTGTATAGGAGACGCAGTGGTTATACCAGCAAACGCTGCATTACAGTCCTGTGTGCAGCTCCTGTTGCTGAAATTGCTGGACTTAGCTCCAGGTCTCAGGGGACAGGAAAAATCCTTTTTTTTTTCATCTAAATCCTCTTTTTTTTTCCTCCTTCACACTGTACAAATACCCATCTTACTAACCTTTTGGTGTCCCCCCCCCCCCCCCCAAAAAAAAGCATGTCTCTGATTTTTCAGACACAAATATAACTGTTGAAAATAGTCAGGTGTAGGCTAGAGAAACAGAAGTGTTGTTTTGCACTTCCATGGTTCAAACCTCTGTATTATCCACTTTTGGGCCATTTGTATCTAAAAAAAAAAAAACAGTTTGAGTGTGTCGCTCACTGTTCAGCTGCAAATATATCTATTTAAAAAAGTCTGGTATACCCCATTAAACAATAACTGTGGTTTTGCCATCCCACAGTGAAAAAACTCTATTATTCAGGTTTTGGTATTTTCCACGTAAAGAAAAACAGTAATAGTTTCTCCCTGATTGTTCAGATTGTTTAAAAGAGTCGGGTGTAGGCCAGAGAAATAGAACTGTGGTTTTCCTCTTCCACGGTTCTAATCTACTTTAAATTACCCTTTTTCCATTAATAGTGCAAGTGTAAGCTATTTTACTTCCTTTACAATGGGCAAGGCGCGTGGCAAGAGACGTGGAAGTGGACGTTCTGGTGATGGTTCGTGCAGAGGACGGGGCCGTGGCCAAGGTGAAAATGTGCCACAACCAAAAGCCACATCTTCTCGCTCCCACTTCTTGACCGAATTACTAGGGAAGCATAGAACAACACCAGTATTGAGAACTGATCAGTGTGAACAGGTTATTAATTGGATAGCAGCTAATACTTCCAGTTACCTGGGCACCACCACCTCCGGTCTGTCTTCCACACGGTCAACTCTTAGTAGCCGTGAGTCTCGACCGCATACTCCTCCTCACCCTGAAGCTCCTTCCTCCCACCATGCCAAGTGTCGTCAGACAGCAATTGATCCCACACTTGGACACTCTGAAGAGCTGTTCACTGGTCCATTTCCATATTTGTGCCCCTCGCCTGATACGCTTGATACGCTTGAAGTGGTGGAAGAGGAGATCCCATGTAGCGATGCCAAAATATTTGAACAGCCACGGCCACAGGAAGTCGACGCTGGCAATTTGTCACAAGAGGTGGACGATGACGAGACACAATTGCCAGGAAGTGAGGAGGAGCATCGTGGTGTGCAAGTGGAAGAGGAGGAGGTGGTGGATGATCTAGTAACTGACCCAACGTGGCAGGAGGACATGCAGAGTGAGGCCAGCAGCACACAGGGGGAGGAAGGCAGAGTACCCCAACAGGCAGGAAGAAGCAGTGTGGTGGCCGCAGACAGAAGGCGGGCAACCGTTCTCCGTAACACCAACACGAGGGACGTTGCCAGTACAAGCGGTAGGTCTTCCAGAGTCTGGAATTTTTTTAAAGACTCTGCTGATAACCCCAAAAAGGCAATATGTTCCACCTGCCATGCCAGCATCAGCAGGGGTGACAAAACTACCAGCCTGACCACCACCAGCATGATCAGGCACATGGCAGCAAAGCTCCCGACTTTGTGGGGCGAAACCCAGGGTCCACGACCAGTGTCAGCGGGTGTCACCACTGCTTCTTCCACTGTTGTGTGTGCAATAGAACCCCCTGTTGTGTGTGCAAGGCAATCCCCTGTCCATACTGCATGTAAAGATGCCCCCTCCTCTCAGTCTTCACTTGTTATGGCAGTTTCTCAAGAAACAGCATCAACGTCCATGTCCCACCGCAGCGTTCAATTGTCCATATCCCAGACCTTTGAACGAAAGCGGAAATTCGCAGCTAACGCCCCACAGGCCACAGTCCTAAATTCGCACATTTCACGACTGCTTGCGTTGGAAATGCTGCCTTTTAGGCTGGTGGAGACGGAATCCTTCCGCAATCTTATGTTGGTGGCCGTCCCTCGGAACTCAGTACCCAGCCGACACTATTTTGCCCGGTGTGCCATCCCCACACTACACAAGCACGTGTCCCAAAGCATCTGCCGTGCCCTCCACCTGACAACGGACATGTGGGCAAGTGCTTGTGGCCAGGGACGGTACATCTCTCTGACGGCACACTGGGTAAACGTAGTGGAAGCCGGGACCCAGTCGGACCTTGGGACGGAACACGTCCTCCCCAAACCGAGGATTGCGGGCCCTATGTCAGTCATAGTTGCCCCCACAGTGCATAGCTCCTGCGCATCATCCTCCTCCTCCTCCTCCTCCTCATGTTCAGCCTCCATCTCAGATATCACCACATCAGTTACAAGCTGGAAGCACTGCAGTACTGCCTCCGCCAAGCGGCAACAGGCTGTGCTGAAACTCATAAGCTTAGGTGATAAACCTCACACTGCTTGTGAGTTGTGGACAGCTGTGAAAGAGCAGGCAGATCTGTGGCTGAGACCGCTGAACCTACATCCAGGCATGGTCGTGTGTGACAATGGCCGTAACCTGGTGGCGGCTCTGAGGCGAGGTGAGATCACACACGTACCATGCCTGGCTCATGTGCTTAACCTCGTGGTTCAGCGGTTTCTAAAATCGTACCCCGAGTTGACAGATCTGCTCGAGAAAGTACGCCGCCTGTCAGCTCATTTTCACAAGTCAGCTACAGCTTCCGCCGCCCTTGCTGTGTTGCAGCAGCGTTTGCAGCTTCCGGCACACTGACTGGTGTGTGATGTCCCCACACGTTGGAACTCTACCCTCCGCATGTTGCAAAGGATTTGTGAGCAGAAGAGAGCAGTTGTGGAGTACCAGATGCAACAAGGCCGTCGATATTCAGGTCAGACTCCACACATAAGACCTCAGGAGTGGACCTGGATGTCTGACATATGTACCATCCTGACAAACTTTGAGGAGGCCACCAAGATGGTGAGTGGCGATGACGCCATCATTAGTGTCAGCATCCCACTTGTCTGTCTTTTGCAACGCTCTCTGCAGAGAATTAAAGAGGAGGCATTGCAGCCAAAGTATGATGAGATGGATCAAAAAGCCGTAGTGGGCGATTACACACAGCCCAGCCTCATCTCATCCCAACCTGCATTGGGGGACAATGAGGGAGAGGAGGCGGAGGAAGAACAGGAGCTGCTATCATGCATTGTAGACGGTAGTACCTGTACAAGTGTCATACCGTCAGTTCAGCGTGGGTGGCCTGAGGACAGGGGGGAGGAGGAGGAGGAGGAGGAGAGCATGGTCAGTCGTCATCTTGGTGTGGACACAGAAATCTTGCCCGTTACCAGTCTGGCACGCATGGCTGACTTTATGTTACTCTGCCTTAACCGTGTCCCTCGCGTTGTCAAAATGTTGGGTGACAGTCATTACTGGTTGGTGACACTTTTAGACCCCCGCTACAAGGAGAACTTTCACTCTCTTATTCCTGAGGTGGAGAGGTCTACAAAAATGGGGCAGTACCAGAAGGCCCTTGCTGCAGAACTCTTAAAAAAATTCCCATCTGAACACGCTAGCGGCAGAGGTCACAGTTCATTGCCCAACCAAGGCATACAGGCGAGAGTGATGCAACTCCAATCCAGCAGAGGCAGGGGAACACTGTCAACATTCTGGGACAGATTTCTGACACCCGCCCAGCTTACAGGCCCTGAGGCGCGGGGTACTCTCACAAGGAGTGGAAAGTTTCAAAAGATGGTGAGGGAGTACCTTGCCGACCGTACCAGCATCCTCCGTGATTCCTCTGTGCCTTTTAATTATTGGGTATCCAAGCTGGACACTTGGAATGAACTCGCTCTGTACGACTTGGAGGTCCTGGCCTGCCCTGCCGCTAGCGTGGTATCGGAGCGTGTTTTTAGTGCCGCTGGGGGAATTATAACTAATAAGCGCACTCGCCTGTCAACTGACAATGCTGACAAGCTGACCCTTATCAAAATGAACAAGGGCTGGATTGGGCCAGACTTCTCATCACCACCAAATGACAGCAGAGTAACAAAGTCAAATCCACTGTGTTATTTCGGGAGGTGTATTCACATGCACCGCTTCACACCCACACATGGGTATACGCTTCCTAATTTCGGCTGTTTTATGTTCTTCTCCTTATCCTCAGCCTCCACCACCACTATACCACCAGGGTGCCAGCATTGCAAGTTCCTCCGTCCTTATTTTTGTCAGCTTTTGCTTGGAAGGCATAAGCAAAGACTGTGGGAGACCCACTCCCCAATAATGGGACTTATGTTTGTAATATGCTGTACTGCATGGCTCTTGTAAGGGGAATTGCAGTTCCTCATAATTTTTGGAAAGCCTTCCATTCACTGCTTAGGCCAACAGTGCACAGGAGACCCAGTTGCTATAAATGGAAAAAAAGGTTTAGTTAACACCCTCTGACCTCCATGTCATTTCCAAGGGGCATTGGAGTGCCTCGAAATTTTTGGTAGGCATTGCACTCACTGTATGCCCTATAACTGTGTAGCCGAACCACTCCTTTTGTTACAGAAACATATGCTACAAGACATATCTGGTTGACTGGCCTGATATTGATGTGAATGGTCCCTGTTCCTCCTGCTCTTTTTCGTTTGCCACTATCTCATCCATCATTTATCTCCTGAAGCTTTGTTTTAACGGGAGTCATAGAACTTGGATAGTAGCAGGAAAACATCTAGCAATCCTCGGAGGAGGTAGGATATGCGCCAAAACGCTGACCACCTCAGGCCTAGCCGCTACTACATACATGCGCTTGCATTCCAACAAAACAAAGCAGATGCTAACTTCTATCATCCTCATCATGCTCCTCACCTTGGCACTCTCAACTCCCCTGATGGAGAAGCCAGGGCCCACCGGAGGAGTCTGGTTGTCTGGTGGGCTCGGCCGATGCTGCCCTAAAGCAGGCCAGGCTAAGAAAAGTGTGGGAAAGGTTACCGGGACAAATAGGGGTGGCTGGGGACCGAGTATGGACACCCGGCCACCCCCTGGAGGCTGGGGAGCAAGCGGGGACATCCGGCCACCGGGCGGCTGGGGACTGAGTATGGATACCAGGCCGCCGACGCAGCCATGTCGTGGTGGCCAGATTCCGCCTCCACATGCCTAAAAGGCCCAATTTAAAGTGCAAGCAAGCAGTATGGTATTGCAGCCTGGGGGTGGGTGGGTGGCAGGCTGCATACTTGCGCTTGCATTGCAAGGAATGGGAGAGGTACAATTGAACACTGCCCTGGGACAAGGACTTGAATGGGGATAGTTGCAAGTCTGCAACGACATGTGCAGGGTGGGAGGCATCTTCGCATGTACCATGAACAGGGGTTTGGCATGCACACACTACAGCGGAATAGGCTCTCCTTCCCACTAAATGCACTGGGGAGGGCACAGGTAATGTTTTGGTATACGCGCTTAATCTTATGTATAAGGCACACCAGGACAAATAGGGGCGGCTGGGGACTGAGTATGGATACCTCGCTGCCGAAGCAGCCATGAGGTAGTGGCCAGCTTCGGCCTCCTCCAAACTAAAAGGCCCCATTTCAAGTGCAAGCTAGCAGTATGGCATTGCAGTCTGGGGGTGGGTGGGTGGCAGGCTGCACACTTACACTTGCATTAAAAGAAAACAAAGCAGATGCTAACTTCTGTCATCATCATCATGCTCCTCACCTTGGCACTCTCAACTCCCCTGATGGAGAAGCCAGGGCCCACTGGAGGAGTCTGGTTCTCTGGTGGGCTCGTCCAATGCTGCCCTAAAGCAGGCCGTGCTAAGAAAAGTGTGTGGGGGGATGTTCCATGGAGAAATAGGGGCAGCTGGGGACCGTTTGTGGATACCCTGCTGCCCCCAGGTGGCTGGGAACCGTGTGTGGACACCCGGCCGCGGGGCGGCTGGGGGCCGAGCATGGACACCGGCCGCCGGGTGGCTGGGGACTGAGTATGGATTCCAGGCCGCCAACGTAGCCATGACATGGTGGCCAGATTCCGCCTCCACATGCCTAAAAGGCCCAAATTCAAGTGCAAGCAAGCAGTATAGTATTGCAGCCTGGGGGTGGGTGGGTGGCAGGCTGCATACTTGCGCTTGTATTGCAAGGAATGGGGGAGGTACAATTGAACACTGCCCTGGGACTAGAACTTGCACGGGGATAGTTGCAAGTCTGCATCTTCTGATGCGGCAAGGATCACTTATGATGGGCACACTTTTAGACAGTGACCTGGGTGTCAGAGATGCTTCCAGGGGTCTTCTCCATGCTGTTCCCATGTCTTTTCAGCACTTTATGCATGTGTCACACAGCACATGGCCAGATAAGGTTGTAAAATGTTAAAATCACATTTCCCGGTGAATGCATTTGTCACAGTTGAAAGCAATACAAAAGTTCCAAAACTCATAAAAAATGCTACTTGTGAACATAGCCCAAGGTGTGGAGGAGAATTTTTGTTTTTGGTTATTTATTTTACCTTATACACAAGTCTTTACCCTGGAAAAGAAATTCCTTAACATATTTCACAGGAAAAAAGTTTCAGTTTCGTTTTTGAACGTTTTATTGTGAGCCCGTAAAAGTGGCTTAATACCTCTGACCACGTTGTTGACAGCCGTGACCTGGGGGTCAGAAATGCTTCCTGGGGCGATCCCCATGCTGTCCCCATGTCATTTGAGCACTGTCACTATCGTTTTGGGCACTTGTTAGGTTTTTGAAAGACTGCCGGGGGTGCCACCGCAAAAATGCTCGGGTCTCCCATAGACTAACATTGGGCTCGTTGCTCGGGTTGAGCACCCGAGTATCACGGCGAGCTCGGCCCGAGCTTCGAGTACCCGAGCATTTTAGTGCTCGATCAACACTAGTGCCAATACTTTTGGCCAGCACTGTATATATGTATATATATATATATATATATATATATATATATATATATATATATATATATAAATAAATAAAAAAAAGGAATGTATATTTATTTTGGTGAAAGATGTAAAATTAAATATATAAATATATAAAAAGGAATGTATATTCATTTTAATGAAAACTGTAAAATAAACTATATATATATATATAAAAAAGGAATGTATATTTATTTTAGCAAAAATTAAAAAATTTGTATATATATATATAAAAGGAATGTATATTTATTTTAGTGAAAAATTTAAAATAAAGATATATATATATAAAAAGGAATGTATATTTATTTTAGTGAAAAATTAAAAATAATAAATATATATATATATACACATATATATATATATACAGTGCCTACAAGTAGTATTCAACCCCCTGCAGATTTAGCTGGTTGACACATGCGGAATTAACTTGGCATTGTGACATTTGTACTGTAGATCAGCCTGGAAGTGGGAAATGCACTGCAGCAACTTTTTTTTTTGTTTTGTTTTTTTTGGTTTTTTAAAACGTTAAAAGTTAATTCAGAGTGTCATTTATTATTCAACCCCTCAAAGCACAAGAATTCTGTTTGGTCCCCCTAAAGTATTAAGAAGTAGTTCAAGCACCAAGAATAATGAGCTTCACATGTGTGGATTAAAGATCTCTTTTGCCAGCCTTTTCTGACTATTTAAGACCCTCCCCAAACTTGTGAACAGCACTCAGACATGGTCAACATAGGAAAGACAAAGGAGCATTCCAAGGCCATCAGATACAAGATCGTGGAGGGTCACAAGGCTGGCAAGGGGTACAAAACCCTTTCCAAGGAGTTGGGCCTACCTGTCTCCACTGTTGGGAGCATCATCCGTAAGTGGAAGGCTTATGGAACTACTGTTAGCCTTCCACGGCCTGGACAGCCTTTGAAAGTGTCCTCCCGTGCCGAGGCCAGGCTTGTCCGAAGAGTCAAGGCTAACCCAAGGACAACAAGGAAGGAGCTCCGGGAAGATCTCATGGCAGTGGGGACATTGGTTTCAGTCAATACCATAAGTAACGTACTCCACCGCAATGGTCTCCGTTCCAGACGAGCCTATAAGGTACCTTTACTTTCAAAGCGTCATGTCAAGGCTCGTCTACAGTTTGCTCATGATCACTTGGAGCACTCTGAGACAGACTGGTTCAAGGTTCTATGGTCTGATGAGACCAAGATCGAGATCTTTGGTGCCAACCACACACGTGACGTTTGGAGACTGGATGGCACTGCATACGACCCCAAGAATACCATCCCTACAGTCAAGCATGGTGGTGGCAGCATCATGCTGTGGGGCTGTTTCTCTGCCAAGGGGCCTGGCCATCTGGTCCGCATCCATGGGAAGATGGATAGCATGGCCTACCTGGAGATTTTGGCCAAGAACCTCCGCTCCTCCATCAAGGATCTTAAGATGGGTCGTAATTTCATCTTCCAACAAGACAACGACCCAAAGCACACAGCCAAGAAAACCAAGGCCTGGTTCAAGAGGGAAAAAGTCAAGGTGTTGGAGTGGCCTAGTCAGTCTCCTGACCTTAACCCAATTGAAAACTTGTGGAAGGAGCTCAAGAATAAAGTCCACATGAGACACCCAAAGAACCTAGATAACTTGGAGAAGATCTGCATGGAGGAGTGGGCCAAGATAACTCCACAGACCTGTGCCGGCCTGATCAGGTCTTATAAAAGACGATTATTAGTAGGCATGGACAGGGGCGTTACATGTCGCTGACTGGGCACTGGGTAACTATGGTGACAGCAGGACAAGGGGCTGCTGTCCAAGTCTTACCGTCCCCACGAGTTGTGCGTCAATCCTCTTTATCTCGAAGTTCCTCCACTGCTTCTGCCTCCTCAACCTCCTCTCGGTCCTCCACCTGCACCCAAAGCCTGTCTGGTAATGCCACCTGCATTCTAACTGCGCAGAAGGAATCCTGCACACCTCCTTACTATGCTGGCAGCAGGGCTCAAGGCATCAGTGTTTACTTTGAAATGTCTGGGAAATGTGAGTCACACAGCTGAGGAGTTGTGGTCAGCTCTGGAGACCCAGTTTCATGAATGGTTGTCTCCACTGGACCTGCAACCAGGGAAGGCCGTGTGCGACAATGCTGCATCGCCGGGGCAATGTCACACACGTGCCTTGTATGGCTCACGTGTTGAACCTGGTTGTCCATAAATTGTTAGCCCACTATCCCGGACTAGATGGCCTTCTGCAGGGGGCACGGTCGCTGTGTGCTCACTTCCGCCGTTCGCATCCCGCAGCTCAATGACTTACATCTCTACAGAAGTCGCTGGGCCTGCCAGTTCACCGGCTGAAATGCGATGTGCCGACACGGTGGAATTCAACTCTGACCATGTTGCAGCGACTGTGGCAGCACCGACAAGCCCTGGTGCAATACGTTCTGACGAATAGCCTGGGCCAACGAGATCCAGAGGTGGGGAAAATCACGCTGCAGGAGTGGTCTCAGATCAGGGACCTATGAAGTTGACGCGCCCCCTGGGCCGTGGGGTACCCTGAGACGGGCCGGTAGACGCTGGGGGTTGTAGTCACTGTGGCGGTGACCCGGTCCGTGATCCAGGACGGTCAATCCAAGGGTAATTTGTATATATGGGTTTTATAATGTCCGACTACGCCACCTCTGGAGTGGGGCAAAAGGGGCTGCTGCTGCGGAACAGTCCTCTGAAGCTGGTGGTTTTGCAGCAATGGTATTATTACTCACCACAGGAAGAGTGTAGCTTGAGGGCAGTGTGGGTGGATGATGGTGGTTGTAGTGCAGGGAGTCAGTAATGAACACAGAGTCCGTGTGATGCAGTCCAAAGATCTTTACTCACAGATGTTGCAGTCCAGATTACAGGTACCAGAGCAATCTCACCCGTCGTGCTGTGCGTACTCAGTGAGGGGCTCAGTCCACCCCCAGATAGCTCCGGAGTACTTAGCAGGACCCCCTTCTGTGTGTCCTTTCTCTGGCCTTCTACCTGCACCTCACACCCAGTGACACTTCTATCCGGTATCCTCGGGCCTTGGCGGGCGACTTGTGTTCCGTCCCCTGGGTCCTATGTGGCTACCGTCTTAGTGAGACTGGTGTGGACTTTTACCTGCAGTACATGAAATGCTGCAGCCTCCGGTTTCTAGTTGAGCCTTGCTGTTTCTCCGCTAGTTGAGGGACCGGTTCCCCTTATCTGGTCTGACCCCTCTACCTCCTGGTAGCAGCAGGAGTACGGGTGGCCTTCTGCACGGCCCATAGCCCTAGGGTCCCTTCGGTTCCTGGAGCCTTCCTGCTCCCACTCCTCTCTTCTCTCCTTCAGTCCTGGGCCTCCCAGGCTAGGCCCGCCTCTTGAGCAGAGCTCATGCCGAGCCTCTGCTCCTGTCACTTTTCCTCCTCTGACTGGCTTGCTCTTTCTAAGATAGCTTCCTATTTATACTCTCCATGTCATGTGTTCCGCTAAGCTGCTCCCCTAAGCACCCACTACATAGGACCCTTCCACCAGCTAGGGACCTGGGACTGTGCTCTCCCTTAGGAACAATCTTGCCCTACCCCCACTGCGGGTATGTGTTGGATGCAGGTGTTAGGGTCCCGAGCCATATGCCTTCCTTACCTGAGGGTGAGATACCACACCTCTGGGTGAGATGCAGTAACTCTGTGGCGACTGAACCCTCAGGGGCGCCACACACCCTTCTGCACAGTTTTGAAATGGCGACGAAGATGTTTAGTGCTGACGACGATGCCATTATCAGCATGACTATTCCGGTGATTTACATGCTGGAGCACACACTAAACAGAATTCAGAGTCAGGTGGTGGGACAAGAGGAGGTGGAGGAAGTAGAGGAGGAGTCGTATGCGGAAGGGATAACATCTCCAAGGTCCAGACGGTTGGCAGCACCAAGGCGGCAGGCATGGGAGGGTGGGGGAGAGGGATTAACCAGGGCGCATGGTAGCAGCCAAACTGTTGAGGAAGGTGCAGGAGCCGAGGAAGAAGTGGAGGACGAACTGGCGATGGGCATGGAAGACTCATCAGATGAGGGAGACCTTGATCACATTTCTGTTGTGCGACGTTGAGGGGAGAGGGCAGAGGAAGGAAGCATGATTCTTACCTCGCTACCAACACAACAAGGACTTGGTCCTCCTGGATGCGCAAGACTCATGAGTGCCTTCTTGCTGCACTACCTGCAACATGACCCTCAGATTGTCAGAATTCGAAGTAATCCCGACTACTGGGTTGCCACACTCTTAGATCCCCGGTACAAAAGTAAATTTGCCGAAATAATTCCTGCCATAAAAAGGGATTGACGCATGCAGGAGTATCTGCAGACGCTGTTGCAGAATCTTACATGTGCTTTTCCACAAAACACCAGTGGTGCACGTAGTGAATCTCACAGTTCTAACTTGCCAACCGTGGGACTGTCGAGTCTTCATCACTCAAACCGTAACAGTAACACAGTATCTGCTGGTAACAGCAATTTTGTGGAATCGTTTGACCACTTTTTTAGACCATCCTTTGCAAGGCCACAGGAGACAAGAAGTCTGACACATAGTCAACGCCTAGAGAGGATGGTGCAGGAGTATCTCCAAGTGAACATCGAAGCCATGACTGTGTCACTGGACCCTTGCTCATTTTGGTATTCCAATCTGGAAAAATGGCCGGAGCTCGCCACTCACGCCTTGAGATCTTGTCATGCCCTGCAGCCAGTGTTCTCTCTGAACGTGTGTTCAGCGCTGCTGGTGGTGTGCTGACAGATAAGCGCACGCGTCTGTCCACTGAGAATGTAGACAGACTCACGTTCATAAAGATGAACAAATCATGGATTCGCAAGGACTTTTCTACCCCTGTGTTATCCTTGGGAGACTAAAACCTTGAGGATTTGGTAAAATCACCTCACCAACCGTTTTAAGCAACTGTGGGGCAATTGATGCCACTTAACCCTAGAACACATGACCATAAAAATCTACACTTTCATATACCTGGGGCCTTTTAGGCTCGTGTGCAAATAACATGGAATAACTCAAACTCAAATGACAAACAACTATATACATGAAGAATACCTAGAGTTTCAAAATTCTAACTAAAGTAATCTTGCAGAAAATAGAAAACAATTAACAGGGCGGGCCTGCGAGGCCCCAGGTATGCGTTCTAGGGTTAAGTGGTGTCTGTGCCACAATTTTGGGAAAAAATGGAGACTCTTTTTGGAGTCCCCTTGCTGTGTCTTACGTGACGTTGGCATCGTCAATTCCAGGTGGGTTGGGTCGCTCCCCCCCCTTTTTAACTGTAAGAAACTAGATACACTATGGCTTGGGGTAACACAGATGGTTGAGTCTGAAGAGCTCAGAGGTCTGCTCCAAATCTTCAGTGTCTGCTAGTCAGCGTAGAATTTTTAACTGCATCTAGCCTAGGCAATACTTTGGGCGTAGTAGCCCAGCTGCGAAGCAAGCTGCACCGCCTGTGTATCTAATAAGAATTTTTAAATGCATCTAGCCTAGGCAGACTGTGGGGACCCCCAACCAAACCCAGACGCTCAGCCCCCCTACCGCCCCCCTTTCCTTGACAATACAATAATGTAACTCTTACAACTGGATGGGTGAGGATCGGTCACAGCTTTATTAACTCTTTATACTCATTCCATTAGAAAGGCATTTTATTTCTAAAATAATTCAGCTTGTTGCAGCATGCCCTGGGTCTCCACTCCGGCAAGTTGGCCAACAAGTGTAACTCTCCAACATGTCCTTTCTATTTCCAGGCCACGGAGGATCCTGCGTACTCGTATGCAGGACTCTGACCCCCACCCATCACTCTTAACGCTTGTTCCACTCCGCCCTAGAGTCCTGACAGGAATATGTCCAGTTCAATATTCATTAAGTGAACAACATCGGGCCGTATGAGGCCTGCTCTATCTCCTTCCAGTTGTCGGTGTCGTACCACTACACCGCCTCTGTCTCTTCTAAATTTTGCCATCCGAATATTTATTACCCGCCTTGTCCGTTCGATGGCCGTGATGTCTCGCGCACCTTGCCATACCGCTATCGGCACAATCTCTGACCATACTATCGCTAGTTTTGTGAAAAATTCTCTGAAACGCTCAGTGTCTAGTTTCATTATTGCCATTAGTTATGCGCTGTTATGATGACCTAGGTTGTTTCCCCCGGCCTGTATAACTAAGATGACGGGACATCTTGCCTCTCTCCCTACCTTGATTACTTCCATTAGTACCTGTGGCCATAGCAGGCCTCTAATACCTCTCTAGTTGAAATATGTGTTATGAAACTCTAATTTCCTCCCGCCTGGGCAGACTTTCGCCCTTTTTTCTGCCCAATACATATACGAGTGGCCTATCACCCACACTGTTGGCTTAGCGTCACCTGTAAAAGAAACAAACCACGTTAGGATAACAAGTCCGGTCTTATGTATCTTGCCAAACACGTGGATCGCCATCTCCCTATCCTCTGAACTTCCGTTTCTGACAGTCCTGCTCTTGCTGCTTCCGTGGCCGCGCCTATGCGGAATGAGTGTGTCCCGTAATCTTTGGGGTGGTTCCCTGCCGATGTTATGCATTTATTAAATATAGCTTGGAACTGGTATCTTGATAATGGCATTCCATCAATGTGTGATAGGAAGAAATTACTTTGTGATCTGATGGTTAGATATGTTTTTACTATTGTTACCCAACTCAGTGTACCGTTTGTGGGTTGTAGAAGTACCCAAGTGCCCCTGCCCGCTGGAACCGTTTTCGATTTGTGTATGCGTAGACGTATTGCATTATTGGCTATGACTACGTCCTGGTGTAATAAGCCTCCACTGGTGGTAATTTTGGATTGAGGGACTAATTCACTTATGCATAGCGCCCCGAAGAAGGCGATCACAAATGCAGTAGACAGTAGTGTTGCTTCAAATTGTGAGTGTCATGTTAATGGTGTTAGGGATATGATGTGAGAAATCAGTTTTAGTGACACGGGACGGGACGTCTACACTCCTGACTTGGCTGACCCCTTTTCCACCCTTTTATGGATTGTCTGATGATGAACCTTTGTCACATCTCCCCAATTCAGTAGTTGGAAGTGAAATGCTACTCCGGTCAGACACCGCTGCGCTGACGCCCCTGATATGCCCCTCATCATTAGCTGGTGGAGAAATTCTATGGTGACTTGTGATCTGGCTTGTTCACATTGGTCAACCCGTCTGCCTGCTACTAGTCGTGTCCACTCTTCCCATGCCTTACCGTATGCTTGCCACGTCGATGGGTCAACTGACGCTCTGATTAATGGCATCAACTATTCGCCACTAGATCCCATAGGGAAGGTGGGCAACTGTTGCCCGATGGGTGGGCGTTGTGGAAGAGCTCTGTGAAAATCTGCCAATTGAATTGTTATAAAGCGTTAGCAGCAGCTTTAGACCCCTCAGCATAGTGGCTAGCGCGGGTAGTAGGCCTAGCACTGGGGGAGACGATGATGCCATCTTATTAATGCAGTGCGCTAGGCTGGTGTTTTTTGCTATGAAGCGTATATTTTTGTAAGCCAGGCGCGCGCCCCATATTTCTATTGCTACCACTATTGGGAAGAAAAATTATTTTCAGGGCTAGATGCAGCTAAAAATTATTATTAATTTAAAAGATGGTGGAGCTTGGTATAGATGGACTAATACAATGAGTCCCACACACTGCTAGAAGGCCAAATATTTTTTCAGAGCTAGATGCAGATAAAAATTATTTTTCATTTGCAACCTGATGGAGGTCAGTATAGATGGACTAATAGAGAAAGTCCCACACACTGCTAGAAGGCCAAATATTTTTTCAGAGCTAGATGCAGACAAAAAATTATTTTGAATTTGCAACCTGATGGAGGTCAGTATAGATGGACTAATAGAGAAAGTCCCACACACAGCTAGAAGCCCAAATATTTTTCAGAGGTAGATGCAGAAAAAAATTATATTCAGTTTGCAACCTGATGGAGTTCAGTATAGATGGACTAATAGACCAAGTCCCACACACAGCTAGAAGGCCAAATATTTTTCCAGAGCTAGATGCAGATAAAAATTATTTTTAATTTGCAACCTGATGGAGGTCAGTATAGATGGAGTAATAGAGAAAGTCCCACACACTGCTAGAAGGCCAAATATTTTTTCAGAGCTAGATGCAGACAAAAAATTATTTTGAATTTGCAACCTGATGGAGGTCAGTATAGATGGACTAATAGAGAAAGTCACACATACTGCTAGAAGGCCAAATATTTTTTCAGAGCTAGATGCAGATAAAAATTATTTTTAATTTGCAACCTGATGGAGGTCAGTATAGATGGACTAATAGAGAAAGTCCCACACACTGCTAGAAGGCCAAATATTTTTTCAGAGCTGGATGCAGATAAAAATTATATTTAATTTGCAACCTGATGGAGGTCAGTATAGATGGACTAATAGAGAAAGTCCCACACACAGCTAGAAGGCCAAATATTTTTTCAGAGCTGGATGCAGAAAAAAATTATATTCAGTTTGCAACCTGATGGAGGTCAGTATAGATGGACTAATAGAGAAAGTCCCACACACTGCTAGAAGGCCAAATATTTTTTCAGAGCTGGATGCAGACAAAAAATTATTTTTAATTTGCAACCTGATGGAGGTCAGTATAGATGGACTAATAGAGAAAGTCCCACACACTGCTAGAAGGCCAAATATTTTTTCAGAGCTGGATGCAGAAAAAAATTATATTCAGTTTGCAACCTGATGGAGGTCAGTATAGATGGACTAATAGAACAAGTCCCACACACAGCTAGAAGCCCAAATATTTTTTCAGAGGTAGATGCAGATAAAAATTATTTTTAATTTTCAACCTGATGGAGGTCAGTATAGATGGACTAATAGAGAAAGTCCCACACACTGCTAGAAGGCCAAATATTTTTTCAGAGCTAGATGCAGGCAAAAAATTATTTTCAGTTTGCAACCTGATGGAGATCAGTATAGATGGACTAATAGAACAAGTCCCACACACAGCTAGAAGCCCAAATATTTTTTCAGAGGTAGATGCAGAAAAAAATTATATTCAGTTTGCAACTTGATGGAGGTCTGTATAGATGGATTAATAGAACAAGTCCCACACACAGCTAGAAGCCCAATATTTTTTCAGAGGTAGATGCAGAAAAAAAATATATTCAGTTTGCAACCTGATGGAGATCAGTATAGATGGACTAATAGAACAAGTCCCACACACAGCTAGAAGCCCAAATATTTTTTCAGTGGTAGATGCAGAAAAAAATTATATTCAGTTTGCAACTTGATGGAGGTCTGTATAGATGGATTAATAGAACAAGTCCCACACACAGCTAGAAGCCCAATATTTTTTCAGAGGTAGATGCAGAAAAAAAATATATTCAGTTTGCAACCTGATGGAGGTCAGTATAGATGGACTAATAGAGAAAGTCCCACACACTGCTAGAAGGCCAAATATTTTTTCAGAGCTAGATGCAGACAAAAAATTATTTTTAATTTGCAACCTGATGGAGGTCAGTATAGATGGACTAATAGAGAAAGTCCCACACACTGCTAGAAGGCCAAATATTTTTTCAGAGCTGGATGCAGATAAAAATTATTTTTAATTTGCAACCTGATGGAGGTCAGTATAGATGGACTAATAGAGAAAGTCCCACACACTGCTAGAAGGCCAAATATTTTTTCAGAGCTAGATGCAGGCAAAAAATTATTTTCAGTTTGCAACCTGATGGAGATCAGTATAGATGGACTAATAGAACAAGTCCCACACACAGCTAGAAGCCCAAATATTTTTTCAGAGGTAGATGCAGAAAAAAATTATATTCAGTTTGCAACCTGATGGAGGTCAGTATAGATGGACTAATAGAACAAGTCCCACACACAGCTAGAAGCCCAAATATTTTTTCAGAGGTAGATGGAGATAAAAATTATTTTTAATTTGCAACCTGATGGAGGTCAGTATAGATGGACTAATAGAGAAAGTCCCACACACTGCTAGAAGGCCAAATATTTTTTCAGAGCTAGATGCAGACAAAAAATTATTTTCAGTTTGCAACCTGATGGAGGTCAGTATAGATGGACTAATAGAACAAGTCCCACACACAGCTAGAAGCCCAAATATTTTTTCAGAGGTAGATGCAGAAAAAAATTATATTCAGTTTGCAACCTGATGGAGGTCTGTATAGATGGATTAATAGAACAAGTCCCACACACAGCTAGAAGCCCAATATTTTTTCAGAGGTAGATGCAGAAAAAAATATATTCAGTTTGCAACCTGATGGAGGTCAGTATAGATGGACTAATAGAGAAAGTCCCACACACTGCTAGAAGGCCAAATATTTTTTCAGAGCTAGATGCAGACAAAAAATTATTTTGAATTTGCAACCTGATGGAGGTCAGTATAGATGGACTAATAGAGAAAGTCCCACACACAGCTAGAAGCCCAAATATTTTTTCAGAGGTAGATGCAGAAAAAAATTATATTCAGTTTGCAACCTGATGGAGGTCTGTATAGATGGATTAATAGAACAAGTCCCACACACTGCTAGAAGGCCAAATATTTTTTCAGAGCTAGATGCAGAAAAAAATTATATTCAGTTTGCAACCTGATGGAGGTCAGTATAGATGGACTAATAGAACAAGTCCCACACACAGCTAGAAGCCCAAATATTTTTTCAGAGGTAGATGCAGAAAAAAATTATATTCAGTTTGCAACCTGATGGAGGTCTGTATAGATGGATTAATAGAACAAGTCCCACACACAGCTAGAAGCCCAATATTTTTTCAGAGGTAGATGCAGAAAAAAAATATATTCGGTTTGCAACCTGATGGAGGTCAGTATAGATGGACTAATAGAGAAAGTCCCACACACTGCTAGAAGGCCAAATATTTTTTCAGAGCTAGATGCAGAAAAAAATTATATTCAGTTTGCAACCTGATGGAGGTCAGTATAGATGGACTAATAGAACAAGTCCCACACACAGCTAGAAGCCCAAATATTTTTTCAGAGGTAGATGCAGATAAAAATTATTTTTAATTTGCAACCTGATGGAGGTCAGTATAGATGGACTAATAGAACAAGTCCCACACACAGCTAGAAGCCCAAATATTTTTTCAGAGGTAGATGCAGAAAAAAATTATATTCAGTTTGCAACCTGATGGAGGTCTGTATAGATGGATTAATAGAACAAGTCCCACACACAGCTAGAAGCCCAATATTTTTTCAGAGGTAGATGCAGAAAAAAAATATATTCAGTTTGCAACCTGATGGAGGTCAGTATAGATGGACTAATAGAGAAAGTCCCACACACTGCTAGAAGGCCAAATATTTTTTCAGAGCTAGATGCAGAAAAAAATTATATTCAGTTTGCAACCTGATGGAGGTCAGTATAGATGGACTAATAGAACAAGTCCCACACACTGCTAGAAGCCCAAATATTTTTTCAGAGCTAGATGCAGAAAAAATTATATTCAATTTGCAACCTGATGGAGGTCAGTATAGATGGACTAATAGAATGATGCTATGCCCAAAAGATTTTACTTCACTAGGTGCAGTAAAAAAATTGGTATTTTATACACAGGTGGTATATCTTGCAACACAGATAGGCTACTCCACTGACTAACACACTCTGCAATAGGCCAAAAAGGATTAGCTTTGCTAGATTCAGCCAAATGCTGTGAAAAAAACTTGCACAACACTGGCACAGACCTGCCTGGCAAAAACTGATAGGAACTGATGTAACCTAGTCCTGAAAAGGACTGCAATTACAATTAGTCTTTACTCCCACAATCTATCTATTTAAGAGCACAGACCTGCCTGATAAAAGTCGTAGGAAATGCTGTAACCTAGTCCTTAAAAGGACTTCAATCATAACTATTCCCTACTCCCAAACTATCTGTAGATTTGTGCGAAAATTGGCTTGAAATTAACAAGGTATAGCGCACACAGCAATAGCTGTGCCGTCTAATACGCAGCTGCAGCAGTGAGAAAATGGTGGCGACGGGGAAAATGGCTTGGTCTTATAGGGCAAGGACATGTGACATACACTGCCAATGACACATGCCCTTGCTTGTGTGAAAAAAGCACTTCGCTCCGTGTGTGCGCTGCTGATAGGCTGACAGATTGCACCTCCCCACTGTAAATGCGAGAAAGAGAAAAAAAAATGGAGATCTTCATTATTCCTGCAGAGATCCATCCCCTGCCCCTCCCCCCACCCCGCTGTACACTCAAACTGCGTATTAACATTAATTTTCATCATTACTGAGAAAAAATCCAGTTATGATTTTGGTGCACGAACAGTTATCGAACATAACCTCGAACAGCCGAATTTTTCTCAAATCGTTCGTGTTCGCCAAACGGCTCGAACACCGCCCAAAACAGCTCGAATTTGAGATTGGCGAACAGTTCGAGTAGAACAACGCTCATCTCTAATAATGTTCCATACAGAATATTGGGCCACATATAATACTCCATATAGTATAATGGGCCCTTATAATAGTCCATACAGAATAAAGAACCCATATAATGCTCTATACAGAATAAAGAAACCCATATATTGCCTCAAACAGAATAATGGACCCCATATAATGCTCCATGCAGAATAGAGAACCCATATAATGCTCCATACAGAATAATGAAACCCATTTAATGATTCATGCCGAATTATGGGCCCAATATAATGCCCCATACAGTACAATGGACCCCATAAAATGCTCCATACAGAATAAAGAACCCCATATATTGTTCCATACGGAATAAAGGTTGTTATATAATGCTCCATATAGAATAATAGGCCCCATATAATGCTCCAAATAGAATAATGGACCCATATAATGCTTCATACAGAATAATGGGCCCAATATAAAGCTCTATACAGAATAATGGAACTCACTTAATGCTCCATACCGAATAATGCGCCCCGGATAATTCCCCATACAGTACAATGGACAGTACAAAATGCTCCATACAGAATAATGGACCCAATATACTGCTCCATACAGAATAATGGGCAACATATAATGTTCCATACAGAATGATGTGCCCCGTATAATGCTGCATACAGAATAACGAACCGCATATGTTGCTCCATACAGAATAATAGGGGTCATTTAATGCTCCATATAGAATAATGGGCCTCATATAATGCTCCAAATAGAATAATGGGCACCATATAAAGCTCAATACAGGATAATGGGCCCAATATAATGATCCATATAGAATAATGGGCCTCCTATAATACTCCAAACAGAATAAAGAACCCCATATATTGCTTCATACAGAATAATGGGCCCAATATAATGTTCCATACAGAATAATGGACCTCATATTATGCTCCATATAGAAATATGGGCTCGTATAATGCTCCATACAGAATAAAGAACCCATATAATGCTCTATACAGAATAAAGAAACCCATATATTGCCCCATAAAGAATAATGGACCCCATAAAATGCTCCATACAGAATAAAGAACCCATATAATGCTCCATGCAGAATAATAAAACCCATTTAATGCTCCATGCCGTATTGTGGGCCCAATATAATGCCCCATACAGTACAACGGAGCCCAGATAATGTTCCATACAGAATAAAGCACCCCATTTATTGTTCCACACAGAATAATGGGTCTTATATAATGCTCCATATAGAATAATGGGCCCCATATATTGCTCCAAACAGAATAATGGACCCATATAATGCTTCATACATAATAATGGGCACAATATAAAACTCTATACAGAATAATGGACCCATATATTGCTCCATACAGAATAATGGGCCCCATATAATGCTCCATGCAGAATAATGGGCCCCATATCATGCTCTATACAGAATAGAGAACCCCATATATTGCTCCATACAGAATAATAGGGGTCATTTAATGCTCCATATAGAATAATGGGCCCCATATAATGCTCCATACAGAATAATGGGCACCATATAATGCTCCATACAGAATAATGAGCCCATTATACTGCTCCATAAGGAGTAATGGAAACCATATAATGTTCCATATCAAATAATGGGCTCAATATAATGCCCCTTAAAGTACAATGGACACCATATATTTCTCCATACAGAATAATGTGCCTCATGTAATGCTTCATATAGAATATGGGCCTTGTATAATGCTCCAAACAGATTAAAGAACCTCATATATTGCTCCATATAGAATAATGGGCCTCATATAATGCTCCATTTAGAATAATGGGCCCCGTATAATACTCCATACAGAATAAAGAACCCCATATAAAGAACTAAAATGTTTTTATACAAATGCACAAAGCATGGGCAACAAACAAGGAGAATTGGAACTACTAATGCAGCAAAAGGAATATGATGTCATTGGAATCACTGAAACTTGGTGGGACGATACACATGATTGGAATAAAAGGCTAAAAGGATACAACTTATTTGCAAGAAACAGACTTGATAAACGAGGAGGAGGTGTTGCATTGTATGTTAGAAAAGCGTATATCTGCACAGAGATTGAAGCTTCAGAGACTGGGAGTTCTGTGGAAACTGTTTGGGTAAGAATACAAGGAGAGAACAACGGAAAGGACACCATTGTAGGCATTTACTACAGGCCACCTGGGCAAGCTGAAGATATGGATGAACTCTTTATGTATCAAATGACCAAGTTCTCCAAAAAATATGACGTAGTGGTCATGGGAGATTTCAACTATCCAGACATTTGTTGGGAATCTCTCTCAAGTAAAACTAACAGGTCAAGCAAATTCTTATCCTCTCTTGCTGACAACTTTATCTTCCAAAAGGTAGGGGAGAAAACAAGGGGATCTGCTACTTTGGATCTAATCCTTATAAACAGGGAGGAAATGGTTGAGGAGGTAAAGGTGGCTGGGACCCTAGGAGGCAGCGATCATGCTATTATAGAATTTTGGATAACTAGAGGAGGAAGACATGTGAAGACTCAAACTTCAAGGTTAGATTTTAGAAAGGCAGATTTTAAGAGACTCAGAAAGAGAATAGGAGGGATCCAATGGCTGGATGTCCTTAAGGACAAAAATGTCCAGGAAGGATGGGAAATTTTTAAAAATGAGATTCTCAAAGCACAATCATTAACAATCCCGAAAAGTAGGAAGAATGGGAAGCATTTAAGGAAACCAGGATGGATGAACACAGAACTTAAACACATGCTAAAAAGAAAGAAAGAAATGTTTATTAAATGGAAAGAGGGAGGCATATCTAAAGAAGATTATAATGCAGTCTGCAGATCCTGTAGGGCACGTATCAGGTTAGCTAAAGCTGACAATGAATTAAGGCTTGCAAGAGATGTCAAAAGCAATAAAAAAGGATTTTGGGGGTATGTCAAAAGTAAAAGAAAAGTCAAAGATGCTATAGGATTTTTACAGGATGAAAATGGAGAAATGGTAAGAGAGGATGTTGAGAAGGCCGAACTTTTTAATTCCTATTTTGCATCTGTTTTCTCTCAGAAAGAAAATGTAACATCAACTGATCTTCACTGTCCTTTTAAAGGAATAGAGGAATCCAAGTTATCTGTAAACCGAAAGATTGTGAGGGAATATTTAGCTAACATAAATGAGTTCAAGTCTCCAGGTCCAGATGAATTACACCCCAGAGTACTGAAGGAGATCGTAGAAGAAATTTTAGAACCACTCTCCATAATCTTTGAAAATTCTTGGAGAACAGGAGAAGTCCCAGAAGACTGGAGAAGAGCAAATGTTGTTCCTATCTTCAAAAAGGGGAAGAAGGTGGACCCAGGGAACTATAGGCCGGTGAGTCTGACTTCTATACCAGGAAAGATCTTTGAACAAATTATTAAACAACATGTATGTAAGTACATGGATAAGAATGAAGTGATTAACCAGAGTCAGCATGGGTTTGTAACTAACAAGTCATGTCAGACTAACTTAATTTCCTTCTATGACAGAATCACTGACTGGGTGGATCAGGGAAATGCTGTAGATATAGTATATCTTGACTTCAGCAAAGCATTTGACAAAGTATCTCACACCATCCTTATTGAAAAAATGACCAAGTATGCAATGGACCAGGCAACTGTTAGGTGGATTCATAACTGGCTTAGTGATCGGACTCAAAGGGTGGTTGTAAATGGCTTCACATCCAGCTGGATGAATGTCTCAAGTGGGGTACCACAGGGCTCCGTCCTGGGACCTGTATTGTTCAACATCTTTATCAATGATTTAGATGAAGGAATTGAGGGTAAGCTGATTAAATTTGCTGATGACACAAAGCTAGGAGGGATAGCTAATACTAGAGAAGAGAGAGAGAGGATTCAAAAAGACCTAAATAAACTGGAGCAGTGGGCAGCAACCAACAGAATGGTTTTTAACAGGGAAAAATGCAAAGTACTACATCTGGGCAATAAAAATGAAAAAAGCATATACAGAATGGGAGGAATAGAGCTAAGCAACAGTACATGTGAAAAAGACTTAGGTATACTAATAGATCATAGACTGAACATGAGTCAACAGTGTGATGCAGCAGCAAAAAAAGGCAAATACAATTCTGGGATGTATTAACAGAAGCATACAGTCTAGATCACGTGAAGTCATTATCGGTCTTTACTCCTCTTTGGTCAGACCTCATCTGGAATACTGTGTACAGTTTTGGGCACCACATTTTAAAAAAGACATAGACAAACTGGAGCAAGTTCAGAGAAGAGCGACCAGAATGGTGACTGGTCTGCAAACCATGTCCTATGAGGAACGGTTGCAGGATTTTGGAATGTTTAGCTTGCAAAAAAGAAGACTGAGAGGAGACTTAATAGCTGTCTACAAATATGTCAAGGGCTGTCACATTGTAGAAGGATCATCTTTATTCTCATTTGCACAAGGAAAGACTAGAAGCAATGGGATGAAACTAAATGGGAGGAGACACAGATTAGATAATAGAAAAAACTTTTTGACAGTTAGGGTGATTAATGAGTGGAACAGGCTGCCACGAGAGGTGGTGAGTTCCCCTTCAATGGACGTCTTCAAACAGAGGCTGGACAGACATCTGTCTGAGATGATTTAGTGAATCCTGCTTTGAGCAGGGGGTTGGACCAGATGACCCAGGAGGTCCCTTCCAACTCTACCATTCTATGATTCTATGATTCTATGATATTGCTCCATATAGAATAATGAACACCATATATATCTCCATATAAAATCATGGGCCTTATATGATGCTCCACATAGAATAATGGGCTCTGTAGAATACTTCAAACCGAATAAAGAACCCCATATATTCCTCCATACAGAATAATGGGCCTCATATAATGCTCCATGCAGAGTAATGTGCCCCGTATAATGCTCCACACAGAATAAAGAACACCCTATATTGCTCCATACAGAATAATGGGGCTTATTTAAAGTTCCATATCGAATAATGGACCCCAAATAATGCCCCGTAAAGTACAATGGACCCCATATATTGCTCCATACAGAATAATGTGCCTCATATAATGCTCCTTATAGAATAATGGGCCCCCTATAATGCTCCAAGCAGAATAAAGAACCCCATATATTGCTCCATACAAGATAATGGGCCCAATATAATGTTCCATACAGAATAATGGAACCCATATAATGATCCATACCGAATAATGGGCCACATATAATGCCCCGTAAAGTACAATGGACCCCATATATTGCTCCGCACAGAATAATGGGACTCATATAATGTTTCATATAGAATAATGGGCCCTTTTAATGCTCCATACAGAATAATAAACCCATTTAATGCTCCATGCTGAATTATGGGCCCAATATAATGCCCCGTACAGTACAATGGACCCCATTTAATACTCCATACAGAATAAAGAACCCCATATATTGCTCCATACAGAATAATGGTTCTTATATAATGCTCCATATAGAATAATGAGCCCCATATAATGCTCCAAACAAAATAACAGACCCATATAATGATTCATACAGAATAATGGGCCCAATATAAAGCTCTATACAGAATAATGGAACCCATTTAATACTCCATACCGAATAATGGGCCCCATATAATGTCCCATACAGTACAATGGACAGCACATAATGCTCTATACAGAATAATGTATCCCATATATTGCTTCATACAGAATAATGGGCAATATATAATGCTCCAAATAGAATAATGTGCCCCGTATAATGCTCCATACAGAATAACGAACCCCATATATTGCTCCATACAGAATAATGGAAGTCATTTAATGCTCCATATAGAATAATGGGCCCCATATAATGCTCCATACAGAATAATGAACCCTATATAATGCTCAATAATGAGTAATGGGCCCAATAAAATGCTCCATATAGAATAATGGGCCTCCTATAACTCTCCAAACAGAATAAAGAACCCCATATATTGCTCCATACAGAATAATGGGCCCAATATAATGTTCCATACAGAATAATGGAATCCATATAATGCTCCATACCGAAAATTGGGCACCATAAAATGTCCCGTGAAGTACAATGGACCCCATATATTGCTACGTACAGATTAATGGGCCTCATATAATGCTCCAGATAGAATAATGGGCCCGCATAATGCTCCATACAGTATAAAGAACCCATATAATGCTCTATACAGAATAAAGAAACCCTTATATTGCCCCATAAAGAATAATGGACCCCATATAATGCTCCATACAGAATAAAGAACTCATATTATGCTACATACAAAAAAATAAAACCCATTTAATGTTCCATGCTGAATTATGGGCCCAATATAATGCCCCATACAGTACAATGGACCCCAGATAATGTTCTATACAGAATAAAGAACACCATATATTGTTCCATACAGAATAATAGGTCTTATATAATGTTCCATTTAGAATAATGGGCCCCATATAATCCTCCAAACAAAATAATGGACCCATATAATGCTTCATACAGAATAATGGGCACAATTTAAAGCTCTATACAGAATAATGGAACCCATTTAATGTTCCATACCGAATAATAGGCTCCATATAATGCCCCATACAGTACAATGGACAGCTTATAATGCTACATACAGAATAATGGACCACATATATTGTTTCATACAGAATAATGGGCCTCATATAATGCTCCATACAGAATAATGGACCCCATATATTGCTCCATACAGAATAATGGGCAACATATAATGCTCCATACAGAATAATGTGCCCCGTATAATGCTTCATACAGAATGACGAACCCCATATAATGCTCCATACAGAATAATGGTGGTCATTTAATGCTCCATATAGAATAATGGGACCCATGTAATGCTCCATACAGAATAATGGACCCCATATAATGCTCAATACAGAATAATGGGCCCAATATAATACTCCATATAGAATAATGGGCCTCCTAAAATACTCCAAACAGAAAAAAGAACCCCATACATTGCTCCATACAGAATAATGGTGGTCATTTAATGCTCAGCATAGAATAATGGGCCCCATATAATGCTCCAAACTGAATAATGGACCCCATATAATACTCCATACAGAATAGAGAACCCATATAATGCTCCATACTGAATAATAAATCCATTTAATTCTCCATGCCGAATTATGGGCCCTATATAATGCCCCATACAGTATAATGGACCCCATATATTGCTCCATACAGATTAAAGAGCCTCATATATTGTTGCATACAGAATAATGGTTGTTATATAATGCTCCATATACAATAATGGGCCCCATAGAATGCTCCAAACAGAATAATGGACCTGTATAATGCTTCATACAGAATAATGGGCCCAATATAAAGCTCTATACAGAATGATGGAACCCATTTAATGCTCCATGCCGAATAATGGGCCCCATATAATGCCCCATACAGTACAATGGACAGTACATAATGCTCTATACAGAAAAATGGGACCCATATATTGCTCCATACAGAATAATGGGCAACATATAATGCTCCATACAGAATAACATGGGCAACATATAATGCTCCATACAGAATAATGGGCCCTGTATAATGCTTCTATACAGAATGACAAACCCCATATATTGCTCCTTACAGAATAATGGTGGTCATTTAATGCTCCATATAGAATAATGGGACCCATGTAGTGCTCCATACAAAATAATGGACCCCATATAATGCTCAATACAGAATAATGGGCCTAATATAATACTCCATATAGAATAATGGGCCTCCTATAATACTCCAAACAGAAAAAATAACCCCATACATTGCTCCATACAGAATAGTGGTGGTCATTTAATGCTCCACATAGAATAATGGGCCCCATATAATGCTCCAAACAGAATAATGGACCCCATATAATGCTCCATACAGAATAGAGAACCCATATAATGCTCCATACTGAATAATAAATCCATTTAATTCTCCATGCCGAATTATGGGCCCAATATAATGCTCCATACAGAATAAAGAACCTCATATATTGTTCCATACAGAATAATGGTTGTTATATAATGCTCCATATACAATAATGGGCCTCATATAATGCTCCAAACAGAATAATGGACCTGTATAATGCTTCATGCAGAATAATGGGCCCAATATAAAGCTCTATACAGAATAATGGAACCCATTTAATGCTCCATACCGAATAATGGGCCCCATATAATGCCCCATACAGTACAATGGACAGTACATAATGCTCTCTACAGAAAAATGGGACCCATATATTGCTCCATACAGAATAATGGGCAACATATAATGCTCCATACAGAATAATGTGCCCCATATTATGCTCCATACAGAAAAACAAACCCCATATATTGCTCCATACAGAATAATGGGGTCATTTAATGCTCCATATAGAATAATGAGCCCCATATAATGCCCAGTAAAGTATAATGTACCCCATATATTGACCCATACAGAATAATGGGCCTCACATAATGCTCCATATAGAATAAAGGGCCCGTACAATGCTCCCTAAAAAATAAAGAACCCATATAATGCTCTATACAAAATAAAGAAACCCATATATTGCCCCATGAAGAAAAATGGACCCCATATAATTCTCCATACAGAATAAAGAACCCGTATAATGCTCCATACAGAATAATAAAAGCCATTAAATGCTCCATGCCGAATTACGGGCCCAATATAATGCCCCATACAGTACATTGGACCCCAGATAATGCTCCATACAGAATAAAGAATACCATATATTGTTCCATACAGAATATTGGGTCTTATATAATGCTCCATATAGAATAATGGGCCCCCTATAATGCTCCAAGCAGAATAATGAACCCATATAATACTTCATACAAAATAATGGGCACAATTAAAAGCTCTATACAGAATAATGGAACCCATTTAATGCTCCATACCGAATAATGGGGCCAATATAATGTCCCCAAAGAGTACAATGGACAGCATATAATGTTTAATACAGAATAATGGACCCCATATATTGTTCCACACAGAATAATGGGCATCATATAAATCTCCATACAGAATAATAAACCCCACATATTGCTCCATACAGAATAATGGGCAAAATATAATGCTCCATACAGAATAATGTGCCCTGTACAATGCTCCATACAGAATAACGAACCACACATATTGCTCAATACAGAATAATGGGCCAAATAGAATGTTCCATACAGAATAATGGAATCCATATAATGCTCCATACCGAAAATTGTGCCCCATAAAATGTCCCGTAAAGTACAATGGACCCCATATATTGCTCCGTACAGATTAATGGGCCTCATATAAAGCTCCATATAGAATAATGGGCCCGCATAATGCTCCATACAGTATAAAGAACCCATATAATGCTCTATACAGAAAAAAGAAACCCTTATATTGCCCCATAAAGAATAATGGGCCCCATATAATGCTACATACATAATAAAGAACTCATATTATGCTACATACAAAAAAATAAAACCCATTTAATGTTCCATACTGAATTATGGGCCCAATATAATGCCCCATACAGTACAATGGACCCCAGATAATGTTCTATACAGAATAAAGAACACCATATATTGTTCCATACCGAATAATAGGTCTTATATAATGCTCCATTTAGAATAATGGGCCACATATAATCCTCCAAACAAAATAATGGACCCATATAATGCTTCATACAGAATAATGGGCACAATTTAAAGCTCTATACAGAATAATGGAACCCATTTAATGTTCCATACCGAATAATAGGCCCCATATAATGCCCCATATAGTACAATGGACAGCTTATAATGCTCCATACAGAATAATGGACCACATATATTGTTTCATACAGAATAATGGGCCTCATATAATGCTCCATACAGAATAATGGACCCCATATATTGCTCCATACAGAATAATGGGCAACATATAATGCTCCATACAGAATAATGTGCCCCGTATAATGCTTCTTACAGTATGACGAACCCCATATATTGCTCCATACAGAGTAATGGGCCCAATATAATACTCCATATAGAATAATGGGCCCCCTAAAATACTCCATACAGAAAAAAGTACCGCATACAATGCTCCATACAGAATAATGGTGGTCATTTAATGCTCCGCATAGAATAATGGGCCCCATATAATGCTCCAAACTGAATAATGGACCCCATATAATGCTCCATACGGAATAGAGAACCCATATAATGCTCCATACTGAATAATAAATCCATTTAATACTCCATGCCGAATTATGGGCCTAATATAATGCCCCATACAGTATAATGGACCCCATATATTGCTCCATACAGATTAAAGAACGTCATATATTGTTCCATACAGAACAATGGTTGTTATATAATGCTCCATATACAATAATGGGCCCCATATAATGCTCCAAACAGAATAATGGACCTGTATAATGCTTCATAAAGAATAATGGGCCCAATATAAAGCTCTATACAGAATAATGGAACCCATTAAATGCTCCATATCGAATAATGGGCCCCATATAATGCCCCATATAGTACAATGGACAGTACATAATGCTCTATATAGAAAAATGGGACCCATATATTGCTCCATACAGAATAATGGGCAACATATAATGCTCCATACAGAATAATGTGCCCCATATTATGCTTCATACAGAAAAAGAAACCCCATATATTGCTCCATACAGAATAATGGGGTCATTTAATGCTCCATATAGAATAATGGACCCCATATAATGCCCAGTAAAGTACAATGTACCCCATATATTGACCCGTACAGAATAATGGGCCTCATATAATGCTCCATATAGAATAAAGGGCCCGTATAATGCTCCCTACAGAATAAAGAACCCATATAATGCTCTATACAAAATAAAGAAACCCATATATTGCCCCATAAAAAATAATGGACCCCATATAAATCTCCACACAAAATAAAGAATTCATATAATGCTCCATACAGAATAATAAAAGCCATTTAATGCTCCATGCCGAATTACTGGCCCAATATAATGCCCCATACAGTACATTGGACCCCAGATAATGCTCCATACAGAATAAAGAACACCATATATTGTTCCAAACGGAATAATGGGTCTTATATAATGCTCCATATAGAATAATGGGCCCCCTATAATGCTCCAAGCAGAATAATGGACCCATATAATACTTCATACAGAATAATGGGCACAATATAATGTCCCGAAAGAGTACAATGGACAGCATATAATGCTTCATACAGAATAATGGACCCCATATATTTTTCCATACAGAATAATGGGCATCATAAAAATCTCCATACAGAATAATAAACCCCATATATTGCTCCATACAGAATAATGGGCAAAAGATAATGCTCCATACAGAATAATGTGCCCCGTATAATGCTCCATACAGAATAACGAACTGCATATATTACTCCATACAGAATAATGGGGGTCATTTAATGCTCCATATAGAATAATGGGCCCAATATAAAGATCCATACAGTACAATGGACCCCAATTAATTCTACATACAGAAAAATGGACCCCATATATTGCTCCATACAGAATAATGGGCCTCATATAATGCTCCATACAGAGTAATGTGCCCCGCATAATGCTCCACACAGAATAAAGAACACCCTATATTGCTCCATACAGAATAATGGGGCTCATTTAAAGTTCCATATCGAATAATGGACCCCAAATAATGCCCCGTAAAGTACAATGGACCCCATATATTGCTCCATACAGAATAATGTGCCTCATATAATGCTCCTTATAGAATAATGGGCCCCCTATAATGCTCCAAACACAATAAAGAACCCCATATATTGCTCCATACAGAATAATGGGCCCAATATAATGTTCCATACAGAATAATGGAATCCATATAATGCTCCATACCGAATAATGTGCCCCATATAATGCCCCGTAAAGTACAATGGACCCCATATATTGTTCCGTACAGAATAATGGGCCTCATATAATGTTTCATATAGAATAATTGGCCCTTATAGTGCTCCGTACAGAATAATAAACCCATTTAATGCTCCATGCTGAATTATGGGCCCAATATAATGCCCCGTACAGTAAAATGGACCCCATATAATACTCCATACAGAATAAAGAACCCCATATATTGGTCAATACAGAATAACGGGCCCAATATAACGCTCCATACAGAATAATGGAACCCATTTAATACTCCATACCGAATAATGGGCCCCATATAATGCCCCATACAGTGCAATGGACAGCACATAATGCTCTACACAGAATTATATATCCCATATATTGCTCCATACAGAATAATGAGCAGCATATAATACTCCATACCGAATAATGGGCCCCGTATAATGCTCCATACAGAATAACAAACCCCATATATTGCTGCATACAGATTAATGGGAGTCATTTAATGCTCCATATAGAATAATGGGCCCCATATAATGTTCCTACAGAATAATGAACCCCATATAATGCTCAAAACAGAATAATGGGCCCAATAAAATACTCCATATAGAATAATGGGCCTCCTATAACTCTCCAAACAGAATAAAGAACCCCATAAATTGCTCCATACAGAATAATGGGCCCAACTTAATGTTTCATACAGAATAATGGAACCCATATAATGCTCCATACCGAAAATTGGGCCCCATAAAATGTCCCATAAAGTACAATGGACCCCATATATTGCTACGTACAGATTAATGGGCCTCATATAATGCTCCATATAGAATAATGGGCCCGCATAATGCTCCATACAGAATAAAGAACCCATATAATGCTCTATACAGAATAAAGAAACCCTTTTATTGCCCCATAAAGAATAATGGACCCCATATAATGCTCCATACAGAATAAAGAACCCATATTATGCTACATACAAAAAAATAAAACCCATTTAATGTTCCATGGCGAATTATGGGCCCAATATAATGCCCCATACAGTACAATGGACCCCACATAATGCTCTATACCGAATAAAGAACACCATATATTGTTCCATACAGAATAATGGGTCTTATATAATGCTCCATATAGAATAATGGGCCCCATATAATGTTCCAAACAGAATAATGGACCCATGTAATGCTTCATACAGAATAATGGGCACAATTTAAAGCTCTATACAGAATAATGAAACCCATTTAATGTTCCATACCCAATAATGGGCCACATATAATGCCCCATACAGTACAATGGACAGCATATAATGCTACATACAGAATAATGGACCACATATATTGTTTCATACAGAATTATGGGCTTCATATAATGCTCGGTACAGAATAATGGACCCCATATATTGCTCCATACAGAATAATGGGTAACATATAATGCTCCATACAGAATAATGTGTCCCGTATAATGCTCCATACAGAATAAAGAACCCCATATATTTCTCCATATTGAATAATGGTGGTCATTTAATGCTCTGCATAGAATAATGGGCCCCATATAATGCTCCATACAGAATAGAGAACCAATATAATGCTCCATACAGAATAATAAATCTATTTAATGCTCCATGCCGAATTATGGGCCCAATATAATGCCCCATACAGTATAATGGACCCCATATAATGCTCCAAACAGAATAAAGAACCTCATATATTGTTCCATACAGAATAAATGTTGTTATATAATTCTCCATATAGAATAATGGCCCCATATGATGCTCCAAACAGAATAATGGACCCGTATAATGCTTCTTACAGAATAATGGGCCCATTGTAAAGCTCTATACAGAATAATGGAAGCCATTTAATGCTCCATAACGAACAATGGGCCCCATATAATGCCCCGTACAGTACAATGGACAGTACTGAATGCTCTATACAGAATAATGGGACCCATGTATTGCTCCATACAGAAAAATGGACAACATATAATGCTCCATACAGAATAATGTGTCCCATATTATGCTCCATACAGAATAACAAGCCCCATATATTGCTCCATACAGAATAATGGGGTCATTTAATGCTCCATATAGAATAATGGGCCCCATACAATGCCCGGTAAAGTTCATTTTACCCCATAAATTGCTCAGTACAGAATAAAGGGCCTCATATAATGCTCCATATTGAATAAATGGGCCATATAATGCTCCCTACAGAATAAAGAACCCATATAATGCTCTATACAGAACAAAAAAAACATATAATGCCCAATAAAGAATAATGGACCCGATATATTTCTCTATATAGAATAAAGAAGCCATATAATGCTCCATACAGAATAATAAAACCCATGTAATGCTCCATGCCGAATTACGGGCCCAATATAAGGCCCCATACAGTACATTGGACCCCAGATAATGCTCCATACAGAATAAAGAACACCATATATTGTTCCATACAGAATAATGGGTCTTATATAATGCTTCATATAGAATAATGGGCCCCCTATAATGCTCCAAACAGAATAATGGACTCATGTAATACTTCATACAGAACAATGGGCACAATTAAAAGCTCTATAAAGAATAATGGAGCACATTTAATGCTCAAAACCGAATAATGGGCCCAATATAATGCCCCAAAGAGTACAAGGGAACAGCATATAATGCTCCATACCGAATAATGGACCCCATATATTGTTCCATACAGAATAATGGGCAACATATAATACTCCATACAGAATAATGTGCCCCGTAAAATGCTCCATACAGAATAACGAACCCCATATATTGCTCCATACAGAATAATGGGGGTCATTTATTGCTCCATATAGAATAATGGGCCCCATATAATGCTCCATACCGAATAATGGACCCCATATAATGCTCAATGCAGAATAATGGGCCCATTATAATGCTCCATATAGAATAATGAGTTCCCTATAATACTCCAAACAGAATAAAGAACCCCATATATTGCTCCATACTGAATAATGGGCCCAATATAATGTTCCATACATAATAATGGAACCCATATAATGCTCCATACCGAATAATGGACCCCATATAATGACAGGTAAAGTACAATGGAACAAATATATTGCTCCGTACAGAATAATGGGCTCATATAATGCTCCATATAGCATAATGGGACCATCTAATGCTCCATACAGAATAAACATCCCATATAATGCTCTATACAGAATAAAGAAACCCTTATATTGCCTGATAAAGAATAATGTACCCCATATAATGCTCCATACAGAATAAAGAACCCATATAATGCTCCATACAAAATAATAAAACCCATTCAATGCTCCATGTCGAATTATGGGCCCAATACATTGCC
Organism: Phyllobates terribilis; assembly: GCF_046119375.1. NCBI lineage: Eukaryota > Metazoa > Chordata > Amphibia > Anura > Dendrobatidae > Phyllobates > Phyllobates terribilis. Next base: position 314,084,161 of record NW_027362765.1, read on the forward strand.
GCATACAGAACAATGGACCCCAGATAATGCTCTATACAGAGTAAAGAACACCATATATTGCTCCGTACAAAATAATGGGTCTTATATAATGCTCCTATAGAATAATGGGCCCCATATAATGCTCCAAACAGAATAATGGACCCATATAATGCTTCATACAGAATAATGGGCACAATTTAAAGCTCTAAACAGAATAATGGAACCCATTTAATGCTCCATACTGAATGCAGGCCCCATATAATGTCCCATATAGTACAATGAACAGCGTATAATGCTCCATATAGAATAATGGACCCCATATATTGTTCCATACAGAATAATGGGCCTCATATTATGCTCCATACAGAATAATGGACCCCATATATTGCTCCATACAAAATAATGGGCAACATATAATGCTCCATACAGAATAAAGTGCCCAGTATAATGCTCCATACAGAATAACGAACCCCATATATTGATCCATACAGAATAATGGGGGTCATTTAATGCTCCATATAGTATAATGGGCCCCATATATTGCTCCATACAGAATAATGGACCCCATATAATGCTCAATACAGAATAATGGGCACAATATAATGCTCCATATAGAATAATGGGCCTCCTATAATACACCAAACAGAATAAAGAACCCCATATATTGCTCCAAACAGAATAATGGGCCTCAGAAAATGCTTCATATAGAATAATGGGCCCCGTAAAATGCTCCATACAGAATAATGAACCCCATATATTGCTACATACAAAATAATGGGCCTCATATAATTTTCCATGTAGAATAATGGGCCCCATATAATGCTCCATACAGAACCCATATAATGCTCCATGCAGAATAAAGAGACTCATATATTGCCCCATACAAAATAATGGGCCTCAGATAATGCTCCATATAGAATAATGGGCAAAGTATAATACAACAAACAGAATAAAGAACCCCATATATTGTTGCATACAGCATAGTAGTCCCAATATAATGTTCCATACAAAATAATGGTACACATATAATGCTCCTTACCAAATAATGGGACCCATATAATGCCTCGTAAAGTAAAATGGACCCCATATATTGCACCGTACAGAATAATGTGCCTCATATAATGCTCCATATAGAATATTGGGCCCGTATAATGCTCCATACAGAATTAAGAACCCCTATAATGCTGTATACGGAATAAAGAAACCCATATATTGACCCATACAGAATAATGGACCCTATATAATGCTCCATAAAGAATAAAGAACCTATATAACGCTCCATACAGAATAATAAAACCCATTTAATGCTCCATGCCAAATTATGGGCCCAATATAATGCCCCATACAGTACAATGGACCCCCTATAATGCTCCATACAGAATAAAGAACCCCATATATTGTTCCATACAGAATAATAGGTCTTATATAATGCTCCATATGGAATAATGGGCCCCATATAATGCTCCAAACAGAATAATGTACCCATATAATGCTTCATACAGAAAAATGGGCCCAATTTAAAGCTCTATACAGAATAATGGTACCAATTTAATGCTCCATACCGAATAATGGGCCCTATATAATGCCCCATACAGTAAAATGGACTGCAAATAATGCTCCATACAGAATAATGGACCCCATATATTGCTCCATACAGAATAATGGGCCTCGTATAATGCTCCATACAGAAAAATGTGCCCCATATAATGCTCCATACAGAATAAAGAACCCCATATATTGATCCATATAGAATAATGGGGCTCATTTAATGCTCCATATAGATTAATAGGCCCGATATAATGCTCCATAAAATATAATGGGCCCCATATAATGCTCCCTACAGAATAATGGGCCCAATATAATGCTACATACTGAATAATGGAACCCATATAATGCTTCATATTGAATAATGGACCCCAATAAATGCCCCGCAAAGTACAATGGACCCCATTTATTGCTACATACAGAATAATGTGCCTCATATAATGCTTCATATAGAATAATGGGTCTTGTAAAATGCTCCAGATAGATTAAAGAATTTCATAAATTGTTCCATATAGAATAATGGGCCTCATATAATGCATCATATAGAATAATGGGCACCGTATAATACTCCAAACAGAATAAAGAACCCCATATATTGCTCCATACAGAATAATGGGCCCAATATAATGCTCCAAACAGAACAATGCGACCCATACAATGCTCCATATGGAATATTGAGCCCAATGTAATGCCCCATACAGAAAAATGGAACCCATATAATGCTCCATACCGAATAATGGGCACCATATAATGCCCCATACAGTATAATGGACCCCATATATTGCTTCATACTGAATAACGGACCTCATATAATGCTCCATACAGAAAATGGACCCCATATAATGCTCCATACAGTATAAAGAACCCCACATATTTCCCCATACAGAATAATGGGCCTCATATAATGCTCCATATATAATAATGGGCCCCGTAAAATGCTCCATGCAGAAAAAAAAACATATAATGCTACAGGTGGAATATGGAGCACTATATAATGCTTCATAGAGAAAAATGGAACCCATATAATGCTCCATACAGAAAAATGAACCCTATATACATCTCCATATAGAATAAAGAACCCCAATATATTGCCCCATATAGAATAATGGGCCCCCTATAATGCTCCAAACAGAATAATGGACCCATATAATACTTCATACAGAATAATGGGCACAATTAAAAGCTCTATACAGAATAATGGAGCCCATTTAATGCTCCATACCGAATAATGGGCCCCATATAATGCACCGTAGAGTACAATGCACACCATAAAATGCTCCATACAGAATAATGGGCTCCATATAATGCTCCATACTAAATAATGGGCCCAATATAATGCTCCATACAGAATAATGGACCCCATATAATGCTCCATACAGAATAAAGAACCCCATATATTGCCCTATACAGAATAATGGGCTTCACATAATGCTCCATAAACAATAATGGGTCCCCTATAATACTTCGAAACAGAATAACGAACCCAACATATTGCTCCATACAGAATAATAGGCCCAATATATTGTTCCATACAAAATAATAGAACCCTTATAATGCTCCATACCGAATAATGGGCCCCATATCATGCCCCGTAAAGTACAATGGACCCCATATATTGCTCCATACAGAATAATGGAACCCATAAAATGCTCCATACCGAATATTGGGCCTTATATATTGCTCCAAACAGAATAATTGGACTAATATTATGCTCCATATGAAGTAATGGGCACAATATAATGCTCCTTACAGAATAATGGAACCCATATAATGCTCCATACTGAATAATGGGCCCCATATAATGCCCCGTAAAGTAGAATGGACCCGAAATAATGCTTCATACAAAATAATGGGCCTCATATAATGCTCCATATAGAATAATGGGCCCTGTCTAATGCTCCATACAGAATAAAGAACCCCATATATTGCTCCATACAGAATAATTGGGCCTCTTATAATGCTTCATATAGAATAATGGGCCCCATATAATGCTCCAAACAGAATATTGGGACCCATATAATGATTCATAAGGAATAATGGGCCCAATATAATGCTCCATACAGAATAATGGAACCCATATAATGCTCCATACCGAATAATGGGCCCAATATAATGCCCCACACAGTACAATGGACCCCATATATTGCTCCATGCAGACTAATGAGCCCCTTATAATGCTTCATACAAAATAAAGAACCCCATATTTTGCCCCATACAGAATAATGGGCCTCATATAATGCTCCATATAGAATAATGGGCCCCCTATAATACTCCAAACAGAATAAAGAACCCTATGTATTGATCCATACAGAATAATAGGCCCAATATATTGTTCCGAACAAAATAATGGAACCCTTATAAAGCTCCATATCGAATAGTGGGCCCCATATCATGCCACGTAAAGTACAATGGACCCCATATATTGCTCCATACAGAATAATGGAACCCATATAATGCTCCATACCGAGTATTGGGCCTTATATAATGCTCCAAACAGAATAATTGGACTAATATTACGCTTCAAACGATTTAATGGGCCCAATATAATGCTCCTTACAGAATAAGGGAACCCATATAATACTCCATACTGAATAATGGGCCCCATATAATGCCCTGTAAAGTACAATGGACCCCAAATACTGCTTCATACAGAATAATGGGCCTCATATAATGCTCCATATAAAATAATGGGCCCTGTCTAATGCTCCATACAGAATAAAGAACCCCATATATTGCTGAATACAGAATAATGTGCCTCTTATAATGCTTCATATAGAATAATGGGCCACATATAATGCTCCAAACAGAATAATGGGACCAATATTATGATTCATACGGAATCATGGGCCCAATATAATGCTCCATACAGAATAATGGAACCATTATAATGCTCCATACCAAATAATGGGCCCAATAAAATGCCCCATACAGTACAATGGACCCCATATATTGCTCCATACAGAATAATGGGCCCAATATAATGTTCCATACAGAATAATGGAACCCATGTAAGGCTTCATTCTGAATAATGGGCCCCACATAATGCCCCGTAAAGTACAATGGACCCCATATATTGCTCCACACAGAGTAATGGGACTCATATAATGCTCCATATAGCATAATGGGCCCTGTATAATGCTCTATACCGAATAAAGAACCCATGTAATGCTCTATACAGAATATAGAACCCCTTATATTGCCCCATAAGGAATAATGAACCCCATAAAATGCTCTATACAGATTAAAGAACCCCATATATTGCCGCATTCAGAATAATGGGCTTCATTTAATGCTCCATATAGAATATTCGGCGCCGTATAATGCTCCAGACAGAAGAATAAAACTCATTTAATACTTCATGCCGAATTATAGGCCCTATAACATGCCCCATACAGTGGAATGGACCCCATAAAATGCTCCATACAGAATAAAGAACCCCAAATATTGTTCCATACAGAATAATGCGTCTTAAATAATACTCCATATAGAATAATGGGTCCCATATAATGCTCCAAACAGAATCATGGACCCATATAATGCTTTCTACAGAATAATGGGTCCAATATAAAGCTCCATACAGAATAATGGAATTCAATTAATGCTCCATACCGAATAATGAGCCCCATATAATGCCCTATATAGTACAATTGACCCCATATAATGCTCCATACAGAATAATGGACCTCATATAATTTTCCATACAGAATAATGTGCCCCGTATAATGCTCCATACAGAATAAAGTACCCCATATATTGCTCCATACAGAATAATGGGGCTCATTTAATGCTTCATATAGAAAAATGGGCCCCATATAATGCTCCATACAGAATAATGGAACCTATATAATGCCCCATACAGTACAATGGACCCAATATAATTCTCCATACAGAATAAAGAACCCCATATATTGCTCCATACAGAATAATGGGGCTCAGTTAATGCTCCAAATGGAATAATGGGACCCATATAAAGCTCCATACAGAATAATGGGCTCCATACCGAATAATGGGCCCAATATAATGCTCCATACAGAATAATGGAACCCATATAATGCTCCATACAGAATAATGTGCCTCATATAATGCTCCATATAGAATCATGGGCCCCGTTTAATATACTATACAGAATAAAGACCCCCATATATTGCAGCATACAGAATAATGGTCCTCATATAATGCTCCATATAGATTAATGGGCCCCATATAATGCTCAAAATAAAATAATGTGATCAATATAATGCTCCATACGGTTTAATGAGCCCAATATAATGCTCCATACAGAAAAATGGAACCCATAAAATGCTACATACCGAATAATGATCCCAATATAATGCCCCATAGAGTACAAAGGACCCCATATATTGCTCCATTCTGAATAATGGACCTCATATAATGTTCCATACAGAATAATGGACCCCATATAATTCTCCATACAGAAAAAGAACCCCATATATTACCCCATACAGAATAAAGGGCCTCATATAATGCTGCATATAAAATATTGGGCCCCGTATAATGCTCCATACAGAATAAAGAAACCCATATATTGCCCCATACATAATAATGGGCCCTATATAATGCTCTAAACAGAATAATGGACCCATATAATGCTTCAAACAGAATAATTGGCCCAATAAAAAGCTCCATACAGAATAATGGAACCCAATTAATGCTCTATACCAAATAATGGGCCACATATAATGCCCCATACATTACGATGAGGAACCAGGAAGATCCAGCTGAACAAATCTTCTAAAATCCATATTTTATTGGGTCATGCAAAAAATATTTTAAAAGTCCACCTCGGAGAAGAACAGCAAACGCGTTTTGAACTAAAAGTTCTTAATCATTGCATTGCAGCTGGATCTTCCTGGTTCCTCATTGTTCGTCTGGTAGCACTCCTGGCTCCGTGTTGTTGATCTTCTAGGTGGGTGAGCTGATTTTTTCCTTTCTTTGTCATACATTGCAATGAACCCCATATAATACTCCATACACAATAGACCCCATATATTGCTCCATGCAGATTAATTGGGCTCATATAATGCTCCATACAGAATAATGTGCCCCATATAATACTCCATGCAGAATAATGGACCCCATATAATGCTCCATACAGAATAATGGGCCCAATATAATGCTTCATGCACAATAATGTGCCCCATATAATGCTCCATACCGAATAATGGGCCCCATATAATGCCCCTTACAGTACAATGGACCCCATATACTACTCCATACAGAATAATGGGCCTCATATAATGCTACATATAGACTAATGGGCCCCGTATAATGCTCCATGCAGAATAAAGTACCACATATAATGCACCATACAGAATAATGGGCCTCATATAATGCTCCATATAGAATAATGGCCCCCTATAATGCTCCAAATAGAATAATGGGACCCATATAATGCTCCATACGGAATAATGGTCCAATACAATACTCCATACAGAATAATGGAACCCATATATAGATCCATACGAATAATTGGTCCAATATAATGCCCCATACAGTACAATGGACCCCATATATTTCTACATACAGAATATTGTGCCTCATATAATGCTCCATACAGAATAATGTACCCCATATAATGCTCCATACAGAATAAAGAACCCCATATATTGCCCTATACAGAATAATGGACCTCACATACTGCTCCATAATGTATAATGGGTTCCCTATAATAATCCAAACAGAATAAGGAACCCCATATATTCCTTCTACAGAATAATAGGCCCAATATATTGTTCCATACTGAATAATGGAACTCATATAATGCTCCATACCGAATAATTGGCCCATTACATGCCCAGTAAAGTACAATAGACCCCATATATTGCTCCATGTAGAATAATGGGCCTCAAATAATTCTGCATATAGAATAATGGGCCACCTTTAATTCTCCAAACAGAATAAAGAACCCCATATATTACTCTATACAGAATAAAGTACCGCATATATTGCCTCATACAGAATAATGAACCTCATATAATGATCCATACAAAATAAAGAAAACCATATTTTGCCCCATACAGAATAATGGGCTTCATATAATGCTCCATATAGATTAATGGGCCACATACGAGTATAATGCTCCATACAGAATAATAAAAACCATTTAATGCTCCATGCCGAATTATGGGCCCAATATAATGTCCCATACAGTACAATAGAACCCCTATAATGCTCCTTACAGAATAAAAAAACGCTTATATATTTCCATACAGAATAATATATAAAGCTCCAAACTGTATAATGGGCCCAATGAAATGCCCCATACAGTACAATGTACTCCATATATTGCTCCTTACTGAATAATGGACCTCATATAATGCTCCATGCAGAAAAATGGACCACTTATAATGCTCCATACAGAATAAAGAACCCCATATATTGCCGCAGACAGAATAATGGGCCTCATATAATGCTCCATACAGAATAATGGAACCCATAAAATGCTCCATACCAAATAATGGGCCTCATATAATGCTCCATATAGAATAATGGGCCCTATATAATGCTCCATACAGAATAAATAACCCATATAATGCTCCATACAGAATAAAGAACCCCATATATATTTCCATACAGAATAATGGGCCCAATATAAGCTCCATGCAGAATAATGGGCCTCATATAATGCTCCATACAAAAGAATGTGCCCTGTATAATGCTCCATACAGAATAAAGAGCCTCATATATTGCATCATACAGAATAATGGGCCTCATATAATGCTCCATATAGCATAATGGGCCCCATTTAATGCTCCAAGCAGAATAATGGGACATATATAATGCTCCATACGGAATAATGGGCCCAATATAATGCTCCATACAGAATAATGGAACCGAAATAATGCTCCATACCGAATAATGGGCCCAATAAAATGCCCCATACAGTACAATTGACTCCATATATTGCTTCATACTGAATAGTGGATCTCATATAATGCTCCATACAGAATAATGGACCACATATAATGCTCCACACAGAATAAAGATCCCCATATATTGCCCCATTTAGAATAATGGGCCTCATAATATGCTCCATATAGAATAATGGCCCCCTATAATAATCCAAACAGAATAAAGAACCCCATATATTGCTTCATACAGAATAATGGGCCCAATATAATGTTCCATACAGAATGATGGAAGCCATATAATGCTCCAAACCAAATAATGAGCCTCATATAATGCCAAGTAAAGTACAATGGACCCCATATATTGCTCCGTACAGAATAATGGGCCTCATATAATGCTCCATATAGAATAATGGGCCAAGTATAAAGCTCCATACACAATAAATAACCCATATAATGCTCTATACAAAATAAAGAACAACATATATTGACACATACAGAATAATGGACCCCATGTAATGCTCCATAGAGAATAAAGAACACCATATATTGCCCCATAGATAATTATGGGCTTCATATAATGCTCCATATAGATTAATTAGCTCCGTGTAGTGCTCCATACCGAATAATGGAACCCATTTAATGCTCCAAACCAAATAATGCGTCCCATATAATGCACCATACAGGACAGTGGACCCCAGATAATGCTCCATACACAATAATGCACCCCATATATTCCTCATACAGAATAATGGGCCTCAAATAATTCTCCATACAGAATAATGTGCCCTTTATAATGCTCCATACCGAATAAAGAACCTCATATATTGCTCTATACAGTATAATGTGGCTCTTTTAATGCTCCATATAGAATAATGGGCCCCATATAATGCTCCATACAGAATAATGGCCCCCATATAATGCTCCACACAGAATAATGGGCCCAATATAATGATCCATACAGAATAATGAAAATCATATAAAGTTCCATACCGAATAATGGGCCCCATATAATGCCCCGTAAACTACAATGGACCACATAAATTGCTCCATACAGAAAAATGTGCCTCATATAATGCTCCATATAGAATAATGGGCCCCGTATAATACTCCATAGAGAATAATAACCCCATATATTGCTTAATATAGAATAATGGGCCTCATATAATGCTCCATATAGAATAATGGGCCCCACATAATGCTCCAAACAGAAAATTGGGACCCATATTTTACTCCATGCAGGATAAAGAACTCCATATATTGCTCCATATAGAATAATGGGCCTCATATAATGCTCCATAGAAAATAATGGGCCCGTATAATATTCATAACAGAATAAAGAACCCCATTTATTGCTCCATACAGAATATTGGGCCTCATTTAATGCTCCATAAAGAATAAAGGGCACCATATAATACTCCAAACAGAATAAAAAAAAACAATTCTTGCTTCATATAGAATAATGGGCACTTATAATGCTCCAAACAGAATAATGGGACCCATAAAATGCTCCATACAGAATAATAAGCCCAATCCAATGCTCCATTCTGAAAAATGAACCCATATAATGTACCATACCGAATAATGGGCCCCATATAATGCTCCATACAGTACAATGGACCCTATATATTGCTCCATACTGAATAATGGACCTCATATAATTCTACATACAGAATAAAGGACCCCGTAAAATGCTCCATACAGAAAAAAGAACCCATATAATGTTCTATACAGGATAAAGAACCCCATATATTTCCTCATACAGAATAATGGACCCCATATAATACTCCATACTTAAAAAAGAACCCCATATATTTCCCCATACAGATTAATGGGCTTCATATAATGCACCATATAGAATAATGAGCCCCGTATAATGCTCCATACAGAATAATAAAACCCATTTAATGCTCCATGCCGAAGTATGGACCCATATAATGCCCCATACAGTAGAATGGATCCATATAATGCTCTATACAGAATAAAGAACCCCATATATTGTTCAATACAGAAAAATGGGTATCATATAGTGCTCCATATAGATAAATGAGCCCCAAAAAATGCCCCAAACAGAATAATGGAACCCATTTAATGCTCTATACTGAATAATGGGCCCCATATAATACCCCATACATTACAATGGACCCCACATATTGCTCCATACAGAATAATGGACCCAATATATTGCTCCATACAGAATAATGGGCCTCATATAATGCTCCATACAGAATAATGTTCCCCGTACATTGCTCCATACAGAATAAAGAACCCTATATAATGCCCCATACAGAATAATGGGGCTCATTCAATGCTCCATATAAAATAATGGGCCCCATATAATGCTCACTATAGAATAATGGGCCTCATATAATGTTCCATACAAAGGAATGTGCCCTGTATAATGCTCCATACAGAATAAAGAACCTCATATATTGCATCATACAGAATAATGGGCCTCATATAATGCTCCATATAGCATAATGGGTCCAATTTAATGCTCCAAACAGAATAATGGGACACATATAATGCTCCATACGGAATAATGGGCCCAATATAATGCTCCATACAGAATAATGGAACCGAAATAATGCTCCATGCCGAATAACGGGTCCAATAAAATGCCTCATACAGTACAATTGACTCCATATATTGCTTCATACTGAATAATGGATCTCATATAATGCTCCATACAGAATAATGGACCACATATAATGCTCCACACAGAATAAAGATCCCCATATATTGCCCCATTTAGAATAATGGGCCTCATAATATGCTCCATATAGAATAATGGCCCCCTATAATAATCCAAACAGAATAAAGAACCCCATAAATTGCTTCATACAGAATAATGGGCCCAATATAATGTTCCATACAGAATAATGGAACCCATATAATGCTCCAAACCAAATAATGGGCCTCATGTAATGCCAAGTAAAGTACAATGGACCCCATATATTGCTCCGTACAGAATAATGGGCCTCATATAATGCTCCATATAGAATAATGGGCCAAGTATAAAGCTCCATACATAATAAAATAACCCATATAATGCTCTATACAAAATAAAGAACAACATATATTGACTAGTGTTGAGCGATACCTTCTGATATCAGGAAATATCGTATCGGATTGGATCGGACCGATACTCAAAAAGTATCGGATATCGCCGATTCCGATACCGGAAACCAATGCAAGTCAATGGGACACTAATATCGGAATGAAAATAAACCCTTTCTTTCCTTGTAGGTTAATTCTACATGAAGTAAAACAACTAAGAATAATGTAGAATGTATTATGCGAAAAGCCGGCAATTCATCAGCGCATACACTGGTACCCGACAATTTACAACAGAAAGAATAGATTAGATAGATAGAAACATGTCAGTCACATCTATATGAAGTACAGTGACAGTGTTGGTTACTGTACTTGTCATTTAGTGTAAAGGATTTATTAAAAAAAATAATAGTGTTTTCATGCACCGTCTCTTTAAGAAAGCCAGCCGGCAATTCAGCAGCGGTACCCGACAATTTATAACAGACAGAATAGAGCTTCACACATAGATTAGATAGATAGAAACATGTCAGTCACATATATATGAAGTACAGTGACAGTGTTGATTACTGTACTTGTCATTTAGTGTAAAGGATTTATTTAAAAAAATATTAGTGTTTTCATGCACCGTCTCTTTAAGAAAGCCGGCAGGCAATTCAGCATCTGTACCCGACAATTTAGAATGGAAGGAATAGAGAATCACACATAGATTAGATAGATAGATACATGTCAGTCACATATATATGAAGTACAGTGACAGTGTTGATTACTGTACTTGTCATTTAGTGTTAAAATAAAGGATTTATTTAAAAAAAAATTGGCGTGGGGTTCCCCTTAATTTTAGTCTCTAGCGGAGGTTAAGCAGACAGCTGGGGCAGATGTTTGAAGCCTGGGAAGGGGGTAATACCCTCGGAGCTTCCCAGGCTACTAATATCAGCCCCCAGCTGAATACATAGCCTTTACTAGCTATTAAAATGGGGGACCCCCCCAAAAAAATGACATGGGGTCCCCCCTAATTTAATAGCTAGCAAAGGCTAGGCAGACAGCTGGGGGCTGATATTAATAGCCCAGGAAGGGAGCCATGAATATTGGCCCCCTCCCAGACTAGAAACACCAGCCATCAGCCGCCCCAGAAATGGCGCATCCATAGGATGCGCCAATTCTGGCACTTAGCCTCGCTCTTCCCACTGCCCTGTAGCGGTGGCAGTGGGGTAATAGGGCTGGGGTTGATGTCAGCTTATAATGCCAGCTGACATCAAGCCCAGGTTAGTAATGGAGAGGCGTCTATAAGACACCCCCATTACTAACCCCATAGTCAAAGTTAAAAAAAACCCACAAACACCCAGAATAAAGTCCTTTAATTGAAATAAACACACAATTCTTTATTGTTCTAAATTAAACCATACTTACCGTCACGCCCATTCCAGCTGAAGCCAACGATCTCTTGCAATAAAAGAAAAATAATAAACCAACATCATCCTTACCTTTCCATGGTTCCCAGGACAGCTTCAGCTCTGCTACATCGAGATGACAGGCTGGATCGCAGCAGAACGCTGCCATCCAGTCTGTCATCCCGCAGACACTGAGAAGCGCAGGCATGCTTGCGCTCCTCAGTGTCAGGCTGTGACGGCATCCAGATGAGCCGACAATGATCTCGGCTCACCTCATGCACGACACTGACAGCGTGGGAGAATTCTCCTGCACTCAGCGCTTCAGCGTGAGAATTTTCCTACGCTGTCAGTGACGTGCATGAGGTGAGGTCATGTCCAATGAACTCAGCTCACCTCATGCACGTCACTGACAGTGTGGGAGAATTCTCACGCTGAAGCGCTGAGTGCAGGAGAATTTTCCCACGCTGTCAGTGACGTGCATGAGGTGAGCCGAGTTCATTGGACATGACCTCACCTCATGCACGTCACTGACAGCGTGGGAAAATTCTCCTGCACTCAGCGCTTCAGCGTGAGAATTTTCCCACGCTGTCAGTGACGTGCATGAGGTGAGCTGAGTTCATTGGACATGAACTCGGCTCATCTGGATGCAGTCACAGTGAGACACTGAGGAGCGCAAGCAAGCCTGCGCTTCTCAGTGTCCGCGGGATGACAGGCTGGATGGCAGCGTTCTACTGCGGTCCAGCCTGTCATCTCGATGTAGCAGAGCTGAAGCTGTCGTGGGATCCATGGGAAGGTAAGGATGAGGTTGGTTTATTATTTTTCTTTTATTGCAGGAGATCGTTGGCTTCAGCTGGAATGGGCGTGATGGTAAGTATAGTTTAATTTAGAACAATAAAGAATTGTGTCTTTATTTCAATTAAAGGACTTTATTCTGGGTGTTGTGTTTTTTTTAAATACTTTACTAGAAATTCATGGTGGTCATGTCTAATATTGGCGTGACCCCATGAATTTCGGGCTTAGGGCCAGCTGATAATGCCAAGCTGGCCTTAACCCCTTTATTACACAGTGAGCCACCGCACCAGGGCCCTGGATGAGTTGGGTACAGCGCCAGAAGATGGCGCTTCCATGAACGCGCCATTTTCCGGGGCAGCTGCGGATTGCAATTTGCAGCGGGTGGGGCCCAGAAAGCTTGGGTCTCCCTGCGCTGCAGATTCCAGCCCCCAGCTGCCTAGTTGTACCTGGCTGGACACAAAAATAGGGCGAAGCTCCACGTATTTTTTTTTTTAATTATTTCATGAAATTCATGAAAAAATTAAGAAAAAAAGGGCTTCCCTATATTGTTGTGTCCGGCCAGGTACAAATAGGCAGCTGGTGGTTGGGGGCAGCCCGTTCCTGCCTGCTGTACCTGGCTGGACACAAATATAGGGCAAAGCCCCACATCAATTTTTTTTTAATTATTTCAGGAATTTCATGAAATAATTAAAAAAAAAAATACGTGGGGCTTCTCCCTATTTTTGTGTACAGCCAGGTACAACTGCAGTCCGCAGCCACCCCGGAAAATGGCGCGTTCATAGAAGCTGGATGCTGTACCTGGCTGGCATACAAAAATATGGCAAAGCCCACGTCAACATTTTTGGGAAAAATTAATTAAAAAATAAATAATAATTTAGGGACTGCATCTTTATTAACTCCTCAAATGTCATTTGTGTTAAAATAAAGGATTTATTTTAAAAAAAAATTGGCGTGGGATCCCCCATAATTTTAGTCTCTAGCGGAGGTTAAGCAGATGTCTGGGGCAGATGTTTGAAGCCTGGGAAGGGGGTAATACCCACGGAGCTTCCCAGACTACTAATATCAGCCCCCAGCTGAATACCTAGCCTTTACTAGCTATTAAAATGGGGGACCCCCCAAAAAAAATGACGTGGGGTCCCCGCTATTTTAATAGCTAGCAAAGGCTAGGCAGACAGCTGGGGGATGATATTAATAGCCCAGGAAGGGTGCCAAGAATATTGGCCCCCTCCCAGGCTAGAAACACCAGCCGTCAGCTGCCCCAGAAATGGCGCATCCACAGGATGTGCCAATTCTGGCACTTAGCCTCGCTCTTCCACGCTGCCCTGGTGCGGTGGCAGGGGGTAATAGGGCTGGGGTTCATGTCAGCGCCAGCTGCCATGAAGCCCAGGTTAGTAATTATGGGCATCTATAAGACACCCCCATTACTAACCTACAAAGTGTTAAAAAGAAAAAACACACACTACACCCAGAAAAAAATAATTTATTTGAAATAAAACACACCATTTTATTTAATTCTTAGTTTACTAAAAAAAGATAGTTACCTGTCCACGTTCCTGCGCTGATCTCCCATGCACAGCTGTCACATCTGGAGATGGTGACAGCTGTGCATGGCTGCTGGAAGCTCACGCTGCCGGGAACACGTCCGCTCCCGGCAGCGGGAGCCCCTGACTGAGGTCACCGGAGTGCATTCAGTCAGCGCAGCTCCGGAGACCTCCTTTATGGCACTGCTGTGCCGTGGGAATTTCTCACGATACAGCAGGGCCGTAAAGGAGCTAACCAGGGCAGCGCTGCCTGAACTCCGGCGAACCCGCTTATGCAATGACGGAGCTGCTTTACGGCCCCATCATTCTAGCGGCAGCAGCGGTTCAGAGCGGTCACATTCTATGTGGCTGCTCTGAACTGGAGATCTTCGTGGGACACTCGTGGACTACTACGGTAGGGTAAGGATAAGGTTGTGGTTAATTATTTTATATTTTATTACAGGAGATCGATGGCTTCGGGGAATTAGGTGTCTAGGTGAGTATAGGTGCAGTTTTTTATTTTTTACTTTATTTTAGGTGGCGATCGGCGGGGACAGGTAATGTATGAACTAATTTATTGTAGGTAACCACTGGCCACCAATGACATGTATATAAAATTTATTGGGGACACAGTAGGGCAATTTAAATAGCAGGATCAGGCTGATGGGAACTACTGCTCCCATCGAGCTGATCCTGCTGGCACGAGTGGACGGGGGACAGACATAGGCCAATGGGAGTAGTAGTGTCACATCGGCCTATGTCTGTCTGCACGCACACTCACCCAGACATCGCACAGACACCGCACACACCTGCAGACATCGCACAGACACCGCACACACTCGCAGACATCGCACAGACACCGCACACACCCGCAGATATCGCACAGACACCCCACACACACTCGCAGACACACGCACAGACACCCGCACCCACCAATCATGACGGGCTGATGGTCTGGGAGGTGAGGCTGACCTGTGCGGCCGTGGGAAAGTTCATGTGAGTTCATGCAATGCAGTCAAGCATGGACTCACATGAACCCTCCGAGGGCACCGCGGCGACTTCAAATGAACAGCTGATCGGCATCACCTGATACCTCAGCTGTTCATTTGAAATAACTGGCGGGAAAGCGCAGCACAGAACGGGAAAGCCGGCGGTGAAGTCTTTTCACTGCCGGCTTCCCCGCCCGACTCCTTCGCTCCCCGCTCCTTGGTGCTGCACTCCCCGCCCGGTCCTAACTTACGATCAGGATGGGAGGTGGCGAGGGGAGCGGAGGATCGGGGTGGGAGGCTGCGGGGAAGCAGTATTGGGCTGTGTGATTGTTTAAAAGCCGGCAGCTTTTTACCACGCGCCGGCTTTTAAACAATCAGGAGAATTCTCCCACGCTGGGATGGAATTCTGATGACAGGCTGGATCTCAGCTGAGCGCTGCCATCCAGCTTGTCATCGTTCAGAGACACTGCAGAGCGCAGGCATTATGGGAACTTCCGATTCCGGTATTCGATATTGTAAAAGTATCGGAATTAAGTATCGGAATTCCGATACCGCGAATATCGGCCGATACCCGATATTTTAGTATCGGAATGCTCAACACTAATATTGACACATACAGAATAATGGACCCCATATAATGCTCCATACAGAATAAAGAACACAATATATTGCCCCATAGATAATAATGGGCTTCATATAATGCTCCATATAGATTAATTAGCTCCGTGTAGTGCTCCATACAGAATAATGGAACAAATTTAATGCTCCAAACCAAATAATGCACCCCATATAATGCACCATACAGGACAATGGACCCCAGATAATGCTCCATACACAATAATGCACCCCATATATTCTTCATACAGAATAATGGGCCTCAAATAATTCTCCATACAGAATAATGTGCCCTTTATAATGCTCCATACCGAATAAAGAACCCCATATATTGCTCTATACAGTATAATGTGGCTCTTTTAATGCTCCATATAGAATAATGGGCCCCATATAATGCTCCATACAGAATAATGGGCCCCATATAATGCTCCACACAGAATAATGGGCCCAATATAATGATCCATACAGAATAATGAAAATCATATAAAGCTCCATACCGAATAATGGGCCCCATATAATGCCCCGTAAACTACAATGGACCGCATAAATTGCTCCATACAGAAAAATGTGCCTCATAATGCTCCATATAGAATAATGGGACCCATATATTACTCCTTACAGGATAAAGAACTCCATATATTGCTCCATATAGAATAATGGGCCTCATATAATGCTCCATAGAAAATAATGGGCCCCGTATAATATTCATAACAGAATAAAGAACCCCATTTATTGCTCCATACAGAATATTGGGCCTCATTTAATGCTCCATAAAGAATAAAGGGCAACATATAATACTCCAAACAGAATAAAAAAAAACAATTCTTGCTTCATATAGAATAATGGGCACTATATAATGCTCCAAACAGAATAATGGGACCCATAAAATGCTTCATACTGAATAATGAGCCCAATCCAATGCTCCATTCTGAAAAATGAACCCATATAATGTACCATACCGAATAATGGGCCCCATATAATGCTCCATACAGTACAATGGACCCTATATATTGCTCCATACTGAATAATGGACCTCATATAATTCTACATACAGAATAAAGGACCCCGTAAAATGCTCCATACAAAAAAAAGAACCCATATAATGATCTATACAGAATAAAGAACCCCATATATTTCTTCATACAGAATAATGGACCCCATATAATACTCCATACTTAAAAAAGAACCCCATATATTTCCCCATACAGATTAATGGGCTTCATATAATGCTCCATATAGAATAATGGGCCCCGTATAATGCTCCATACAGAATAATAAAACCCATTTAGTGCTCCATGCCGAAGTATGGACCCATATAATGCCCCATACAGTAGAATGGACCCATATAATGCTCTATACAGAATAAAGAACCCCATATATTGTTCAATACAGAAAAATGGGTATCATATAGTGCTCCATATAGATAAATGGGCCCCAAAAAATGCCCCAAACAGAATAATGGAACCCATTTAATGCTCTATACTGAATAATGGGCCCCATATAATACCCAATACATTACAATGGATCCAATATATTGCTCCATACAGAATAATGGACCCCATATATTGCTCCATACAGAATAATGGGCCTCATATAATGCTCCATACAGAATAATGTTCCCCGTATATTGCTCCATACAGAATAAAGAACCCTATATAATGCCCCATACAGAATAATGGGGCTCATTTTATGCTCCATATAAAATAATGGGCCCCATATAATGCTCACTATAGAATAATGGGCCCCGTATAATGCTCCATACAGAATAAAGAACCCCATATATTGCTCCATATAGAATATTGGGCCTCATATAATGCTCACTATAGAATAATGGGCCCCGTATAATTCTCCAAACAGAATAAAGAACCCCATATAATGCTGCATACGGAATAATGGTCCCAATATAATGCTCCATACACAATAATGGAACCCATATAATTCTCCAAACCTAAAAAAGGGCCCAATACAATTCTCCATACAGTACAATGGACCCCATATATTGCTCCATAGTGAATAATGGACCTCATATAATGCTCCATACAGAAAAATGGACCCCATATAATTCTCCAAACAGAATAAAGAACCCCATATACTGCCCCATACAGAATAATGAGTCTCATATAATGATCCATATAGAATTTTTGTCCCCTATAACACTCCAAACAAAATAAACAACAACATATATTGCTCCATTCAGAATAATGGGCCTCATTTAATGCTCAATATAGTATAATGGGCCCCATATAAAACTCCAAACAGAATAAAGAACCCCAATTATTGCTCCATATAGAATAATGGGCACCATTTAATGCTCCAAACAGAATAATGGGGCCCATGAAATGCTCCATGCAGAATAATGAGCCAAATCCAATGCTCCATACAGAAAAATGAACCCATATAATGTTCCATACCGAATAATGGGCCCCATATAAGGCCCCATACAGTACAATGGACCCTATATATTGCTTCATATTGAATAATGGACCTCATATAATGCTCCATGCAGAAAAATGGACCACTTATAATGCTCCATACAGAATATAGAACCCCATATATTGCCGCATACAGAATAATGGGCCTCATATAATGCTCCACACAGAATAATGGAACCCATATAATGCTCCATACCAAATAATGAGCCTCATATAATGCTCCATATAGAATAATAGGCCCCGTATAGTGCTCCATACAGAATAAATAACCCATATAATGCTCCATACAGAATAAAGAACCCCATATATAGTAACATACAGAATAATGGGCCCAATATATGCTTTATGCAAAATAATGGGCCTCATATAATGCTCCATACAAAATAATGTGCCCTGTATAATGCTCCATACAGAATAAAGAACCTCATATATTACAACATACAGAATAATGGGCCTCATATAATGCTCCATATAGAATAATGGGCCCCATTTAATGCTCCAAACAGAATAATGGGACACATATAATGTTCCATACAGAATAATGGGCCCAATATAATGCTCCATACAGAATAATGGAACTCAAATAATGCTTCATACCGAATAATGGGCCCAATAAAATGCCCCATACAGTACAATGGACTCCATATATTGCTTCATACTGAATAATGGATCTCATATAATGCTCCATACAGAATAATGGACCACATATAATGCTCCACACAGAATAAAGAACCCCATACATTGCCCCATTTAGAATAATGGGCCTCATATTATGCTCCATATAGAATAATGGCCCCCTATAGTAATCCAAACAGAATAAAGAACCCCATATATTGCTTCATACAGAATAATGGGCCCAATATAATGTTCCATACAGAATAATGGAACCCATATAATGCTCCAAACCAAATAATGGGCCTCATATAATGCAACGTAAAGTACAATGGACCCCATATATTGCTCCGTACAGATTAATGGGTCTCATATAATGCTCCATATAGAATAATGGGCCAAGTATAAAGCTCCATGCACAATAAATAACCCATATAATGCTCTGTACAGAATAAAGAACAACATGTATAGACACATACAGATTAATGGGCCCCATATAATGCTCCATACAAAATAAAGAACACCATATATTGCCCCATAGATAATAATGGGCTTCATATAATGCTCCATATAGATTAATTAGCTCCGTGTAGTGCTCCATACAGAATAATGGAACCCATTTAATGCTCCAAACCAAATAATGCGCCCCATATAATGCACGATACAGGACAATGGACCCCAGATAATGCTCCATACACAATAATGCACCCCATATATTCCTCATACAGAATAATGGGCCTCAAATAATTCTCCATACAGAATAATATGCCCTTTATAATGCTCCATACCGAATAAAGAACCCCATATATTGCTCTATACAGAATAATATGGCTCTTTTAATAATCCATATAGAATAATGGGCCCATATAATGCTCCATACAGAATAATGGGCCCCATATAATGCTCCATACAGAATAATGGGCCCAATATAATGATCAATACAGAATAATGGAAATCATATTAATGCTCCATACCGAATAATGGGCCCCATATAATGCCCCGTAAACTACAATGGACCGCATAAGTTGCTCCATACAGAATAATGTGCCTCATATAATGCTCCATATAGAATAATTGGCCCCGTATAATGCTCAATAGAGAATAAGAACCCCATATATTGCTTCATATAGAATAATGGGCCTCATATAATGCTCTATATAGAATAATGGGCCCACATAATGCTCCAAACAGAAAAATGGGACCCATATAATACTCCATACAGGATAAAGAACTCCATATATTGCTCCATATAGAATAATGGGCCTCATATAATGCTACATACAGAAAAATGGGCCCCATATAATGCTCCATTCAGAATAAAGAGCCCCATATATTGCCCCATACAGAATAATGAGTCTCATAATGATCCATATAGAATTTTTGGCCCCCTATAATACTCCAAACAAATTAAAGAACCCCATATATTGCTCCATTCAGAATAATGGGCCTCATTAAATGCTCCATATAGTATAATGGGCCCCATATTAAACTCCAAACAGAATAAAGAGCCCCAATTATTGCTCCATATAGAATAATGGGCACCATATAATGCTCCAAATAGAATAATGGGACCCATGAAATGCTCCATGCAGAATAATGAGCCCCATCCAATGCTCCATACAGAAAAATGAACCCATATAATGTTCCATACCGAATAATGGGCCCCATGTAAGGCCCCATACCGTACAATGGACCCTATATAATGCTTCATACTGAATAATGGACCTCATATAATGCTACGTACAGAATGATGGACCCCGTAAAATGATCCTTACAGAAAAATGAACCCATATAATGCTCCATACATAATAAAGAACCCCATATATTGCCCCATACAGAATAATTGACCCCATATAATGCTCCATACAGAAAAAAGAACCCCATATATTTCCCCGTACAGATTAATGGGCTTCATATAATTCTCCATATAGAATAATGGGCCCCGTATAATGCTCCATACAGAATAATAAAACCCATTTAATGTTCCATGCCGAATTATGGGCCCATATTATGCCCCATACAGTAGAATGGACCCATATAATGCTCCATACAGAATAAAGAACCCCATATATTGTTCAATACAGAAAAATGGGTATCATAATTCTCCAAATAGATAAGTGGGCCCCATATAATGCTCCAAACAGAATAATGGAATCCATTTAATGCTCAGTACCGAATAATGGGCCCCATATAATTCCCCATACATTACAATGGACCACATATAATGCTCCATGCAGAATAATGGACCGCAAATATTGCTACATACATAATAATGGGCATCATATAATGCACCATACAGAATAATGTGCACCGCATAATGCTCCATACAGAATTAAGAACTCTATGTATTGCTCCATACAGAATAATGGGGCTCATTTAATGCTCCATGTAGAATAATTTAACCCATATAATGCTACATACAGAATAATGGGCCCAATATAATGCTCCATACAGAATAATGGAACCCATATAATGCTCCATACCAAATAATGGGCCCAATATAATGCCCCGTAAAGTTAAATGGACCCCATATATTGCTCCATACAGAATAATGTGCCTCATATATTGCTCCCTATAGAATAATGGGCCCCGGATAATGCTTCATACAGAATAAAGAACCCCATATATTGCTCCATATAGAATAATGGGCCTCATATTATGCTCCATATAGAATAATAGGCCACTTATAATACTCCAAAGAGAATACCATATAATACTCCATTCGGAATAATGGGCACAATATAATGCTCCATACAGAATAATGGAACCCATATAATTCTCCAAACCGAATAAAGGGCCCAATATAATGCTCCATACAGTACAATGAACCACATATATTGCTCCATAGTGAATAATGTGCCTCAAATAATGCTCGATACAGATAAATGGACCCCATAAAATGCTCCATGCAGAATGAAGAACCCCATATATTGCCGCATACAGAATAATGGGCCTCATGTAATGATCCATATATAATAATTGGCCACCTATAATACTCCACACAGAATAAAGAACCCCATATATTGCTCCATCCAGAAAAATGGGTCCAATATAATGTTCCATGCAGAATAATAGAACCCATATAATGCTCCAAACAACATTATGGGCCCCATATAATGCCCCGTGAAATACAATGGACCCCATATATTGCTCCGTACAGAATAATTGGCCTCATATAATGGTCCATATCGAATAATGGTCCCCGTATAATGCTCTGTATAGAATAAAGAACCCATATATTGCTCTATACATATTAAGTAACTCCATATACTGCCTCATACATAATAATGGACCCCATAAAATGCTCCATACAGAATAAAGAACCCAATATATTGCCCCATACAGAAAAATGGGCTTCATATAATGCTCCATATAGAATAAGGGGCCCGTATAATGCTCCATACAGAATTAAGAACCCATATAATGCTCTATACAGAATAAAGCACCCCATAAATTGCCCCATACAGAATAATGGACCCCATATAATGCTCCAAACAGAATAAAGTACCTGCATATCAAATATACGAGTTGGGGGTCACTTGGGTAATAGTGATCACAAAATAATAAGTTTTCATGTAACCTTTAATAAGATGTATAGTAGAGGGGTTACAAGGACACTAAACTTCAGGAAAGCAAATTTCCAACGGTTAAGAGATGATCTTAGTGCAATAAACTGGGCCGATATCCTGAGACTTAAAGCTACACAAAGCAAATGGGAGACATTTATTAACATCCTGAATAGGACCTGTGCACAATATATACCCCTTGGGAATAAACATGCTAGAAATAGGAGGAAACCACTATGGCTAAATAGAGCTGTAAGGGGCGCAATAAGTGACAAAAAGAAAGCATTTAGAGAACTAAAGCAAGTAGGTAGTGATGAGGCATTAAATAAATATAGAAAATTAAATAAATTATGTAAAAAACAAATCAAGGCAGCAAAGATTGAGGCAGAGAGAATCATTGCCAGAGAAAGTAAAAATAACCCCAAAATATTCTTTAACTACATAAATAGTGAAAAACTAAAAAATGATAGTGTTGGCCCCCTTAAAAATAGTCTGGGTGAAATGGTGGATGAGGATGAGGAAAAAGCCAATATGCTAAATGATTTTTTTTCAACCGTATTTACACAAGAAAATCGCATGACAGAAAACATGATTAGTGATAACAAAAATTCTCCAGTAAATGTCACTTGCTTAACCCAGCAGTAAGTACGGCGGTGTCTAAAAATCACTAAAGTTGACAAATCCCCGGGCCCGGATGGGATACACCCGCGAGTACTGCAGGAATTAAGTAACATCATAGATAGACCATTATTTTTAATCTTTAAAGATTCCATAATAACAGGGTCTGTACCACAGGACTGACGTACAGCAAATGTGGTGCCATTGTTCAAAAAGGGGACAAAAACTGAACTTGGAAATTATAGGCCGGTAAGCTTAACCTCTACTGTGGGTAAAATCCTGGAGGGTTTCCTAAGAGATACTATAATAGAGTATCTGAAGAAGAATAACCTCATGACCCAATATCAACATGGGTTTACGAGGGACCGTTCCTGTCAAACTAATCTGATCTGTTTTTATGAGGAGGTTAGTTCTGGACTGGACCAAGGAAATGCAGTGGATGTTGTGTATATGGACTTTTCAAAAGCTTTTGATACGGTTCCACACAAAAGGTTGATACATAAAATGAGAACAATGGGGATAGGGGAAAATATATGTATGTGGGTTAAGAATTGGCTTAGTGATAGGAAACAAAGGGTGGTTATTAATGGAAAACACTCAGACTGGCTCTCAGTTAACAGTGGGGTACCACAGGAGTCAGTATTGGGCCCCCTTCTTTTTAACATATTTATTAATGACCTTGTAGGGGGCATACAGAGTAATATTTCAATATTTGCAGATGACACTAAACTCTGAAGGGTAATCAATACAGAGGAGGACAATTTTATATTACAGGAGGATCTATGTAAACTAGAAGCTTGGGCTGATAAATGGCAAATGAGCTTTAATGGGGATAAATGTAAGGTAATGCACTTGGGCAGAAGAAATAAAATGTATAATTATATGCTTAATTGTAAAACACTGGGCAAAACTGTAACTGAAAAAGACCTGGGTGTTTTGGTGGACGACAATCTCACGTTTAGTGGCCAGTGTCAGTCAGCTGCATCAAAGGCAAATAAAATAATGGGATGCATTAAAAGAGGCATAGATGCTCATGAGGAGAACATAATTTTACCTCTATACAAGTCATTAGTGCGACCACACTTAGAATACTGTGTACAGTTCTGGTCTCCAGTGTATAAGAAAGACATAGCTGAACTAGAGCGGGTGCAGAGAAGAGCGACCAATGTTATTAGAGGACTGGGGGGTCTGCAATACCAAGACAGGTTATTACACTTGGGGTTATTTACTGTGGAAAAAAGAAGGCTTAGGGGTGATCTTATTACTATGTACAAGTATATGAAGGGACAGTACAAAGACCTTTCTACTGATCTTTTTACTCTGAGGCCTGAGACGGGGACAAGGGGGCATCTTCTACGTCTGGAGGAAAGAAGGTTTAATCATAATCACAGACGGGGATTCTCTACTGTAAGAGCAGTGAGACTATGGAACTCTCTGCCGCATGATGTTGTAATGAGTGATTCACTATTAAAATTTAAGAAGGGCATAGATGCCTTTCTTGAAAAGTATAATATTACAGGTTATAAATACTAGATTCCTTGATACGGCGTTGATCCAGGGAACTAGTCTGATTCGGGAAGGAATTTTTTTCCCCAATGTGGAGCTTAGTGTTGCCACATGGGTTTTTTTGCCTTCCTCTGGATCAACAAGTTAGGCTATGGGTTGAACTAGATGGACTTAGTCTTCATTCAACCTTAACCACTTCGCACCAGAGCCTGTTTTTGCCTTCGTGACCGGGCCAATTTTTTCAATTCTGACCACTGTCACTTTATGAAGCAATTACTCTGGAACGCTTCAACGGATCCCCCTGATTCTGAGATTGTTTTTTCGTGACATATTGTACTTCATGATAGTGGTAAAATTTCTTTGATATCACATGCGTTTATTTGTGAAAAAATCGGAAATTTGGCGAAAATTTTGAAAATTTTGCAATTTTCAAACTTTGCATTTTTAAGCCCTTAAATCAGAGAAATATGTCACACAAAATACTTAATAAATAACATTTCCCACATGTCTACTTTACATCAGCACAATTTTGGAACCAAAATTTTTTTTTGTTAGGGAGCTATAAGGGTTAAAAGTTGACCAGCGATTTCTCATTTTTCCAACAAAATTTACAAAAACATTTTTTTAGGGACCACATCATATTTGAAGTCACTTTGAGGGGTCTTTATGACAGAAAATACCCAAAAGTGACACCGTTCTAAAAACTGCACCCCTCAAGGTGCTCAAAACCACATTCAAGAACTTTATTAACCCTTCAGGTGCTTCACAGAAATTTTTGGAATGTGGAAGAAAAAAATTAACATTTAACTTTTTTCACAAAAATGTTACTTTAGACCCAATTTTTTTTATTTTCACAGGGGTAACAGGAAAAAAATGGACCCCAAAATTTTTTGTGCAATTTCTCTTGAGCGTGCTGATACCCCATATGTGAGGGAAAACCACTGTTTGGGCGCACGGCAGGGCTCGGAAGGGAAGGAGCGCCATTAGACTTTTTGAATGCAAAATTTGTCTGAATAATTAGCAGACGCCATGTTGCGTTTGGAGAGCTCCTGATGTGCCTAAACAGTGGAAACCCCCCACAAGTGACACCATTTTGGAAACTAGACCCCTTAGGGAACTTATCTACATGTGTGGTGAGCACCTTGAACCCCAAGGTGCTTCACAGAAGTTTATAATATTGAGCTGTAAAAATAAAATTTTCACATTTTTCCCACAAAACCGTTTTTCATCCCTTAATTTTGCATTATCATAAGGGTAATAGGATAAATTGCACCATGAAATTTGTTGTGCAATTTCTCCTGAACACGCTGATACCCCATATGCGGAGGCAAATTACTGTTTGGGCGCATGGCAGGGTTTGAAAGGGAAGGAGCGCCATTTGACTTTTTGAATGTAAAATTTGTTTGAATAATTAGCAGACGCCATGTCGCATTTGGGGAGCCCCTAATGTGACTAAACAGTGGAAACCCCCCACAAGTGCCACCATTTTGGAAACTAGACCCCTTAGGGAACTTATCTAGATGTGTGGTGAGCACCTCGCACCCCCAGCTGCTTCACAGAAGTTTATAATATTGAGCCGTAAAAATAAAATTTTCACATTTTTCCCACAAAACCGTTTTTCATCCCTTAATTTTGCATTATCATAAGGGTAATAGGATAAATTGCACCATGAAATTTGTTGTGCAATTTCTCCTGAACACGCTGATACCCCATATGTGGAGGCAAATTACTGTTTGGGCGCATGGCAGGGTTTGAAAGGGAAGGAGTGCCATTTGACTTTTTGAATGTAAAATTTGTTTGAATAATTAGCAGACGCCATGTCGCATTTGGGGAGCCCCTAATGTGACTAAACAGTGGAAACCCCCCACAAGTGCCACCATTTTGGAAACTAGACCCCTTAGGGAACTTATCTAGATGTGTGGTGAGCACCTCGCACCCCCAGCTGCTTCACAGAAGTTTATAATATTGAGCCGTAAAAATAAAATTTTCACATTTTTCCCACAAAAAATCTTTTTCATTCTCTAATTTTGTATTATCATAAGGGTAACAGGATAAATTGCACCATAAAGTTTGTTGTGCAATTTCTCCTGAACACGCCGATACCCCATATGTGAGGGAAAACCACTGTTTGGGCGCACGGCAGGGTTTGAAAGGGAAGGAGCGCCATTTGACTTTTTGAATGTAAAATTTATTTGAATAATTAGCGGACGCCATGTCACATTTGTGGAGCCCCTAATGTGTCTAAACAGCGGAAACCCCCCACAAGTGCCACCATTTTGGAAACTAGACCCCTTAGGGAACTTATCTAGATGTGTGGTGAGCACCTTGCACCCCCAGCTGCTTCACAGAAGTTTATAATATTGAGCCGTGAAAATAAAATTTTCACATTTTTCCCATAAAAAATGTTTTTCATCCCCTAATTTTGCATTATCATAAGGATAACCGGAGAAATTGCACCATGAAATTTGTTGTACAATTTCTCCTGAGTACGCCGATACCCCATATGTGGGGGAAAACCACTGCTTTGGTGTACGGCAGGGTTCGGAAGAGAAAGGAGCGCTATGTTGGCTGGGATAGGCAGCAGACACCATGTCACATTTGAAGAGTCGCTGACATGCCAAAACAGCAGAAACCTCCACAAATGACCCCATTTTGTAAACTACACCTCTCAAGGAATTCATCTAGGGAAGTAGTGAGTATTTTTTAATTTTTAAATTTATACCATTGGGCAGTGAAAAAATCATAATTATATTTTTACCACAAAAAAATGTTTTACCCTCAGATTTTACATTTTCACACAGGGCAATGGGTAAAAATGGTGCCGAAATGTGTCACACAATTTCTTCTAAAAGTGTCAATACCCCATATGTGGCTGTATCGTACCGCTTAGCCATACGGTGAGATCTGGGGGGGACGGAGTGCTATTTGACAATTGGAGAACAAATTATTGTAGAATAGGCATTTGGATTTGGGAGCACAAAATTTTCTGAATTTCTTTTGGGGGGCAAGGGTCATTTTGCTTTTCCAGAGCCTTTCTGCTACCAGTAACTTGGAAGTCCCTTATATTTTTAACAGATGACGGACCTGAGTGGGGACTAGCTTTTTTTGAGGACTGAGTTGAAGCTTTTATTGGGAACATTTTACGTAACATTTATCCGGCGCTCTAGGCTGAGCACTTACATCGGGGTTTCCATCTAAATTTCCAAGTGATGTAATTCAGATGAAACCCCTGCAGGATCCATTCACTGTAATGAGGCAGCAGAGTTACTCTGGACACCGTCTGGCCTCTGTGTAGCGGTGTCCTTTTTTTCAGAAGTGCACAAAACTGTGGCCAACCGCACTTTTATGCACGCCTAAAACAAATGACACCGTGGGATCCCAGGCTAGACGGCGTCCACAGTGGCCTATATCTGTCTCATTACAGGGAATCTTCCGTCATGGGTTCCGGCTGAATCATGTATTTCAGAGATTTACACGGAAACTCTGGTGTAAGTGCTCAGCGCAGAGCACAGGATAAATGTGGGCAGAGCCTTACTGGGATCTTTGGGGACATAATAAACAAATCAGTAGCAGGTGAAGAATTGGTTTTATTTATTTTTTACGCCGTTCCTAGTGTGATATAACTGATTAGATTACTTTATTCTTCGGGTCGGTGTGATTACAGAGATACCAGATTGATATCAGGTTTTTATGACTGACAGCTGTCACACACTAAAAGACGCTTTTTTTGCAAAATCTAGTTTTTGCATCACCATATTTTGAGAGCTATAATTTTTCCATATTTCGGCCGACAGAGTCATGTGACGGCTTGTTTTTTGCGGGACGAGTTGACATTTTTATTGGTACCATTTTTGGGGACGTGACATTTTTTGATCGCTTTCTATTCCGTTTTTTGGGAGGTAAAATTAACAAAAACAAACAATTCAGGAATTGTTTTTTGAGTTTTTTTTTTATGCCGTTCTGCGTGTGGTAAAAGTGATCAGGCAGCGTTATTCTTCGGGTCAGTACGTTTACAGCGATACTACACTTACTGTATTTTTTTTATGTTTTGGCGTTTTAACACAATAAAACTATTTTATAGAAAAAAATATTTTTTTTGCATTGCTTTATTCTGAGCGCTATAACTTTTTTATTTTTCGGCTGATGGAGCTGTATGGCGGCTTTTTTTTTGCGTAACAAGATGACGTTTTCAGTGGTACCATTTTTATTTCTATTTTGTTTTTTGATCGCATTTTTTTCCACTTTTTGTTTGGCAATATGATGAAAAAGCATATTTTTTTGCTCCTTTTTTTATTTATTTTTATTACGGTGTGCACAGAAGGAGTTAATTAGTGTGACAGTTTTATAGCTCGGGTTGTTTCGGACGCGGCGATACCAAATATGTGTACTTTTTTGGTTTTGTAAAAATATACGGATTTATTGGTTTAATATTTTATTTATTTATTTTTATTTATTTTGTGATTTTTTTATTAATAGTTTAAAAACTTTTTTTTTACTTTTTTCACATTTTTACTTAGTCCCTGTATGGGACATTAATCTTTATTTTTCTGATCTCTGATCTCATGTAATGTAATAGACATATATTACATTACATGAGATCTTCCCTGACTGTTTCAGTCAGAGTCTCCTGTCTGGCTACAGCTGCAGCTGAGCCAGACAGGACACCATATATGGCAGAGCTGGAGGCGGTCATGTGACCTCCAGCTTCCATAGCAACCCCAGGTCCTGGAAGGACACGGAGGTCTTCGGAGAGGTAAGTTGACGACCCCCTCTCCTCCTGCTGTCTCCTATATGCCGTGATCACTATAGATCACAGCATATAGAAGACAGCTAAGGGTTAACATCACTGGGACCTGATCTAATCAGGTCCCGATGATGTTCCCTGTCAGAGCTAACGCTCTGCACCGGAATCGCAGCGCTTGCAGGACCCTAGGGGTCCTGAGCGCTGCGAGACCACCCACCGTTTTTAAACGTCGGCGCTGCACAGAGCCCGGCAAGCGCCGACGTTTATCTACAGTGGGCGGTCGGGAACCGGTTAAAAACTATGTTACTATGTTACTATGTTACTATATATTGCCCCATACAGAATAATAGGCTTCATTTATTGCTCCATATAAAAAAATAAGGCCCGTATAATGCTCTATACAGTACTATGGACCCCATATAATGGTCCATGCAGAATAAAGAACCCCATATATTGTTCCATACAGAATAATGGGTCTTTTATACTGCTCTATATAGAAAATGGGCACCATATAATGCTCCAAACAGAATAATGGACCCATATAATGCTACTTACTGAATAATGGGCCTAATATAATGATCCATACAGAATAACGGAACCCATTTAATGCTCCATACCAAATAATTGGCCCTATATAATGCCCCATACAGTACAATGGACCCCATCTAATACTCCATACAGAATAATGGACCCCATATATTGCTCCATACAGAACAATGGGCCTCATATAATGCTCTATACAGAATAATGTGCCCCGTATAATGCTCCATACAGAATAAAAAAAAACATATACTGTTCCATTCAGAATAATGGGCCTCATTTAATGCTCCATATAGAATAATGGGCCCCATATAATGCTCCATACAGAATAATGGGCCCATATAATGCTCCATACAGAATAATGGGCCCAATATAATACTCCATACAGAATAATGTAACCCATATAATGCTCCATAACGAAAAATGGGCCCCATATAATGCCCCATAAAATACAATGGACCCCAAATAATGCTATATACAGAATAATGGACCCCATATATTGCTCCATATAGAATAATGGGACTCATAAAATGCTACTTATAGAATAATGGGCCCCATATAATACACCATACAGAATAAAGAAACCAATATATGGCTCCATATAGAATAATGGGCCTCACATAATGCTCCATATAGAATAATGGACCCCGTATAATACTCCAAACATAATAATGGGACCCATATAATGCTTCATATGGAAATAGGAGCCCAATATAATGCTCCATACAGAAAAATGGAAACCATATAATGCTCCATACCGAATAATGGGCCCCATATAATGCCCCATACAGTACAATGGACGCCATAAATTTCTCGATACTGAATAATGGACCTCATATAATGCTCCATACAGAATAATGTGCCCTGTATAATGCTCCATACAGAATAAAGAACCCCATATATTGCTCCTTACAGAATAATGGGGCTCATGTAATGCTCTATACAGAATAAAGGGCCCCATATTCTGTATTGAGTAGTCCTGAGGAGATAATTTGCATATTCCCACTGCATTTTGGGTTTAGTGAATAGTCTCCGCGAGTTTAAAGAACACTGGATTTTGGCTGTTGGAGCTGAAAGGTGGACATCGGTCAATCAGGGGAGGAGTCCTGAGGCGATTTTTTTTTTGCATATTCCCGCTGCATTTTTGGATATGTGAAGAGTCTCCGCGAGCTCAAAGAACACTGGATTTTGGCCGTTGGAGCTGAAAGGAGGACATCGGGAAACCAGGGGAGGAGTCCTGATGAGATAATTTGCATATTCCCACTGCATTTTGGGATAAGTGAAGAGTCTCCGCGAGCTCAAAGAACACTGGATTTTGGCTGTTGGAGTTGAAAGGAGGACATCGGGAAACCAGGGGAGGAGTCCTGAGGAGATAATTTGCATATTCCCACTGCATTTTGGGATAAATGAAGAGTCTCTGCAGGCTCAAAGAGCACAGCTGTTGGAGGAAAAGTTGAGAAATCTAGAAGAGAGGTTAACTACCTTGAAAATCATTAAGTAAGGTGAACAGTTCTTAGACAGAGCAGAATTATTTCTTCATGATACAGAAAGAGAAAAAATTCGAGCTGCACCTGACGAAACAGAGGAATGGAAGCATGTGACCCAGAGAATCAGGAGGATCGAGAGGCAGTCAGCACCCATACTGCTCAGGAACCAGTACCAGGCTCTCACGCAGGAGAACCATGAAGAAATACAGCAAGATAAGACTTTGCCCACAATGAATAACCTTGTAAGGCCTCAGAATCCTCCTGGATGGAGAAAGAAAAATGTTATGAAGAAAAAATGGAGAGTGGTGATCATGGGGGATTCCCTGTTGAGAGGAACAGAGGCCGCTATCTGCAGACCAGACATAACCTCATGAGAAATGTGCTGTCTTCCAGGAGCAAAAATTAAAGATGTGTCTGACAGGATATCAAGAATCTTCAGACCTACAGATCACTACCCACTACTGCTAATACATGTCAGGACAAATGACACCACAAGAAAGGACCTGGAAACCATCTGCAGTGACTTTGAAGAGTTAGGCAAGAAAGTGAAAGAATTGGGAGCGCAGGTGGTCTTCTCATCCATCCTCCCAGTGGATGGCCATGGAACAATGAGGTGGAATAAGATTCTACAGGTGAACAACTGGCTATGTGGATGGTGCTGTCAACAAGGATTTGGATTTCTGGATCACGGAATGAATTACCTATATGATGGATTACTTGCTAGAGATGGGGTTCACGTTACGAAGACTGAAAAACATGTATTTGGAAGTCGTCTTGCTACACTCATCAGGAGAGCTTTAAACTAGAACTATGTGGGAAGAGAAGCAAAAGGCCAGAAAAAGCCATACAGCTGACAAATACTATTGAGATCTCTGCTATTGGAAGTGGAAAGGAAGAACAAAGACAAAAAAATCAAAATAATAAAAATATTGGAGGAAGAGAAACCAATCACAAACTAAAATGTTTTTATACAAATGCTCAAAGCATGGGCAACAAACAAGGAGAACTGGAACTACTAATGCAGGAAAAGGAATATGATGTCATTGGAATCACTGAAACTTGGTGGGACGATACACATGATTGGAATACAAGGCTAAAAGGATACAACTTATTTGCAAGAAACAGACTTGATAAACGAGGAGGAGGTGTCGCATTGTATGTTAGAAAAGCGTATACCTGCACAGAGAATGAAGCAGAGACTGGGAGTTCTGTGGAAACTGTTTGGGTAAGAATACAAGGAGAGAACAACGGAAAGGACACCATTGTAGGCATTTACTACAGGCCACCTGGGCAAACTGAAGATATGGATGAACTCTTTATGTATCAAATGACCAAGTTCTCCAAAAAATATGACGTAGTGGTCATGGGAGATTTCAACTATCCAGACATTTGTTGGGAATCTCTCTCAAGTAAAACTAACAGGTCAAGCAAATTCTTATCCTCTCTTGCTGACAACTTTATCTTCCAAAAGGTAGGGGAGAAAACAAGGGAATCTGCTACTTTGGATCTAATCCTTATAAACAGGGAGGAAATGGTTGAGGAGGTAAAAGTGGCTGGGACCCTAGGAGGCAGCGATCATACTATTATAGAATTTTGGATAACTAGAGGAGGAAGACATGTGTAGACTCAAACTTCAAGGTTAGATTTTAGAAAGGCAGATTTTAAGAGACTCAGAAAGAGAATAGGAGGGATCCAATGGCTAGATGTCCTTAAGGACAAAAATGTCCAGGAAGGATGGGAAATTTTTAAAAATGAGATTCTCAAAGCACAATCGTTAACAATCCCGAAAAGTAGGAAGAATGGGAAGCATTTAAGGAAACCAGGATGGATAAACACAGAACTTAAACACATGCTAAAAAGAAAAAAAGAAATGTTTATGAAATGGAAAGAGGGAGGCATAGCTAAAGAAGATTATAATGCAGTCTGCAGTTCCTGCAGGGCACGTATCAGGTTAGCTAAAGCTGACAATGAATTAAGGCTTGCAAGAGATGTCAAAAGCAATAAAAAAGGATTTTGGGGGTATGTCAAAAGTAAAAGAAAAGTCAAAGATGCTATAGGATTTTTAAAGGATGAAAATGGTGAAATGGTAAGAAAGGACGTTGAGAAGGCCGAACTTTTTAATTCCTATTTTGCATCTGTTTTCTCTCAGAAAGAAAATGGAACATCAACTGATCTTCACTGTCCTATTAAAGGAATTGAAGAATCCAGGTTATCTGTAAACAGAAAGATTCTGAGGGAATATTTAGCTAACATAAATGAGTTCAAGACTCCTGGTCCAGATGAATTACACCCCAAAGTACTGAAGGAGATCGTAGAAGAAATTTTAGAACCACTCTCCATAATCTTTGAAAATTCTTGGAGAACAGGAGAAGTCTCAGAATACTGGAGAAGAACAAATGTTGTTTCTATCTTCCAAAAGGGGAAGAAAGTGGACCCAGGGAACTATAGGCCGGTGAGTCTGACTTCTATACCAGGGAAGATCTTTGAACAAATTATTAAACAACATGTATGTAAGTACCTGGATAAGAATGAAGTGATTAACCAGAGTCAGCATGGGTTTGTAACTAACAAGTCATGTCAGACTAACTTAATTTCCTTCTATGACAGAACCACTGACTGGGTGGATCAGGGAAATGCTGTAGATATAGTATATCTTGACTTCAGCAAAGCATTTGACAAAGTATCTCACATCATCCTTATTGAAAAAAATGACCAAGTGTAGAATGGACCAGGCTACTGTTAGGTGAATTCATAACTGGCTTAGTGATCGGACTCAAAGGGTGGTCGTAAATGGCTTCACATCCAGCTGGATGAATGTCTCAAGTGGGGCACCACAGGGCTCTGTCCTGGGACCTGTATTGTTCAACATCTTTATCAATGATTTAGATGAATGAATTGAGGGTAAAGTGATTAAATTTGCTGATGACACAAAGCTAGGAGGGATAGCTAACACTAGAGAAGAGAGAGAGAGAGGATTCAAAAAGACCTAAATAAACTGGAGCAGTGGGGAGCAACTAACAGAATGGTTTTTAACAGGGAAAAATGCAAAGTACTACATCTGGGCAATAAAAATGAAAAAAGCATATACAAAATGGGAGGAATAGAGCTAAGCAACAGTACATGCGAAAAAAACTTAGGCATACTAATAGATCATAGACTGAACATGAGTCAACAGTGTGATGCAGCAGCAAAAAAGGCAAATACAGTTCTGGTATGTATTAACAGAAGCATACAATCTAGATCACGTGAAGTCATTATCGGACTATGCTCCTCTTTGGTCAGACCTCATCTGGAATACTGTGTCCAGTTTTGGGCACTACATTTTAAAAAAGACATCGATAAACTGGAGCAAGTTCAGAGAAGAGCGACCAGAATGGTGACCGGTCTGCAAACCATGTCCTATGAGGAACGGTTGCAGGATTTGGGAATGTTGAGCTTGCAAAAAAGAAGACTGAGAGGAAACTTGCTGTCTACAAATATGTCAAGGGCTGTCACATTGTAAAAGGATCATCTTTATTCTCATTTACACAAGGAAAGACTAGAAGCAATGGGATGAAACTGAATGGGAGGAGACACAGATTAGATATTAGAAAAAACTTTTTGACAGTAAGGGTGATCAATGAGTGAAACAGGTTGCAACGAGAGGTGGTGAGATCCCCTTCAATGGACATCTTCAAACAGAGGCTGGAAAGACATCTGTCTGAGATGATTTAGTGAATCCTGCTTTGAGCAGGGGGTTGGATCAGATGACCCAGGAGGTCCCTTCCAACTCTACCATTCTATGATTCTATGATTCTATGATATAATGCTACAAAATAATGTGCCTCATATAATGCTCCATACAGAATAAAGAACCTCATATACAGTGCTGGCCAAAAGTATTGGCACCCCTGCAATTCTGTCAGATAATACTCACTTTCTTCCTGAAAACGATTGCAATCACAAATTCTTTGGTATTATTCTCTTCATTTAATTTGCTGGCAAGGAGAAAACACAAAAGAGAATGAAGCAAAAATCAAATCATTGATAATTTCACACAAAACTCCAAAAAAGGGCTGGACAAAAGTATTGGCACCCTCAGCCTAATACCTTTAGCCAAAATAACTGCGAACAACCGCTTCCGGTAACCATCAATGAGTTTCTTACAATGCTCTGCTGGAATTATAGACCATTCTTCTTTGACAAACTGCTCCAGGTCCCTGATATTTAAAGGGTGCCTTCTCCAAACTGCCATTTTGAGATCTCTCCACAGGTGTTCTATGGGATTCAGGTCTGGACTCATTGCTGGCCACCTTAGATGTCTCCAGTGCTTTCTCTAAAACCATTTTATAGTGCTTTTGGAAGTGTGTTTTGGGTCATTGTCCTGCTGGAAGACCCATGACCTCTGAGGAAGACCCAGCTTTCTCACACTGGGCCCTACATTATGCTGCAAAATTTGTTGGTTATCTTCAGACTTCATTATGCCATGCACACGGTCAAGCAGTCCAGTGCCAGAGGCAGCAAAGTAACCCCAAAACATCAGGGAACTTACGCCATGTTTGACTGTAGGGACCGTGTTCTTTTCTTTGAATGCCTCTTTTTTTTCCTGTACACTCTATGTTCATGCTTTTTCCCAAAAAGCTCTACTTTTGTCTCATCTGACCAGGAAACATTCTTCCAAATCGTTTTAGGCTTTCTCAGGTAAGTTTTGGCAAACTCCAGCCTGTCTTTTTTATGTCTCTGGGTAAGAAGAGGGGTCTTCCTGGGTATCCTACCATACAGTCCCTTTTCATTCAGACGCTGACGGATAGTACGGGTTGACACTGTTGTACCCTCGGACTGCAGGGCAGCTTGAACTTGTTTGGATGTTAGTCGAGGTTCTTTATCCACAATCCGCACAATCTTACGTTGAAATCTCTCGTCAATTTTTCTTTTCCGTCCACATCTAGGGAGGTTAGCCACAGTGCCATGGGCTTTAAACTTCTTGATGACACTGTGCACGGAAGACACAGGAACATTCAGGTCTTTGGAGATGGACTTGTAGCCTTGAGATTGCTCATGCTTCCTCACAATTTGGTTTCTCAAGTCCTCAGACAGTTCTTTGGTCTTCTTTCTTTTCTCCATGCTCAATGTGGTACACACAAGGACACAGGACAGAGGTTGAGTCAACTTTAATCCATGTTAACTGGCTGCAAGTGTGATTTAGTTATTGCCAACACCTGTTAGGTGCCACAGGTAAGTTACAGGTGCTGTTAATTACACGAATTAGAGAAGCATCACATGATTTTTCAAAGGGTGCCAGTACTTTTGTCCACCCCTCCTTTTAGGTTTGGTGTGGAATTATATCCCATTTGGCTTTAGGACAATTCTTTTTGTGTTTTTTTCATTGAAGACAAATTAAATGAAGAGATTAATACCAAAGAATTTCTGATTGCAATCATTTTCAGGAAGAAACTGCGTATTATCTGACAGAATTGCAGGGGTGCCAATACTTTTGGCCAGCACTGTATTGCTCCATATAGAATAAAGGGACTCATATAATGCTCCATATAGAATAATGGGCCACGTATAATACTCCATACAGAATAAAGAACCCCATATATTGCTCCATATAGAATAATGGGAATCATATAATGATCCATATAGAATAATGGGCCCGTATAATACTCCAAACAGAATGAAGAACCCCATATACTGCTCCATACCGAATAATGGGCCCCATATAAAGCCCCATACAGTACAATGGACCTATTTAATAGATTCCCCTTGTCCACTTTTACTCATCCATAGTCCCTATCTATTTGCCTTATCCCCCACCATATTTAATTAACCCCTGTCCATAATTAATTGATTGATTCCCCAGACCACAATTAATTATTTCCCCAGTCCATATTTATTGATATTATTGATACTTATTGATCCCCAGTCCTTAGTTAATTGACCCACCGTCCATACCTATTTATTTGCTTTACCCCCCATCCTATTTAATTAAACCCCCTGTCCATAATTAATTGATTGATTCCCTAGTCCACAATTAATTATTTCCCCAGTCCATACTTATTGATCCCAGTCCATAGTTAATTGACACACCGTCCATACTTAATTAATCCACCTGACCCACTCAGCTGATCCCCCGTCCATACTTAATTGATACTTAATTGATCCCCCGTCCATACTTAACTGATCCCGCGCCGATATCTAATCGATACACTTGCACATCCCTAATTGATCCCCGTCCATACACCTATATATAAATAATTGTGTTTTGTACTTGTACATATATACTGACTGTATCCCCATATTTAGAATGACGTCCATGTTGGCCGGAGCCGTGCAGTGTACATCTTGCGCAATGTATGCATTCCCTGAGCTACCGCTCAGGGATCCATACTGCTGCGAGAGATGTGAGCATATCGTGCACTTGGAAGCCCAAATCCTGGATCTAAGTGCTCAGATAGCGGTACTGAGGAGCATCGACAACATGGAACGGAGTTTGCTGCTCACCGAGCAGACACTCAATGGGTCAACACTGGGGGTGGAGCTTAGTGGGGAAGCGCAGGCTGAACAGGCAGGGAGCTGGGTAACGGTTAGAAGGGATAGAGGGAAGAAGTATAGGAAGGCTGGTTCAGAACCGGCATTATTGGAGCACGACAGATCCTCTGACTGCCGGGGGAGTGTATGCTCCAGTAATGAGGGGGAGGGGGGAAGTGTAGGGCAGGCTAGACAGGTCCTGGTAGTGGGTGACTCTATTATTAGGGGGACAGACAGGGCAATCTGTCACAAAGACCGGGATCGCCGAACGGTGTGCTGCCTCCCTGGCACTCGAGTCCGGCACATCGCGGATCGGGTTGACAGGTTACTGGGTGGGGCTGGCGAAGACCCAGCGGTCATGGTCCACATTGGCACCAATGACAAAGTGAGTGGTAGATGGAGGGTCCTTAAAAATGATTTCAGGGATCTAGGTAGGAAGCTTAGGGCAAGGACCTCCAAGGTAGTTTTCTCAGAAATACTACCAATCCCGCGAGCCACACTGGAGCGCCAACGGGAGGTTAGGGAGGTGAATAAGTGGCTAAAGAGTTGGTGCAAGGCAGAAGGGTTTGGGTTCATGGAGAACTGGGCCGACTTCGCTGTCGGCTACAGGCTCTACCGTAGGGACGGGCTGCACCTCAATGGGGAGGGTGCAGCGGTGCTGGGGAAGAAGATGGCTAATAGGTTGGAGGAGTTTTTAAACTAGAGACGGGGGGGGAAACCAAGGAAATAGGTGGGATGTGAGGCAAGCAAGGGGGAAGGGGAGAAGTGAATATAATGAGGGTGGAGAGGGGGGTGGGGATAGTACAGTTAGATCGTTAGAGAAGAATAGGATGCTAAATAACCCCAAAGTTTTATCTTGCATGCTGACCAACGCAAGAAGCCTGACCAATAAGGCGGATGAGCTGCGGGCGCTTATATCGGAGGAGAGGTATGACATCGTAGGTATAACAGAGACTTGGCTAGACGATAGCTACGACTGGGCGGTAAATTTATTAGATTATAGTTTATTTAGAAGGGACCGGAAACAGGGGAAGGGCGGAGGAGTCTGCTTATATGTAAGGTCACGTCTAAAGCCCAGACTAAGGGAAGATATAGGAAAGGGAGAAGAGGGGGTCGAGTCCATGTGGGTAGAGATAGAGGGGGCAAAAAATAATAATAAAATATTACTGGGGGTCTGCTATAAGCCACCTAATATAACAGAGGAGAATGAGAAACTGCTATTAGGACAAATAGACAAAGTAGCAAAACATAATGAGGTGATTGTAATGGGGGACTTCAACTACCCGGATATTGACTGGGAAACAGAAACCTGTAGATCGCAGAAAGGAAAAAGGTTCTTGACAAATATCAAGGATAATTATCTCTCCCAACTAGTGCAGGAACCAACGAGAGGGAAGGCAGTGTTGGACTTAATATTGACTAATAGGCCTGATAGAATAACTGAGGTACAGATAGGGGGGCACCTAGGTAATAGCGATCATAATATTATCCATTTCAAAATGCCCTTCAGTAGGGTTATCAATAAGGGAACAACTAAAACATTAAACTTTAGGAGGGCGAAGTTTGATCAGCTGAAAGAAAACCTTCAACTTATAGACTGGGACAAAGTTCTTAATCAAGGAAATACGAATAGTAAATGGGAAACCTTTAAAAGAATTCTGAATACTCAGTGCGAGAGGTATATACCGTATGGGAATAAAAGGGCCAGAAATAAGAGGAAACCAATATGGTTGAATAAGAACGTAAAAGGGGCGTTAAATAGCAAAAAAGAGGCATTCAAGAGATTAAAACAGGAAAACAGCAAGGAGGCACTAATGTGTTACAAGGAAAAAACGAGAACCTGCAAAAAACAAATAAAAATAGCAAAGGAGGAAACAGAGAGACGTATTGCTAGGGAAAGTAGATCAAATCCCAAACTGTTCTTTACGTATATAAATAGTAAAAGGATTAAATCGAATAATATTGGACCGATAAAAAGTGATGAAGGCAAAATCATAGAGAAAGATGAGGATAAAGCTAATCTATTAAATAAATTTTTTTCATCAACTTTCACAAAGGAAAAAGAACTAACAGGCGAAATGAGAAGTGACAAACTTAATCCTCCACTAAGTATGACAAATCTAACCCAAGCTGGGGTACAGAAACGCCTCAGTAACATTAAAATAAACAAATCACCAGGACCTGATGGCATACACCCACGGGTACTAAGGGAACTAAGTAATGTGATAGACAGACCGTTATATCTTATATTTAAGGACTCTGTTGAGACTGGGTCTGTACCACTTGATTGGCGACAGGCGAATGTAGTGCCAATATTCAAAAAGGGAGCGAAAAGTGACGCCGGAAACTATCGGCCGGTGAGTCTGACGTCCGTTGTGGGCAAAATTTTTGAAGGCTTTATTAATGAGGCAATTACGGAGCATCTTGATGCTAATAATCTATTAACCCCGAACCAACATGGATTCATGAGGAATCGCTCCTGCGAAACAAACCTGATTGACTTCTACGAGGAGGTTAGCTCTCGAGTAGATCAGGGGGAACCAGTGGATGTCGTGTATCTCGACTTCTCAAAAGCGTTCGATAGCGTGCCACATAATAGGTTGGTATACAAAATGAGAATGATGGGGCTGGGGGAAAATGTCTGCAAGTGGGTAGCTAACTGGCTAAAGGATAGAAGGCAGAGGGTGGTTATAAATGGAATATACTCAGATTGGGTAAGCGTCACTAGTGGGGTACCACAGGGGTCTGTACTAGGCCCAATGTTATTTAATATCTTTATTAACGACATAGTCAACGGGATAAATAGTAAAATATCAATATTTGCAGATGACACAAAGTTATGTAAAACAATTAATACAAAAGAGGATAGTGCAGACCTACAGAGGGATTTGGATAAGCTGGGTAGGTGGAGCATTAAATGGCAAATGAGGTTTAACGAGGAGAAATGTAAGGTCATACATATGGGAAGGAAAAATGGAAGTCACCAGTACTCACTGAATGGGAAATCATTGGGGAATTCAGAGATGGAGAAGGACTTGGGCATCTTGATTGATAGCAAACTAAATTGGAGTGCCCAAAGTCAGGCCGCTGCTGTAAGGGCAAACAGGGTAATGGGATGTATCAGAAGAGGTATAGCTGCAAAGGATGAGAACATTGTTCTTCCACTGTACAAAGCACTGGTCAGACCACACTTGGAATACTGTGCTCAGTTATGGTCCCCAATATATAGAAAGGATATAAATGAGCTTGAAAAGGTACAAAGGAGGGCAACAAAATTAATAAGGGGAATGGAGGGACTGCAATACCCAGAGAGGTTGGCAAAACTAGGACTATTCAGCCTGGAAAAGAGAAGGTTGAGGGGGGACATAATAAATGTGTACAAATATGTTAGGGGACATTATAGAGACCTTGCCAGGGATTTGTTCAAAAGGAGGGATATTACGGTAACAAGAGGGCACTCACTAAGACTGGAAGAGAAAAGGTTTCAGCACCAGCATAGGAAGGGGTTCTTTACGGTAAGAGCAGTGAGAATATGGAATTCACTGAGTGAGGAGACGGTAATGTCAGATTCACTACACCAGTTCAAGCGGGGACTGGATGCATTTCTAGATACCAGGCAGATTTCTGCATATACTTAAAAATAGAATAAAATAGTAGGTTGATACAGGGATTTATTCTGACTGCTGGTTTCAGAGTCGGGAGGGAATTTTTCCTCAGGTGAAGATTGGCTAAATCATTTGGGGTTTTTGCCCTCCTCTGGATCAACTTTAGCAATTACAGAACTAACAGGTCGAACTTGATGGACGCAAGTCTTTATTCGGCTTTACTAACTATGTAACTATGTAACTATATAATGCTCCATACAGAATAAAGAACCCCATATATTGCCCCATACAGATTAATGGGCCTCATATAATGCTCCATATAGAATAATGGACTACATATAATGCTCCAAACAGAATAATGGGACTCATATAATGCTCCATACCGAATAGTGAGCCCCATACAATGGCCCATACAGTACAATGGACCCAATATATTACTCCATACTGAATAATGGACCTCATATTATGCTCCAACAGAATAATGGATCCCATATAATGCTCCATACAGAATAAAGAACCCCATATATTGCTCCATACAGAATAATGTACCTCATATAATTCTCCACATAGAATAATGGGGCCCGTATAATGCTCCATACAGAATAAAGAACCCCATATATTGCTTAAAATAGAAAAATGGGCCTCATATAATGCTCCATATAGAATAATGGGTCCCGTATAATACTCCAAACAGAATAAAGAACCCCATATATTGCTCCATACAGAATAATGGGCCCCATATAAAGCCCCATACAGTACAATGGACCCCTTGTAATGCTCCATACAGAATAAAGAACCCCAAATATTGCCCCGTACAGAATAATAGGCCTCATACAATGCTCCATATAGAATAATAGGCTACATATAATGCTCCAAACAGAATAATGGGACCAATATAATGCTCCATACAGAATAGTGAGCCCCATATAATGCCCCATACAGTACAATGGATCCCATATATTGCTCCATACTGAATAATGGACCTCATATAATGCTCCATATAGAATAAAGAACCCCATATATTGCCCCATACAGAATAATGTACCTCATATAATGCTCCATATAGAATAATGGGGCCCGTATAATCCTGCATACAGTATAAAGAACCCCATATATTGCTTAATATAGAATAATGGGCCTCATATAATGCTCCATATAGAATAATGGGCCCCGTATAATTCTCCATACAGAA
The DNA here is from genome assembly GCF_046119375.1 of Phyllobates terribilis. NCBI lineage: Eukaryota > Metazoa > Chordata > Amphibia > Anura > Dendrobatidae > Phyllobates > Phyllobates terribilis. The sequence continues at coordinate 314,127,727 of NW_027362765.1, forward strand.
TAAAGAACCCCATATATTGCTCCATACAAAACAATGGGCCCCATATAAAGCCCCATACAGTACAATGGACCCCATATAATGCTCCATACAGAATAAAGAGCCCAATATATTGCCCCATACAGATTAATGGTCCTCATATAATGCTCCATATAGAATAATGGACTACATATAATGCTCCAAACACAATAATGGGGCTCATATAATGTTCCATACAGAATTGTGAGCCCCATACAATGGCCCAAACAGTACAATGGGGCCCATATATTAGTCCATACTGAATAATGGACCTCATATAATGTTCCAACAGACTAATTGATCCCATATAATGCTCCATACAGAATAAAGAACCCTACATATTGCTTAATATAGAATAATGGGCCTCATATAATGCTCCTTATAGAATAATGGGCCTCGTATAATACTCCAAACAGAATAAAGTACCCCCACATATTGCTCCATACAGAATAATGGGCCCTATATAAAGCCCCATACAGTACAATGGACCCCATATAATGCTCCATACAGAACAAAGAACCCCAAATATTGCCCATACAGAATAACGGGCCTCATATAATGCTCCATATAGAAAAATGGGCTACATATAATGCTCCAAACAGAATAACGGGACCCATATAATGCTCCATAAAGAATAGTGAGCCCCATATAATGCCCCATACAGTACAATAAATCCCATATATTGCTCCATACTGAATAATGCACCTCATATAATGCTGCAACAGAATAATGGACCCCATATAACGCTCCATATAGAATAAAGAATCCAAATATATTGCTCCATACACAATAATGTACCTCATATAATGCTCCATATAGAATAATGGGGCCCGTATAATGCTCCATACAGAATAAAGAACCCCATATATTGCTTAATATAGAATAATGGGCCTCATGTAATGCTTCATATAGAATAATGGGCCCTGTATAATACTCCAAACAGAATAAAGAACCCCATATATTTCTACATACAGAATAATGGGCCCCATATAAATCCCCATACAGTACAATGGACTGCATATAAAGCTCCATACAGATTAAAGAACTCCATATAATGCTCCATACAGAAAATAGGAACCAATATAATGTTCCATACTGAATAATGTGCCCTATATAATGCCCCATACAGAAAAATGGACCCCATATATTGCTCAATACTGAATAATGGACCTCATATAATGCTCCATACAGAATAATGTGCCATGTATTATGCTCCATAAAGAATAAAGATCACCATATATTGCTCCATACAGAATAATGTGGCTCATATAATATTCAATATGTAATAATGAGCTCCATATAATGCCCCATACGGAATACTGGGCCCCATAAAATGCTCCATAAGGAATAATGGACCCCATATAATGCTCTATACAGTATAATGTGCCCAATATAATGCTCCATACAAAATAATGGAACCCATATAATGCTCCATACCGAATAATGGGCCCCATATAATGCCTCGTAAAGTACTATAGACACCATATATTGCTCCATGCAGACTAATGGACCTCATATAATGCTACATACAGAATAATGGACCCCTTATAATGCTCCATACAAAATAAAGAACTCCATATTTTGCCCCATACAGAATAACGGGACTCATATAATGCTCCATTTAGAATAATGGGCCCGTATAATACTCCAAACAGAATAAAGAACCCCATATATTGCTCCATACAGAATAATGGGCCCCATATAAAGCCCAATACAGTACAATGGACCCCATATAATGCTCCATACAGAATAAAGAACCCCAAATATTGCCCATACAGAATAAACGGCCTCATAGAATCATAGAATCATAGAATCATAGAATGGTAGAGTTGGAAGGGACCTCCTGGGTCATCTGGTCCAACCCCCTGCTCAAAGCAGGATTCACTAAATCATCTCAGACAGATGTCTGTCCAGCCTCTGTTTGAAGACGTCCATTGAAGGGGAACTCACCACCTCTCGTGGCAGCCTGTTCCACTCATTAATCACCCTAACTGTCAAAAAGTTTTTTCTAATATCTAATCTGTGTCTCCTCCCATTTAGTTTCATCCCATTGCTTCTAGTCTTTCCTTGTGCAAATGAGAATAAAGATGATCCTTCTACAATGTGACAGCCCTTGACATATTTGTAGACAGCTATTAAGTCTCCTCTCAGTCTTCTTTTTTGCAAGCTAAACATTCCCAAATCCTGCAACCGTTCCTCATAGGACATGGTTTGCAGACCAGTCACCATTCTGGTCGCTCTTCTCTGAACTTGCTCCAGTTTGTCTATGTCTTTTTTAAAATGTGGTGCCCAAAACTGTACACAGTATTCCAGATGAGGTCTGACCAAAGAGGAGTAAAGACCGATAATGACTTCACGTGATCTAGACTGTATGCTTCTGTTAATACATCCCAGAATTGTATTTGCCTTTTTTGCTGCTGCATCACACTGTTGACTCATGTTCAGTCTATGATCTATTAGTATACCTAAGTCTTTTTCACATGCACTGTTGCTTAGCTCTATTCCTCCCATTCTGTATATGCTTTTTTCATTTTTATTGCCCAGATGTAGCACTTTGCATTTTTCCCTGTTAAAAACCATTCTGTTGGTTGCTGCCCACTGCTCCAATTTATTTAGGTCTTTTTGAATCCTCTCTCTCTCTTATCTAGTATTAGCTGTACCTCCTAGCTTTGTGTCATCAGCAAATTTATTCAGTTTACCCTCAATTCCTTCATCTAAATCATTGATAAAGATGTTGAACAATACAGGTCCCAGGACGGAGCCCTGTGGTACCCCACTTGAGACATTCATCCAGCTGGATGTGAAGCCATTTACAACCACCCTTTGAGTCCGATCACTAAGCCAGTTATGAATCCACCTAACAGTTGCCTGGTCCATTGCATACTTGGTCATTTTTTCAATAAGGATGGTGTGAGATACTTTGTCAAATGCTTTGCTGAAGTCAAGATATACTAATAATGCTCCATATAGAATAATGGGCTACATATAATGCTCCAAACAGAATAATGGGACCCATATAATGCTCCGTACAGAATAGTGAGTGTAATGCACACGCCCGGGCTGAGCGGCGTGTGCGTGTGATTCCACTGGACCGTGCCAGAGAGTGAATGCCTGGAGGGGCGTAACTAGGTATTCACCCGATCCGACCAGGGTCGCACGACGGCATACGACGCCAGTGCACCAAGGAGGAACCGAGCAGAGGGACCAGGTGCTACTCCAGGACAGACCCCGGACACGGCTGTTGACCCACACAGGGGAATACAGGAACAGACTGGTAGGCTGGCACACAGACTGGTGGGAATAGGCAGGCACGACTGGCATGCAGGCAGGCGGGTATGCAGGCAGGGGGGTAGAGGCAAGCACAGCTAGAGTGCAGACAGGGAGGCACTAGCAGGTAGGAACACAGGGGGGATAGGACCTAGTACACACTGGGACTCAGGAACAGAACCACAGATGTGGCGGACAAACACAGCAGAGTGAGGCCGCCTAGAACTGCCGGAGCGGTGAGCAAAGGAGTCAGAGCAGGCTAGAACCGCCGGAGCAGTGAGCAAAGGAGTCATAGCAGGCTAGAACCGCCGGAGCGGTGAACAAAGGAGTCAGAGCAGGCTAGAACCGCCGGAGCGGTGAGCAAAGGAGTCAGAGCAGACTAGAACCGCCGGAGCGGTGAGCAAAGGAGTCAGAGCAGGCTAGAACCGCCGGAGCGGTGAGCAAGGCAGAGCAGGGGGGACAGGGCTCTGTTCACACGGAACAGACAGGAAGGGAAAGGCAGAGCCAGATACCCACAGGGTACTTGCAGTGAAGTAGCGAGTGGACCACAAACTCACAAACGGGAGTACAGAGACAACAAGCAGGAGTTAGGTACGAGTTCAGACTCTGCAGAAAAAGGAAGGGAACGGATATAGAGGCAAAACAGGTAAAGGATAGGAGAGAGTTCAGACTGGAACTGAGTGCAAGGAGGAGACCGACACTGCAGTGGAATACAGGAGCGGGTCTGGGAATACGGCCCCCAGAGAGGCGGGACGAACAGGCAAGGAGCGTGTTCAGACAGGACAGACAAGATACAGGAGCGGGTCTAGGTAATCGGCCCCTAGAAGGCGGGAGGAACAGGCTAGGAGCGTGTTCAGACAGGACAGACAAGATACAGGAGCGGGTCTAGGTAATCGGCCCCTAGAAAGCGGGAGGAACAGGCTAGGAGCGTGTTCAGACAGGACAGACAAGATACAGGAGCGGGTCTAGGTAATCGGCCCCTAGAAGGCAGGAGGAACAGGCTAGGAGCATGTTCAGACAGGCCTGGAAATACAGCCTCCAGGATAGGCAGACAAGAGAACACAGAACGGGACCTGGCACCTTCAGAGTGCAAGCACACACTGAATGAAACACAATGCTCAGGCAGGGATTGATTGGGGCAGCTGGGTTATATACCAGGTGACAGACAGCAATAGGCTGAGGATGCACAAGGGGTGTGACCCACCGCAGGTACAAAAGCAGGAAGTGATCGGGCGCCGCCCTTAAGCAGCAGAAACAGACACAAACAGACAGCATGGAGGGAAGCCAGAGAGACATTCTGGACTGGAGATCAAGTGCGCGCTCTTGCACAGTGGGAGATGGACCACTATGCAAGGACGCCGCCAGGTATGTTACAGTGAGCCCCATATAATGCCCCATACAGTACAGTAAATCCCATATATTGCTCCGTACTGAATAATGGACCTCATATAATGCTCCAACAGAATAATGGACCCCATATAATGCTCCTTATAGAATAAAGAATCCCATATATTGCTCCATACAGAATAATGTACCTCATATAATGCTCAATATAGAATAATGGGGCCCGTATAATGCTCCATACAGAATAAAGAACGCCATATATTGTTTAATATGGAATAATGGGCCTCATGTAATGCTCCATATAGAATAATGGGCCCTGTATAATACTCCAAACAGAATAAAGAACCCCATATATTGCTACATACAGAATAATGGGCCCCATATAAATCCCCATACAGTACAATGGACTCCATATAACGCTTCATACAGAAAAAAGAACTCCATATAATGCTCCATACAGAAAAAAAGAACCCTTATAATGCTCCATACCGAATGATGTGCACTATATAATGCCCCATACAGTAAAATGGACCCCATATATTGCTCCATGCTGAATAATGGACCTCATATAATGCTCCATACAGAATAATGTGCCATGTATAATGCTTCATACAGAATAAAGATCCCCATATATTGCTCCATACAGAATAATGGGCCCCATATAGATCCCCATTCAGTACAATGGACTCCATATAATGCTCCATACAGAATAAAGAACACCATATAATGCTCCTTACAGAAAAAAGGAACCCATACAATGCTCCATACCGAATAATGTGCCCTATATAATGCCCCATACAGTAAAATTACCCCATATATTGCTCCATACTGAATAATGGACCTCATATAATTCTCCATACAGAATAATGTGCCATGTATAATGCTTCATACTGAATAAAGATCACCATATATTGCTCCATACAGAATAATGTGGCTCATATAATACTCAATATGTAATAATGAGGGCCATATAATGCCCCATACGGAATACTGGGCCCCATGAAATGCTCCATACGGAATAATGGACCCCATATAATGCTCTATACAGTATAATGTGCCCAATATAATGCTCCATACAAAATAATGGAACCCATATAATGCTCCATACAGAATAATGGGCCCCATATAATGCCCCGTAAAGTACAATGGACCACATGTATTGCTCCATACTGAATAATGGACCTCATATAATCCCCCATAGAGAATAATGAACCCCATATAATGCTCCATACAGAATAAAGAACCCCATATATTGCTCCATAAAGAATAATGGGCCCCATATAAATCCGCATACAGTAGAATGGACTCCATAAAACGGTCCATACAGAATAAAGAACTCCATATAATGCTCCATACAGAAAAAATGAACCCATATAATGCTCCATACCGAATAATGTGCACTATATAATGCCCCATACAGTAAAATGGACCCCATATATTGCTCCATACTGAATAATGGACCTTATATTATGCTCCATACAGAATAATGTGCCATGTATAATGCTCCATACAGAATAAAGATCCCCATATATTGCTCCATACAGAATAATGGGCCCCATATAAATCCCCATACAGTACAATGGACTCCATATAATGCTCCATACAGAATAAAGAACACCATATAATGCTCCTTACTGAAAAAAGGAACCCATACAATGCTCCATACCAAATAATGTGCCCTATATAATGCCTCATACAGTAAAATGGACCCCTTATATTGCTCCATACTGAATAATGGACCTCATATAATTCTCCATACAAAATAATGTGCCATGTATAATGCTTCATACAGAATAAAGATCACCATATATTGCTCCATACAGTATAATGTGGCTCATATAATACTCAATATGTAATAATGAGCCCCATATAATGCCCCATACGGAATACTGGGCCCCATGAAATGCTCCATACGGTATAGTGGACCCCATATAATGCTCTATACAGTATAATGTGCCCAATATAATGCTCCATACAAAATAATGGAGCCCATATAATGCTCCATACAGAATAATGGGCCCCTAATAATGCCCAGTAAAGGACAATGGACCACATGTATTGCTCCATACTGAATAATGGACCTCATATAATACCCCATACAGAATAACAAATCCCATATAATGCTCCATACAGAATAAAGAACCCCATATATTGCTCCATACAGAATAATGGGCTTCATATAATGCTCCATAAAGTATAATGGGCCCCGTGTACTGCTCCATACAGAATAAATAACTCATATAATGCTCCATAAAGAATAAAGAGCCCCATATATTGCCCCATACAGAATAATGGACCCCATCTAATGCTCCATACAGAATAAAGTACCCCCTATATTGCCCCATACAGAATAATGGGCCTCAGATAATGCTCCATATAGAATAATGAGACCCGTATAACACTCCAAACAGATTAAAGAACCCCATACAATGCTCCATACAGCATAATGGGCCCAGTAAAATGTTCCATACAGAATAATGGAACCCATATAATGCTCCATACCGAATAATGAGCCCCATATAATGCACTGTAAAGTACAATGGACCCCATATATTGGTCCATACAGAATAATGGTCCCCATATAATGCTCCATACAGAATAAAGAACCCCATTTATTGCCCCATACAGAATAATGGGCCTCATATAATGCTCTATATAGAATAATGGGCCACATATAATGCTCCAAACAGAATAATGGACCCATATAATTGTAGCATCGGCTTCTCTGCCCCTTGCTAGGCAGAGACGCCGTTCCTCTCACCTTCCCGCTCCTGGCGCGGCGTCCTTCGGCGCTTCTCCCCTTGCTGCTGTCGGCGCGCGCTCCTTCACCGGGAATGTGCTTAGGGCGCGCGTGCGCGCACTCTCCCTCTCTTAAAGGGACCGCGCGCGTCGTTCTAAGGAGTCCCCGGCCAATTGCCGGAGGACCTCCCATATATAAGGCACCTCCTCCAAAATGGAGGTGCCCGAGCAAAGTTGTAGCACAGTTTCTGATCTCTGCTTTAGCCCTCAGGTCCCGCTGCTTGCCTGACTCCTCGTCCTGCCTGCCAGCCTGTTATCTGCCCGTTACCTGCCGAGCCTACCAGCCTGCTCACCTGGAGAGCTCACCTGTTACCTGCCTGTTACCTGCCCTGTCTGCCAGTTCGCTCACCTGGGAGCATCCGTCTTTTACCTGCAGAGTCTGTCAGCCCGCTCACCTGGGAGCGCTCACCTGTTACCTGCCTGTTACCTGCAGAGTCCGTCAGCCCGCTCACCTGGGAGCGCTCACCTGTTACCTGCCTGTTACCTGCCCTGTATGCCAGTCCGCTCACCTGGGAGCATCCTCCTGTTACCTGCCCTGTCTGCCAGTCCGCTCACCTGGGAGCATCCGTCTTTTAGCTGCAGAGTCCGTCAGACCGCTCACCTGGGAGCGTTCACCTGTTACCTGCCTGTTTCCTGCCTTGTCGTTCTGCCCGCTCACCTGGGAGCGCCCACCTGTTTCCTGCCAGCCTGCCTGGAGGCTCTGCCATCACTTGATGTGGCAACCTGCATGGTAAAACTAGAGACTACCACCTGTCAGCCACCAGAGACTTCTGCCTGCTTGCCGTGTTCATCCGTCTTAGCGGTCAGTCCAAGCCTGCTGACCCGTGGGAGCCACCTGCTCTCTTTCAAGGTCGTCCCCAGGTCCCTCAGCCCGGATCCTCCCTGGTCACGGGGTCATTAGTTGCCGTCCGACCAGGGTCGGTTCGGGTTGAAACTTAGTCACGCCCCTCTGGGTCCCTCCTTGCACCTCGGCACAGAGGTTCCACCACCCGGACCCGTAACAATAATGCTTCATACAGAATAATAGGCCCAATATAAAGCTTCATACAGAGTAATTGAACCCATTAGATGCTCCATACCGAATAATGGGCCCTGTATAATGCTCCATACAGAATAAAGAGCCCCATATATTCATCTATATAGAATAGTGGGCTTCATATAATGCTCCATATAGAATAATGGGCCCCGTATAATACTCTATAAAGAATAAAGAACCCCATATATTGCTCCATATAGGATAATGAACCCCATATATTGCTCCATTTAGAATAATGGGCTTCATGTAATGCTCCATATAGAATAATGGGCCTCGTATAATACTCCAAAAAGAATAAAGAACCCCATATATTGCTCCATACACAATAATGAGCCTCATATAATGCTCCATACAGAAAAATGGAACACATATAATGCTCCATGCCGTATAAGGGGCCCCATATAATGCCCCATATACTACAATGGACCCCATATATTGCTCCATACTGAAAAAAGGACCTCATATAATGCTCCATGCAGAATAATGGACCCCACATAATGTTCCATACAGAATGAAGAACCCCATATATTGCACCCTACAGAATAATGGGCATCATAAAATGCACCATATAGAATAATGGGCCCTGTATAATGCTCCATACAGAATAAAGAACCCATATAATGCTCCATAAAGAATAAATAACCCCATATATTGACCCATACAGAATAATGGACCCTATATAATGCTCCATACAGAATAAAGAACACCATATATTGCCCCATAAAGAATAAAGGGCCTCAGATAATGCTTCATATAGAATTATGGGCCCGGTATAATACTCCAAACAGAATAAAGAACTCCATATATTGCTCCATACACCATATTGGGCCCAATATAATGTTCCATGAAGAAAAAGGAAACCCATATAATGCTCCATACTGAATAATTCGCCCCATATAATGCCCCGTAAAATACAATGGACCCCATATATTGCTCCATACAGAATAATAGGCCTCATATAATGCTCCAAAAAGAATAATGGGCCCAAAACAATGCTCCATACAGAAAAAGAACCCCATATATTGCTCCATACAGAATAATGGGCCTCATATAATGCTCCATATAGAAGAATGGGCCCCATATAATGCTCCAAATAGAATAATAGGACCCATATAATGCTCCATGCAGAATAATGGGCCCAATAAAATGCTCCATACAGAATAATAGAACGCATATAATAATGGGCCTCATATAATGCTCCACATAGAATAATGGGCCCCGTATAATACTCAGTACCGAATAAAGAACCCAATATATTGCTCCATACAGAATAATGAACCCCATATATTGCTCCATATAGAATATTGTGCCTCATATAATGAGCAATATAGAATAATGGGCCATGTATAATTTTCCAAACAGAATGAAGAACCCCATATATTGCTCCATATATAATATTGGGCTTCGTATAATACTCCATATAGAATAATGTACCCCATGTAATGCTCCATACAGAATAATTAGCCCAATATAATGCTCCATACAGAAAAATGGAACCAATACAATGCTCCATACCGAAAAATGGGCCCAATATAATGCCCAATACAGCACAAGGGACCCCATACATTGCTCCATACTGAATAATGGACATCATATAATGCTCCATACAGAATAATGGACCCCATGTAATGCTCCAAACAAAATATAGAACCCCATATATTGCTCGATACAGCATAATAGGTTTCATATAATGCTTCATACAGAATAATGGGCCCAATATAAAGCTCTATACAGAATAAAGGTACCCATTTAGTGCTCCATACCGAATAATGGGCCCCTTATAATGCCCCATACATTACAATGGATGCCATATAATGCTCCATACAGAATAAAGGACCCCATATATTTCTCCATACAAAATAATGGGCCTCATATAATGATCCATACAGAATAATGTGCAGTATCTAATGCTCCATACAAAATAAAGTACCCCATATATTGCTACATATAGATTAATGGGGCTCATGCAATGCTCCATTTAGAATAATGGGCCCCATATAATGCTCCATACAGAATAATGGGCCCCATATAATGCTCCATACATGATATAGGGTCCCATATAATGCTCCATACTGAATAATGGGCCCAATATAGTGCTCCATACAGAATAATGGGATCCATATAATGCTACATTTCAAATAATGGGCCCCATATAATGTTCCGTAAAGTACAATGGACCCAATATATTGCTCCATAAAGAATAATGTGCTTCATATAAAGCTCCATATAGAATAATGGGCTCCGTATAATGCTCCATACAGAATAAAGAACCCCATATATTGCTCCATACATAATAATGGGCCACATGTAATGCTCCAAATAGAATAAAGAGACCCATATGATAACATCCATACCGAATAATGGGCCCAATATAATTTCCCATAGAGTACAATGGAGCCCATATATTGCTCCATTCTGAATAATGGACCTCATTTAATGCTCCATACAGAATAAAGAACCCCATATATTGGCCCATACAGCATAATGGAACTCATATAATGCTCCATGCCGAATAATGGGCCCCAAATAATGCCCCGTGAAGTACAATGAACCCCATATATTGTTCCGTATAGAATAATCGGACTCATATAATGCTCTTCATAGAATAATGGGCCCCGTATAATGCTCCATAAAGAATAAAGAACCCAAAAAATGCTCTATACAGAATAAAGAACACTAATATATTGCCCCATACAGAATAATAGACCCCATATAATGCTCCATATAGAATAAAGAACCCCATATATTGCCCCATACAGAATAATGGGCTTCATATAATGCTCCATATACAATAATGGGACCCATATAATGCTCCATACAGAATAATAAAACCCATTTATTGCTCCATGCTGAATTATGGGCCCAATATAATGCCCCATACGGTACAATGGACAGCACATAATGCTCCATATAGAAAAAAGAACCCCATATATTATTCAATGCAGAATAATGGGTCGTATTTAATGCTCCATATAGAATAATGGTCCCCATATAATGTTCCAAACAGAATAATGGAACCATATAACGCTTCATACAGAATAATGGGCCCAATATAAAGCTTCATGCAGAATAATGGTACCCATTGAATGCTCCATACTATATAATAGGCCCCATATAATGCCCCATGCAGTACAATGGACCCCATATATTGCTCCATACAGAATAATGGACCACATATAAGGCTCCATACAGAATAATGTGCCCGTATAATGCTCCATACAGAATAAAGAACTCCATATATTGCTCCATACAGAATAATGGGGCTCATTTAATGTTCCATATAGAATAATAGGCTACATACAATGTCCCATACAGAAAAATGGGCCCCATATAATGCTCTATACAGAATAATGGGCCCAATATAATGCTCCATACAAAATAAAGAACCCCATATATTGCTCCATGCAGAACAATGGGCCTCATATAATGCTCCATATAGAATAATGGGCCTCATATAATGCTCCAAACAGAATAATGGGACCCATATAATGCTCCATACAGAATAAATTACCCCATATATTGCCCCATACAGAATAATTGGCCTCATATAAAGCTCCATATAGAATAATGGCCCCATATAATGCACCAAACAGAATAATAGACCCATATAATGCTTCATACAGAATAATGGGCCCAATATAAAGCTCCATACATAATAATGGAACCCATACATTGCTCCATACAGAATAATGGGCCTCATGTAATGCTCCATACAGAATAATGTGCCGCGTATAATGCTCCATACAGAATAAAGAACCCCATATATTGCTCCATACAGAATAATAGGGCTCATTTAATGCTCCACACAGAATAATGGGCCCCATATGATGTTCCATACAGTATAATGGGCCCCATATAATGCTCCATACAGAATAATGGGCCCAATATAATGCTCCATCCAGAATATTGGGACCCATATAATGCTCCAAACAGAATATTGGGACCCATATAATTCTCCATACGAAATAATGAGCTCAATATAATGCTCCATACTGAAAAATGGAACCTCTATAATGCTCCATACCGAATACTGGGCCCCATATAATGAGCCATACAGTACAATGGACCTCATATATTGCTCCATAATGAATAATGGACCTCATATAATGTTCCATACAGAATCACGAACCCCATATATTGCCCCATACAGAATAATGGGCCTCATATAATGCTCCATATAGAATAATGGGCACCGTATAATGCGCCATACAGAATAAAGAACCCTATATATTGCCCCATACAGAATAATGAGCCTCAGATAATGCTTCATATAGATTAATGGGCCCCGTATAATGCTCCAAAAAGAATAAAGAACCCTATAAATTGCTCCATGCAGAACAATGGGCCTCATATAATGCTCCAAATTGAATATGGGCCCAATAAAATGCTCCAAACAGAAAAATTGGACCCATCTATGGCTCCATATGGAATAATTGGCCCACTATAATGCTCAATACAGAAAAATGAACCCATATAATACTACATACCAAATGATGGGCCCCATATAATGCCCTTTACAGTACAATGGACCCCATATATTGCTCCATACTGAATAATGGACCTCATATAATGCTCCATTCCGAATAATGGACCCAATATAAAGTTCCATACAGAATAAAGAACCCATATAATGCTCCATAACGAATAAAGAACCCCATATATTGCCCCATACAGAATAATGGACCCCATATAATGTTCCATACAGAAAAAAGAACCCCATATATTGCCACATACTGAATAATGGGCATCAGATAATGCTCCATACAGAATAATGTGCCCCGTGTAATGCTCCAAACAGAATAATGGGAGCCATATAATGCTTCATACAGAATAAAAACCCCATATATTGCCCCATACAAAATAATGGGCCTCATATAATGTTCCATATAGAAAAATGGGCCCAATATAATGCTCCAAACAAAATAATAGACCCATATATTGCTTCACACAGAATAATGGGCCCAAAATAAAGCTCCATACAGAATAATGGAACCCATATATTGCTCCATACAGAATAATGGGCCTCATGTAATGCTCAATACAGAATAATGTGCCCCGTATAATGCTCCATACAGAATGAAGAACCCCATATATTGCTCCATACAGAATAATGGGGCTCATTTAATGCTCCATATAGAATAATGGGCCCCATATAATGTTCCTTGCAGAATAATGGGCCCCATATAATGCTCTATACAGAATAATGGGCACAATATAATGCTCCATACAGAATAAAGAACCCCATATATTGCTCCTTACAGAATAATGGGCCTCATATAATGCTCCATATAGAGTAATGGGCCTCATATAATGCTCCAAACAGAATAATCGGACCCATATATTGCACCATACAGAATAAATAACCCCATAAATTGCCCCATACAGAATAATGGGCCTCATATTATGCTGCATATAGAATAATGGCCCCATATAATGCTCCAAACAGAATAATAAGCCCATATAATGCTTCATATAGAATAATGGGCCCAATTTAAAGCTCCATACAGAATAATGGAACCCATATATTGCTCCATACAGAATAATGGGCCTCATGTAATTCTCCATACAGAATAATGTGTCCCATATAATGCTCCAAACAGAATAATGGGACCCATATAATGCTCCATACGGAATAATGAGCCCAATATAATGCTCCATACAGAAAAATTAAACCTAAATAATGCTCCATACCGAATAATGAGCCCCATATAATGCCTGATACAGTACAATGGACCCCATATATTGCTCCATACTGAATAATGGACATCATATAATGTTCCATACAGAATAATGGATCCTATATAATGCTCCATACAGAATAAAGAACCCCATATATTGCCCCATACAGAATAATGGGGCTCATTTAATGCTCCATACAGAATAATGGGCCTTGTATAGTGCTCCATACAGAATAAGGAACCCATATAATGTTCCATAAAGAATAAAGAACCCCATATATTGCGCAATATAGAATAATGGACCCCATATAATGCTCCATACAGAATAAAGAACTCCATATATTGCCCCATACAGAATAATGGGTCTCATATAATGCTCCATATAGAATAATGGGCCCCATATAATGCTCCATACAGAAAAATGGAACACATATAATGCTACATACCGAATAATGGGCCCCATATAATGCCCCATACAGAATAATGGATTCCATATAATGGTCCATATGGAATAAAGAACACCATATATTGCCCCTAACTGAATAATGGGCCTAAGATAATGCTCCATATAGAATAATGGGGCCCGTATAATACTCCAAACAGAATATAGAACCAACCCAATATATTGCGCCATACAGTATAATGGGCTGAATATAATGTTTCATGCAGAATACGGGCACCCATATTATGCTCCATAGCGAATAATGGGCCAAATATATTGCTCCATACAGAATAATGGGCCTCATATAATGCTTCATAAATAATAAAGAACCCCATATAATACCCCATACAGAGTAATGGGCCTCATATAATTCTCCATATAGAATAATGGGCCCCAAATGATGTTCCAAACAGAATAATGGACCCACATAATGCTTCATACAGAATAATGGGCTCAACATAAAGCTATATACAGAATAATGGAACCCATTTAATGCTCCATGCCAAATGATGGGCCTCATATAATGCCCCATACAGTACAATGGACCCCATATAATCCTCCATACAGAATAAAAAAAACATATATTGCCCCACACAGAATAATGGGCCTCATATAATGCTCCATATAGAATTAATGGCCCCATATAATGCCCCAAGCAGAATAATGGACCCATATAATGCTTCATACAGAGTAATGGGACACATATAATGCTCCATACGGAATAATGGGCCCAATATAACGCTCCATACATAATATTGGAACTCATATAATGTTCTATACCAAATAATGGGCCCAATATAATGCCCCATACAGTACATTGTACCCCATACATTGCTCCATTCTGTATAATGGACCTCATATAATGCTCCATACAGAATAATGGACCCCATATAATGCTCAATACAGAATAAAGAACACCATATATAGCCCCACACAGAATAATGGGCCTCATATAATGCTTTTTTATAGAATTATGGACCCCCTATAATACTCCCAACAGAATAAAGAACCCCATATATTGCTCCATACAGAATAATGGGCCCAATATAATGTTCCATACAGAATAAATGGAATCCATATAATGCTCCATACCGAATAATGGGCAACATATAATGCCCCGTAGAGTACAATGGACCCCATATATTGCTCCATACAGAATAATGGGCCTCTTATAATTGCTCCATAGAAAATAATGGTCCCCATATAGTGCCCCATTCAGAATAAAGAACCTATAAAATTCTTTACACAGAATAAAGAACCCCATATAATACCCCATTCAGAATAATGGGCTTCATATAATTCTTCATAAAGAATAATAAAACCCATTTAATTCTCCATGTTGACTTATGGGCCCAATAAAATGCCCAATACAGCACAATGGACCTCATATAATGCTACATACAGAATAAAGAACCCCATATATTGTACCATAAACAATAAAGGGTCTTATATAATGCTCCAAATAGAATAATGGGCCCCATATAATGTATCATACAGAATAATGGGCCAAATATAAAACTCCATGCAGAGTAATGGAACCCATTTAACACCCCATAGTGAATAATGGGCCCCATACAATGCCCCATACACTACATTGGACCCCATAGAATGCTCCATACAGATTATTGGACCGCATGTATTGCTTCATAAAGAATAATGTACCTCATATAATGCTCCATATAGAATAATTGGCCCCGTATAATGCTCCATAAAGAATAAAGAACCCCATATATTGCTTCATACTGAATAATGGATCTCATATAATCCTCCATACAGAATAATGGGCCCCATATAATACCCTGTAAAGTACAATTGACACCATATATTTCTCCATTCAGAATAATGGGAATCACATAATGCTTCATACAGAATAATGGGCCCAATATAAAGCACCATACAGAATAATGGAACCCATTTAATGCTTTATGCCGAATAATGAGCCTCATATAATGCCCCATACAGTACAATGGACCCCATATAATGCTCCATACAAAATAAAGAACCCCATATATTGCCCCATACAGAATAATGGGCCTCATGTAATGCTCCACATAGAATAATGGGCACCATATAATGATCCATACAGAAAAATTGACCACATATATTGCTCCATGCAGAATAATGGGGCTCCTATAACGCTCCATATAGAATAATGGGCACCATATAAAGCTCGAAACAGAATATTGGGACCCATATAATGCTCCATGCAGAATAATGGAACCCATATAATGCTCCATACTGAATAATGGACCCAATATAATGCCCCCCCATACAGTACAATGAACCCCATATATTGCTCCATACTGAATAATGGATCTCATACAATGATCCATACAGAATAATGGGCCCCATGTAATGCTCCATACAGAATAAAGAACCCCATATATTGCCACATACAGTACAATGGACCCCATATAATGTTCCATATAGAATAGTGGACCCCATATATTGCTTCACACAGAATAATGGGCCTCATATAATGCCCCATACAGAAAAATGTGCCCCATATAATGCTCCATACAGAATAAAGAACCCCATATAATGACTCATACAGAATAATGGCTCCATAGAGAAAAATGGGCCCCATATAATGCTTCATAAAGAATAATGGGCCCAATATAATGCTCTAGACAGAATAATGGAACCCATATAATGCTCCATACCGAATAATGGGCCCCGTTTAATGCCCTGTAAAGTGCAATGGACCCCATATATTGCTCCATGCAGAATAATGTGCCTAATATAATGTTCCATATAGAATAATGGACCCGTAAAATACTCCATTCAGATTAAAGAACCCCATATATTGCTCAATTAAGAATAATGTGCCTCATATAAAGCTCCATATAGAATAATGGGCCCCATAGAGTGCCCCATACAGAATAATGTGTCCTGTATAATGCTCCATACAGAATAAAGAACCCCATATATTGCTCCATACAGAATAATGGGGCTCATGTAAAGCTCCATATAGAATAATGGGCCCCATAAAATGCTCAATACAGAATAATGGGCCCCATATAATCCTCCATACCGAATAATGGGCCCCATAAAATGACCCATACAGTACAATGGACCCCATATATTGCTCCATATTGAATAATGGACCTCATATAATGCTCCATACAGAATAATGAACCCCATATATTGTTACATACAGAATAATGGGCTTCATATAATACTCCATACAGAATAATGTGCCCTGTATAATGCTCCATACAGAATAAAGAACACCATATATTGCTCCATACAGAATAATGGACCCAATATGATGCCCCATATAGTACAATGAACCCCATATATTGCTCCATACTGAAAAATGGATCTCATATAATGCTCCATACAGAATAATGGACCCCCATGTAATGCTCCATACAGAATAAAGAACCCCATACATTGCCTCATACAGTACAATGGACCCAATATAATGTTCCATATAGAATAGTGGACCCCATATATTGCTTCATACAGAATAATGGGCCTCATATAATGCTCCATACAGAAAAATGTGCCCCGTATAATGCTTCATACAGAATAAAGAACCCTATATATTGCTCCATATAGAATAATGGCTCCATAGAGAAAAATGGGCCCCATATAATGCTCCATACAGAATAATCGGCCCAATATAATGCTCCAGACAGAATAATGGAACCCATAAAATGATCCATACCGAATAATGGGCCCCGTTTAATGCCCCGTAAAGTACAATGGACCCCATATATTGCTCCATGCAGAATAATGTGCCTCATATAATGTTCCATATAGAATAATGGACCCCGTAAAATACTCCATACAGATTAAAGAACCCCATATATTGCACAATATAGAATAATGTGTCTCATATAATGCTCCAAATAGAATAGTGAGTCCCGTATAGTGCCCCACACAGAATAAAGATCCCATATAATGCCCCATACAGAATAAAGAACCCCATATATTGCCCCATAAAAAATGGGCCTCATATAATGCTCCATACAGAATAATGTGTCCTGTATAATGCTCCATACAGAATAAAGAACCCCATATATTGCTCCATACAGAATAATGGGGCTCATGTAATGCTCCATATAGAATAATGGGCCCCATATATTGCTCCATACTGAAAAATGGATCTCACATAATGCTCCATACAGAATAAAGAACCCCATGCATTGCCTCATACAGTACAATGGACCTAATATAATGCTCCATATAGAATAGTGGACCCCCTATAATGCTTCATACAGAATAATGGGCCTCATATAATGCTCCATACAGAAAAATGTGCCCCGTATAATGCTCCATACAGAATAAAGAACCCTATATATTGCTCCATATAGAAAAATGGCTCCATAGAGAAAAATGGGCCCCATATAATGCTCCATACAGAATAATCGGCCCAATATTATGCTCCAGACAGAATAATGGAACCCATAAAATGATCCATACCGAATAATGGGCCCCATTTAATGCCCCGTAAAGTACAATGGACCCCATATATTGCTCCATGTAGAATAATGTGCCTCATATAATGTTCCATATAGAATAATGGGCCCCGTAAAATACTCCATACAGATTAAAGAACCCCATATATTGCACAATATAGAATAATGTGTCTCATATAATGCTCCAAATAGAATAGTGAGCCCCGTATAGTGCCCCATACAGAATAAAGATCCCATATAATGCCCTATACAGAATAAAGAACCCCATATATTGCCCCATAAAAAAATGGGCCTCATATAATGCTCCGTACAGAATAATGTGTCCTGTATAATGCTCCATACAGAATAAAGAACCCCATATATTGCTCCATACAGAATAATGGGGCTCATCTAATGCTCCATATAGAATAATGGGCCCCATAAAATGCTCAATACAGAAAAATGGGCCCCATAAAATGCCCCATACAATACAATGGACCCCATATATTGCTCCATATTGAATAATGGACCTCATATAATGCTCCATACAGAATATTGGACCCCATATATTGTTCCATACAGAATATTGGGCTACATATAATGCTCCATACAGAATAATGTGCCCTGTATAATGCTCCATACAGAATAAAGAACACCATATATTGCTCCATACATAATAATGGAGCCCATGTAATGCTCCATACCGAATAATGGGCCCCATATAATGTCCCGTAAAGTACAATAGACCACATATATTGCTCCCTACAGGATAATAGGCCTTATATAATGCTCCATATAAAATAATGGGCCCCGTATTATGCTCCATACAGAAAAAATAACCCCATATATTGCTCCATATAGAATAATGGGAATCATATAATGCTCCATATAGAATAATATGCCCCATGTAATGCTCCATGCAGAATAATGGGACACATATAATGTTTCATACCAAATAATGGGCCCAATATATAGCTCCATACAGTACAGTGGACCCGATATATTGCTCCATTCTGAAAAAAGAACCCCATATATTGCCCCACAAAGAATAATGGGTCTCGTATAATGCTTTATATAGAATAATGGGCCCCCTATAATACTGCAAACAGAATAAAGAACCCCATATATTGCTCCAATTGCTCGAATAATGGGCCCCATATAATGCACCGTAAATTACAATGGATCCCATAATTGCTCCGTACAGAATAATGGGCCTCATATAATGCTCCATAGAGAATAATGGGCACCAGATAATTCTACATACAGAATAATGGGCCCAATATAATGCTCCATATAGAATAATGGAACCCATATAATGCTCCATACCGAATAAAGGGCCCCGTTTAATGCCCCGTAAATTGCAATGTTCTCCATATATTGCTCCATGTAGAATAATGTGCCTCATATAATGTTCCATATAGAATAATGGGCCCCGTATAGTGCCCCATACAGAATAAAGAACCCATATAATGCCCTCAACTGACTAAAGAACCCCATATATTGCCCCATACAGAATAATGGACCCCATATAATGCTCAATACGGAATAAAGAGCACCTTATATTGCCCATACAGAATAATGGGTCCCGTATAATCCTCTATAAAGTATATTAAAACCTTTTTAATTCTCCATGCCGAATTATGGGCCCAATAAAATGCCCCATACAGTGCAATGGATCCCATATAATGCTCCATACAGAATAAAGAACCCAATATATTATTCCATATAGAATAATGGATCTTATATAAGGCTCCATACAGAAAAATAGAACTCATCTAATGCTCCATACCGAATAATGGGCCCCATATAATGCCCCATATAGTACAATGGACCCCATACATTGCTCCATACTTAATAATGGACCTCATATAAGGCTCCATACAGAATAATGGATCCCATATAATGCTCCATATAGAATAATGGGCCCTTTAAAGCTCCATACAGAATAAATAACCTATATAATGCTCCATAAAGAATAAAGTACCCCAGATATCACCCCCACACAAAATAATGGACCCCATATAAAGCTCCATACAAAATAAATAACCCCATATATTGCCCATACAGAATAATGGGCCTCAGATAATGCTCTATATGGAATAATGAGCCCCGTATAATACTCCATACAGAATAAAGAACCCCATATATTGCTCCAGACAGCATAATGGGCCCAATATAATGTTCCATACAGATTAATAGAACCCATATAATGCTCCATACCGAATAATGGGCCCCATATAATGCCCCATACAGTATAATGGACCCCATATTATGCTACAAACTGAATAAAGAACCCCATATAATGCCTCATACAGAATAATGGGCCTCAAATAATGCTCCATAGAGAATAATGGGACCCATACAATCCTCCATACAGAATAATGGGCCCCATATAATGCTTCATACAGAATAATGGGCCCAATATAAAGCTCCATACAGTATAATGGAACCCATTTAATGCTCCACACTGAATAATGGGCCCCATATAATACCCCATACAGTACAGTGGACCCGATATAATGCTCCATTCTGAAAAAAGAACCCCATATATTGCTCCATAGAGAATAATGGGCCTCATATAATACTCCAAAAAGAATAATGGACCCCATTTATGGCTCCATATAGAATAATGGGGCTCAAGTAATGCTCCATATAGAATAATATTCCCCATATAATCCTCCATACAGAATAATGGGCCCCATATAGTGATCCATATAGAATAATGGGCATCATATAATGCTCCATATAGAATAATGGGCCCCATGTAATGTTCCATACAGAATAAAGAACCCATATATTGCTCCATACAGAGTAATGGGCCTCATATAATGCTTCATAAAAAATAATGAGCCCGTATAATACTCCATACAGGATAAAGAACCCCATATATTGCCCAATACAGAATAATGGGCCACATATAATGCTCCATACAGAATAAATAACCCCATATATTGCCCTATACAGAATAATGGGTGTAACGGGTCTGGGAGGCGGAACCTCTGAGCAACTATACAAGGGGGCGGTCCTTGTAAGGAAGCGGGTGGTGACCAGGGAAGACAGGCAGGTAGTCACAGCAGGTGACCGGGACAGTCTCTAGGTAAACGGGCAGGAGGTCACGGCAAGTGACCGGGGCAGTCTCTGGGTAAACGGGCAGGAGGTCACAGCAAGTGACCGGGACAGTCTCTGGGTAAAGGGTAGGTACGACCTGTGACGGCTGAGTCTCCAGGTAGGCTAGCAGGCGGATGGCAGATGTGTGCTCCCAGGTGAGCAGGCGAGAGTCTCTGGATAAGCAGGTGGTCACGGCGTGTGACGGCGGAGCCTCCAGGTAGGCTAACAGGCAGGTAGCAGATGAGCGCTCCCAGGTGAGCAGGCAAGAGTCTCTGGACTGGCAGGTGGTCACAGCACGTGACGGCGGAGCCTCCAGGTAGGCTAACAGACAGGTAGCAGGTGAGCGCTCCCAGGTGAGCGGGCAAGAGTCTCTGGACAGGCAGGTGGTCAAAGCACGTGACGGCGGAGCCTCCAGGTAGGCTAACAGACAGGTAGCAGGTGAGCGCTCCCAGGTGAGCGGGCAACAGTCTCTGGACAGGCAGGTGGTCACAGCACGTGACGGCGGAGCCTCCAGGTAGGCTAACAGACAGGTAGCAGGTGAGCGCTCCCAGGTGAGCGGGCAAGCTGGTCCAAAGACAGACTGACAGGTGTCGGAAGGCAGACCGTCGGACCTCAGGCTAGCAAGCAGGTAAGCGGATAGCAGGAAGGAATCAGGCAGCAAACTGGCAGGAAACTGGCAGGTAACTGGCAGGTAACTGGAAACGGGACCTGAGGGCTGAAGCAGAGTAGTGAACAGTGCTACAACATTGCTCGGGCACCTCCATTTTGGAGGAGGTGCCTTATATATGGTGAAGTCCTCCGGCCATTGGCCGGGGACTCCTTAGGACGGCGCGCACGGCCCCTTTAAGAGGAGGGGAGCGCGCGCGCGCGCCCTAAGCACCGTGGCCGGGAAGGAGCGGGCGCTGCCAGCAGAGTGGGAGGAGGAAGCCGGGCTCGGAGCAGAGAGGCGAGGGGAACAGCGTCCCTGCCTAGCAGAGGGCAGGGACGCCGACGCTACAGTACCCACCCCTTTAGGCCCCCCCTTTTTTAGGCCAGACAGAAATTTACCAAGGATGAGAGGGGCATGGATGTTCTCCTGGTGCTCCCACGTTCTCTCCTCAGGACCAAACACCTTACAATCTACTAGAAAAAAGGTCTTTCCTCTTACCCTTTTGGTGGCCAGAATGTTCTCTACCTCAAACTCGTTTTCAGCGGAAACCGGAGCAGGAGGCGTACCTGTAGACTTGGAAAAAGAGTTAAGTACCACAGGTTTGAGGAGAGATACATGGAAGGAGTTAGGGATCCGCAAGTTGGCCGGGAATTTCAATTTATAGGCCACCGGGTTGATCTGTTTGATAACCTTCAGTGGACCGATGAACCGAGGCCCTAACTTATAGGAAGGAATCTTGAGCCGGACATACTTGGACGAGAGCCAGACTTTATCCCCAGGATGGAATTGAGGAGGATCCAGACGTTTTTTGTCAGCGTGTCTTTTCATACGCTCGGACGACTGAAGGAGTGCGGATCGGGTACTCTCCCACATGGAGGAAAATTTGTTAACAAGAGATTCCGCAGCCGGATTATCCACCGAGGCGGAGACGGGAAATGGGATCCGAGGATGCTGACCGAAGATTACAAAAAACGGGGATTTGGAGGAAGATTCGCTCTCGTGGTTGTTGTAAGAGAATTTGGCCCATGGCAGGAGATCCACCCAGTCAGAATGGTGGGCATTAACGAAGTGCCGGAGGTAACTGGTCAGGATCTGATTGATCCGCTCCACTTGACCATTAGACTGTGGGTGGTAAGCGGAGGAGAAGTCCAGGGTGACGTCTAGCAGTTTACAAGTGGCTCTCCAGAAGCGTGAGGTGAACTGTACCCCACGATCCGACACGATGTGGAGGGGCAGGCCATGAAGACGAAAGATGTGGCGGATAAAGTCTTTAGCCAGCTCGGGTGCAGACGGGAGGCCTGGTAGGGGAACGAAATGAGCCATCTTGGAAAAGCGGTCAGCGACCACCCAAATGACCGTACAACCGGCAGAGACGGGGAGATCAGTTATGAAGTCCATAGCTATATGCTGCCAGGGGGCAGCAGGTACAGGAAGCGGAAGGAGGCGACCGGCTGGCAGGTGTCTCGGAACCTTGTTGCGGGCGCAGGACACACAGGCAGAAACAAAGTCTATTACGTCCTTGTGCAGGGTAGGCCACCAGTAGTGCCGGGTAATAAGCTGGAGGGTCTTTTTCTGACCGGCGTGGCCAGCTAGTTTAGACGAGTGACCCCAGTGTAGGATCTTCTCCCGATCAGGTACCGATACGAACATCTTACCGGGAGGGAGACGATTTAGACTCACGGGAGCCACCTGCATTACTCTGGCGGGATCGATGATATGTTTAGGTTCTTCCTCGAGATCAGACACCAGAAAGGATCGGGACAAGGCGTCCGCTTTGATGTTTTTGTCAGCCGGGCGAAAATGAAGAACAAAATCAAAGCGAGGAAAAAACAAGGACCACCGGGCTTGGCGCGGGTTAAGTCTCTGGGCATGCTGGAGGTAAGCCAAGTTCTTGTGGTCAGTGTAAATTATTACCGGGTGAAGAGCCCCCTCGAGCAGGTAACGCCACTCCTCCAATGCCAGCTTGATGGCCAATAACTCTCGGTCTCCTATGGAATAGTTGCGCTCAGAAGAGGAGAAGAGTTTGGAGAAGAAGCCACAAGTTACCATTCTCCCGGAAGACGATTTTTGGGTAAGTACCGCTCCGGCTCCAGAGGAGGAGGCGTCAACTTCCACGAAGAACTGCTTGTTGCCGTCCGGGCGATGCAGCACCGTGGCAGAAGAGAAGGCCTGTTTTAAGGAAACAAAGGCCTCCTCTGCTTCGGGCGGCCACTCTTTGGGATTAGTACCCTTACGCGTGAGCGCGGAAATTGGGGCAGTCCGGGAAGAGAAGTGCGGTATGAAGAGGCGGTAGTAGTTGGCGAAGCCCAGGAACCGCTGAATAGCCTTCAACTCCTCCGGTCGAGGCCACTTCTCGATGGCAGACAGTTTCTCAGGATCCATTCGTAGGCCGGTCTGAGAAACTATGTAGCCCAAAAACGGAAGCGAGGTCTGCTCAAAGAGGCACTTCTCATATTTAGCGAAGAGGTGGTTCTGCCTGAGCCTGAGCAAGACCTGACGAACATTCCTCCGGTGAGTCTGGAGATCCGGAGAGAAGACCAAGATGTCGTCCAGGTACACCACTACGCAGGAGTAGAGAAGGTCCCGGAAGATGTCATTGACCAACTCTTGAAAGACGGCGGGAGCGCTACAGAGACCAAAGGGCATTACCAGATATTCATAGTGGCCGTCCCGGGTGTTGAATGCCGTCTTCCATTCATCCCCCTGACGGATACGGACCAGGTTGTACGCCCCACGGAGGTCCAGTTTGGTGAAGATTCTAGCCCCCCTCAGACGATCAAATAATCCCGGAATGAGCGGAAGGGGGTACTTATTTTTCACCGTGATCTGGTTTAGGCCTCTATAGTCTATACAGGGACGGAGAGAGCCGTCCTTCTTTTTAACGAAAAAGAAGCCTGCTCCCGCCGGGGAGGTAGATTTCCGGATAAATCCCCGGGCCAGATTCTCCTCAATATATTCGGACATAGACCAGGTCTCAGCAGCGGACAATGGGTAAATACGCCCACGGGGAGGAGTAGTACCGGGTAACAGGTCGATAGGACAGTCGTATGGTCTATGAGGGGGTAATGTCTCTGCCTCCTTTTTATTAAAGACATCAGCATATGACCAATAAGGAATCGGAAGTCCAGGTAGATTAGTTGGGGTAGGAGAAGGACGGACGGGATGAACGGGAACCAAACAAGTCTTATGGCAGTCCTGTCCCCAGCGAAGGACTTCTCCGGTCTGCCAGTCAAGCACGGGTGCATGTTTCTGGAGCCAAGGTAGGCCTAGTAAGAGGGCGTGAGAGAGTCCAGGCAGAACATGAAAAGAGATGCTCTCAGAATGCAGCATTCCCACCTGCAGAGTAATGGATTCAGTGATGAGTTGGATGGGAGGTGGTAAGAGGCCCCCATCCACGGCAGTGACAGATAAGGGTACAGCCAGAGGTTTGGTGGGAATGCGGTATTTTTCTACCAGGGACTGTGAAATAAGATTCCCGGCTGCTCCAGAGTCAAGTTGGGCTAGTTCGAAATAACGGTTCTCCCCGCAGATGATTGAGACTGACAGCAGCAGAGATGGAGAGGATTTATTCTTGTCTAGGTCGACCTCTCTGAGCGATCCTAGACACAGGCGTTTTCCGACCTCTCCGGGCAGGTACGGATCCGGTGCTCCTTACTGCCATAGTAGAAGCAGCTCCCCTCAGCACGGCGTAAGTCTTGACGGGTTTTGACCATCTTGGTCTGGTCGACCTGCATAGGCTCAGGAGAGTGTGCCTGGGGAGTAATGGAGGGAGTGACAGGTTTCTGGAAGGTAGGAGCTAGACGTGGAAACCTCCTCTCACGGGTGACCTCTTTGGCGCGCTCCTGGAACCGTAGGTCAATCCGGGTGGCAAGAGTTATTAGGTCGTCGAGAGTGGTAGGAATGTTCCGACCGGCGAGTTCATCTTTAATACGGCCGGACAGACCCTCCCAGAAGTCAGATACCAGAGCGTCGTTATCCCAAGCCAGCTCCGAGGCAAGGGTACGGAACCGTATGGCATATTGGCCCACGGTGAGACTTCCCTGACGGAGGCATAGCAGAGACGATGCGGATGAGGTCTTCCGTCCGGGTTCGTCGAAGACTTTCCGGAAAGCCATGAGAAAAGCTGGCAAGTCAGACACCAGGGGGTCTCCTCTCTCCCATAGAGGATTTAGCCAAGCCAGAGCCTCCCCCGTGAGGTGGGACATGATAAAGGCCACTTTGGACCGGTCGGAGATAAACTGGTGGGACAAGAGTTCAAAGTGCAGGGTGCACTGGTTTATGAAGCCCCGAGCTTGAGCGGAGTCACCTCCGAAGCGAGGAGGTGCAGAAAGCCGGGGTCCAGGACAGGATACCATGGTATTGGTGGACAGCGGCGCTGCCAGGTTGCGAGTCAAGACACTAGCGGTGGTTGCTGGTGGAGCAGTCAGAGTGTCCAGGCGAGAGTTGACATTCCGCAGGTGACCCAGGATGGACTCCTGTTGGGACCTCTGACGGGACAGTTCATGACATAGGTCCGAGAGCGAGGGAGCTTGGGTACCACCGGGTTCCATGGCCCGAGCAAACGGTAACGGGTCTGGGAGGCGGAACCTCTGAGCAACTATACAAGGGGGCGGTCCTTGTAAGGAAGCGGGTGGTGACCAGGGAAGACGGGCAGGTAGTCACAGCAGGTGACCGGGACAGTCTCTGGGTAAACGGGCAGGAGGTCACGGCAAGTGACCGGGGCAGTCTCTGGGTAAACGGGCAGGAGGTCACAGCAAGTGACCGGGACAGTCTCTGGGTAAAGGGTAGGTACAACCTGTGATGGCTGAGCCTCCAGGTAGGCTAGCAGGCGGATGGCAGATGTGTGCTCCCAGGTGAGCAGGCGAGAGTCTCTGGATAAGCAGGTGGTCACGGCGTGTGACGGCGGAGCCTCCAGGTAGGCTAACAGGCAGGTAGCAGATGAGCGCTCCCAGGTGAGCGGGCAAGAGTCTCTGGACTGGCAGGTGGTCACAGCACGTGACGGCGGAGCCTCCAGGTAGACTAACAGACAGGTAGCAGGTGAGCGCTCCCAGGTGAGCGGGCAAGAGTCTCTGGACAGGCAGGTGGTCACAGCACGTGACGGCGGAGCCTCCAGGTAGGCTAACAGACAGGTAGCAGGTGAGCGCTCCCAGGTGAGCGGGCAAGAGTCTCTGGACAGGCAGGTGGTCACAGCACGTGACGGCAGAGCCTCCAGGTAGGCTAACAGACAGGTAGCAGGTGAGCGCTCCCAGGTGAGCGGGCAAGCTGGTCCATAGACAGACTGACAGGTGTCGGAAGGCAGACCGTCGGACCTCAGGCTAGCAAGCAGGTAAGCGGATAACAGAAAGGAATCAGGCAGCAAACTGGCAGGAAACTGGCAGGTAACTGGCAGGTAACTGGAAACGGGACCTGAGGGCTGAAGCAGAGTAGTGAACAGTGCTACAACATTGATCGGGCACCTCCATTTTGGAGGAGGTGCCTTATATATGGTGAAGTCCTCCGGCCATTGGCCGGGGACTCCTTAGGATGGCGCGCGGCCCCTTTAAGAGGAAGGGAGCGTGCGCGAGCGCCCTAAGCACCCTATATATTGATCCAGACAGAATAATGGGCCTCATATAGTGCTCCATATAGAATAATGGACCCCATATAATGCTCCACACAGAATAGAGAAGCCCATATTTTTCCCCATACAAAATAATGAGTCTCATATAATGCTCCATAAAGATTAATGAGCCCCGTATAATGCTCCATACAAAATAAAGAACCCATATAATGCTCCATAAAGAATAAAGAACCCAATATATTGCCCCTTACAGAATATTGGGCCTCAGATAATGCTTCATATAGAATAATAGGCCCCGTACAATAATCCAAACAGAATAAAGAACCCCATATGTTGCTCCATACAGCAAAATGGGCCCAATATAATGTACCATTCAAAATAATGGAACCCATATAATGCTCCATACCGAATAATGGGACCCCATATAATGCCCTTTAAAGTAGAATGGACCCCATATATTGCTCCATACAGAATAATGGGCCTCATATAATGCTTCATACAGAATAATTGACCCATATAATGCTTCATACCAAATAATGGACCCCATATAATGCTCCATAAAGAATAATGGGCCAATAAAATGCTCCATACAGAGTAATGGACCCCATATATTGCTCCATACAGAATAATGGGCCTCATATAATGCTCCATATAGAATAATGGGTCACATATAATGCTCCAAACAGAATAATGGACCCATATAATGATTCATACAGAATAATGGGCACAATATAAAGCTCCATACAGAATAATGGAACCGATTTAATGCTCCATACCGAATAATGGGCCCTGTATAATGTCCCATACTGTACAATGGACCCCATTTAATTTTCCATACAGAATAATGGACAGCATATATTGCTCCATACAGAATAATGGGCCACATATAATTCTCCATAAGGAATAAAGAACCCCATATATTGCTCTATGTGGAATAATGCACCCCATATATTGCTCCATTTAGAATAATGGACCTCATATAATGCTCCATATAGAATTTTGGGCCCTGTATAATACTCTAAACAAAATAAAGAATCCCTTATATTGCTCCATACAGAATAATGTGCATCAGATTATGCTCCATATAGAAAAATGTGCCCCATATAATGCTCCTAACAAAATAATGGGACCCATATAATACTCTATACGGAATATTGAGCCCAATATAATGCGCCATACAGAAAAATGGAACCCATATAATGCTCCATACCAAAAAATGGGCCCCAAATAATGCCCCATACAGTACAATGGACCCCATGTAATGCTCCATGCTGAATATTGGACCTCATATTATGCTACATACAGAATAATGTACTCCATATAATGCTCCATACAGAATAAAGAACCCCAGATATTGCCCCATACAGAATAATGGACCCAATATAATGCTCCATGCAGAAAAAAGAACACATATTGTCAGAGACAGAATAATGGGCCTCAGATAATGCTTCATATAGAATAATGGGCCCCATTTATTGCTACAAACAGGATAATGGGACCCATATAGTGCTCCATATAGCATAATGGGTCCAATATAATGTTTTGTACAGAATAATCAAACCCATATAATGCTCCAATCCGAATAATGGGCTCAATATAATGCCTCATAAAGCACAATGGACCCCAAATATTGCTCCATTCTGAATAATGGACCTCATATAATGCTCCATACAAAAACATTGAACCTATATAATGCTTCATACAAAATAAATAACCCCATATATTGCCCCATACAGATTAATGGGAATCATATAATGCTCTATATAGAATAATGGGCCCCCTATAATACTCCAAAAAGTATAAAGAACCCCATATATTGCTTCATACAACATAACGGGCCAAATATAATGGTCCATACAGAATATTGGATCAATATAATGCTCCATACCGAATAATAGTCCCATATTATGCCCGTAAAGAACAATGGACCCCATATTTTGCTCCATACAGAATAATAGGCCACATATAATGCTTCATACAGAATAATGGGGACAATATAAAGCTCCATACAGAATAATTTAACCCATTTAACGCTCCATGCCGAATTATGGGCCAATTATTATGCCCTATACAGTACAATGGACCCCATATAATGCTCCATGCAGAATAAAGAACCCCATATATTGCCCATATAGAATAATGGGCCTCATATAATGTTCCATATAGACTAATGGGCCCCAATAAATGCTCCAAACAGAATAAAGAACCCCATATATTGATCCATACAAAATAATGGGCCCAATATAATGTTCCATACAGAATAATTGAACCCATACAATGCTCCATACAGAATAATTGGCTCCATATAGTCCCTCATAAAGTACAATGGACCCCATATATTGCTCCGTACAGAATAATGGGCCTCATATATTGCTCCATATAGAATAATGGGCCCGTATAATGCTCCATATAGAATAAAGAAGCCATATAATGCTCTATACAGAATAAATAAACCCATATATTGTCCCATACAGAATAATGGACCCCATATAATGCTCCATAAAGAATAATAAAACCCATTTAATGCTCCATGCCGAATTATGGGCCCTATATAATGACCCAAAGCAATGGACCCCATATAGTGCTCCATACAGAATAAAGAACCCCTTATATTGTTCCATACAGAATAATAGATCTTTTATAATGCTCCACATAGAATAATCGACCCAAATAATGCTTCATACAGAATAATGGGCCCAATATAAAGCTCTATACAGAATAATGGAACCAATTTAACGCTCCATACTGAATAATGGGCCCCATATAATGCCCCATACAGTACAATGGACAGCATATAATGCTCCATACAGAATAATGGATCCCAAATAGTGCTCCATACAGAATAATGGGCCACATATAATGGTACAAACAGAATAATGTGCCGGTATAATGCTCCATACAGAATAAAGATCCCCATATATTGCTCCATATAGATTAATGGCCCCCCTATTATACTCCAAACAGAATAAAGAACCCCATATATTGCTCCATACAGAATAATGAACCCAATATAATGTTCCATACAGAATAATGGAACCCATATAATGCTCAATACCAAATAATGGGCCCCATATATTGCTACCTACAGAATAATGGGGGTCATTTAATGCTCCATATACAATAATGGGACCCATATAATGCTCCATATGGAATAATCTGCATACATAGTTTGTAAAGCCGAATAAAGACTTGCGTCCATCAAGTTCGACCTGTAAGTTCTGTAGTTGCTAAAGTTGATCCAGAGGAGGGCAAAAACCCCAAATGATTTAGCCAATCTTCACCTGAGGAAAAATTCCCTCCCGACTCTGAAACCAGCAGTCAGAATAAATCCCTGTATCAACCTACTATTTTATTCTATTTTTAAGTATATGCAGAAATCTGCCTGGTATCTAGAAAAGCATCCAGTCCCCGCTTGAACTGGTGTAGTGAATCCGACATTACCGTCTCCTCACTCAGTGAATTCCATATTCTCACTGCTCTTACCGTAAAGAACCCCTTCCTATGCTGGTGCTGAAACCTTTTCTCTTCCAGTCTTAGTGAGTGCCCTCTTGTTACCGTAATATCCCTCCTTTTGAACAAATCCCGGGCAAGGTCTCTATACTGTCCCCTAACATATTTGTACACATTTATTATGTCCCCCCTCAACCTTCTCTTTTCCAGGCTGAATAGTCCTAGTTTTGCCAACCTCTCTGGGTATTGCAGTCCCTCCATTCCCTTTATTAATTTTGTTGCCCTCCTTTGTACCTTTTCAAGCTCATTTATATCCTTTCTATATATTGGGGCCCATAACTGAGCACAGTATTCCAAGTGTGGTCTGACCAGTGCTTTGTACAGTGGAAGAACAATGTTCTCATCCTTTGCAGCTATACCTCTTCTGATACATCCCACTACCCTGTTTGCCCTTACAGCAGCGGCCTGACTTTGGGCACTCCAATTTAGTTTGCTATCAATCAAGATGCCCAAGTCCTTCTCCATCTCTGAATTCCCCAATGATTTCCCATTCAGTGAGTACTGGTGACTTCCATTTTTCCTTCCCATATGTATGACCTTACATTTCTCCTCGTTAAACCTCATTTGCCATTTAATGCTCCACCTACCCAGCTTATCCAAATCCCTCTGAAGGTCTTCACTATCCTCTTTTGTATTAATTGTTTTACATAACTTTGTGTCATCTGCAAATATTGATATTTTACTATTTATCCCGTTGACTATGTCGTTAATAAAGATATTAAATAACATTGGGCCTAGTACAGACCCCTGTGGTACCCCACTAGTGACGCTTACCCAATCTGAGTATATTCCATTTATAACCACCCTCTGCCTTCTATCCTTTAGCCAGTTAGCTACCCACTTGCAGACATTTTCCCCCAGCCCCATCATTCTCATTTTGTATACCAACCTATTATGTGGCACGCTATCGAACGCTTTTGAGAAGTCGAGATACACGACATCCACTGGTTCCCCCTGATCTACTCGAGAGCTAACCTCCTCGTAGAAGTCAATCAGGTTTGTTTGGCAGGAGCGATTCCTCATGAATCCATGTTGGTTCGGGGTTAATAGATTATTAGCGTCAAGATGCTCCATGATTGCCTCATTAATAAAGCCTTCAAAAATTTTGCCCACAACGGACGTCAGACTCACCGGCCGATAGTTTCCGGCGTCACTTTTTGCTCCCTTTTTGAATATTGGCACTACATTCGCCTGTCGCCAATCAAGTGGTACAGACCCAGTCTCAACAGAGTCCTTAAATATAAGATATAACGGTCTGTCTATCACATTACTTAGTTCCCTTAGTACCCGTGGGTGTATGCCATCAGGTCCTGGTGATTTGTTTATTTTAATGTTACTGAGGCGTTTCTGTACCCCAGCTTGGGTTAGATTTGTCATACTTAGTGGAGGATTAAGCTTGTCACTTCTCATTTCGCCTGTTAGTTCTTTTTCCTTTGTGAAAGTTGACAAAAAAAAATTTATTTAATAGATTAGCTTTATCCTCATCTTTCTCTATGATTTTGCCTTCATCACTTTTTATCAGTCCAATATTATTCGATTTAATCCTTTTACTATTTATATACGTAAAGAACAGTTTGGGATTTGATCTACTTTCCCTAGCAATACGTCTCTCTGTTTCCTCCTTTGCTATTTTTATTTGTTTTTTGCAGGTTCTCGTTTTTTCCTTGTAACACATTAGTGCCTCCTTGCTGTTTTCCTGTTTTAATCTCTTGAATGCCTCTTTTTTGCTATTTAACGCCCCTTTTACGTTCTTATTCAACCATATTGGTTTCCTCTTATTTCTGGCCCTTTTATTCCCATACGGTATATACCTCTCGCACTGAGTATTCAGAATTCTTTTGAAGGTTTCCCATTTACTATTCGTATTTCCTTGATTAAGAACTTTGTCCCAGTCTATAAGTTGAAGGTTTTCTTTCAGCTGATCAAACTTCGCCCTCCTAAAGTTTAATGTTTTAGTTGTTCCCTTATTGATAACCCTACTGAAGGGCATTTTGAAATTGATAATATTATGATCGCTATTACCTAGGTGCCCCCCTATCTGTACCTCAGTTATTCTATCAGGCCTATTAGTCAATATTAAGTCCAACACTGCCTTCCCTCTCGTTGGTTCCTGCACTAGTTGGGAGAGATAATTATCCTTGATATTTGTCAAGAACCTTTTTCCTTTCTGCGATCTACAGGTTTCTGTTTCCCAGTCAATATCCGGGTAGTTGAAGTCCCCCATTACAATCACCTCATTATGTTTTGCTACTTTGTCTATTTGTCCTAATAGCAGTTTCTCATTCTCCTCTGTTATATTGGGTGGCTTATAGCAGACCCCCAGTAATATTTTATTATTATTTTTTGCCCCCTCTATCTCTACCCACATGGACTCGACCCCCTCTTCTCCCTCTCCTATATCTTCCCTTAGTCTGGGCTTTAGACGTGACTTTACATATAAGCAGACTCCTCCGCCCTTCCCCTGTTTCCGGTCCCTTCTAAATAAACTATAATCTGTTAAATTTACCGCCCAGTCGTAGCTATCGTCTAGCCAAGTCTCTGTTATACCTACGATGTCATACCTCTCCTCCGATATAAGCGCCCGCAGCTCATCCGCCTTATTGGTCAGGCTTCTTGCGTTGGTCAGCATGCAAGATAAAACTTTGGGGTTATTTAGCATCCTATTCTTCTCTAACGATCTAACTGTACTATCCCCACCCCCCTCTCCACCCTCATTATATTCACTTCTCCCCTTCCCCCTTGCTTGCCTCACATCCCACCTATTTCCTTGGTTTCCCCCCCCCCGTCTCTAGTTTAAAAACTCCTCCAACCTATTAGCCATCTTCTTCCCCAGCACCGCTGCACCCTCCCCATTGAGGTGCAGCCCGTCCCTACGGTAGAGCCTGTAGCCGACAGCGAAGTCGGCCCAGTTCTCCATGAACCCAAACCCTTCTGCCTTGCACCAACTCTTTAGCCACTTATTCACCTCCCTAACCTCCCGTTGGCGCTCCTGTGTGGCTCGCGGGATTGGTAGTATTTCTGAGAAAACTACCTTGGAGGTCCTTGCCCTAAGCTTCCTACCTAGATCCCTGAAATCATTTTTAAGGACCCTCCATCTACCACTCACTTTGTCATTGGTGCCAATGTGGACCATGACCGCTGGGTCTTCGCCAGCCCCACCCAGTAACCTGTCAACCCGATCCACGATGTGCCGGACTCGAGCGCCAGGGAGGCAGCACACCGTTCGGCGATCCCGGTCTTTGTGACAGATTGCCCTGTCTGTCCCCCTAATAATAGAGTCACCCACTACCAGGACCTGTCTAGCCTGCCCTACACTTCCCCCCTCCCCCTCATTACTGGAGCATACACTCCCCCGGCGGTCAGAGGATCTGTCGTGCTCCAATAATGCTGGTTCTGAACCAGCCTTCCTATACTTCTTCCCTCTATCCCTTCTAACCGTTACCCAGCTCCCTGCCTGTTCAGCCTGCGCTTCCCCACTAAGCTCCACCCCCAGTGTTGACCCATTGAGTGTCTGCTCGGTGAGCAGCAAACTCCATTCCATGTTGTCGATGCTCCTCAGTACCGCTATCTGAGCACTTAGATCCAGGATTTGGGCTTCCAAGTGCACGATATGCTCACATCTCTCGCAGCAGTATGGATCCCTGAGCGGTAGCTCAGGGAATGCATACATTGCGCAAGATGTACACTGCACGGCTCCGGCCAACATGGACGTCATTCTAAATATGGGGATACAGTCAGTATATATGTACAAGTACAAAACACAATTATTTATATATAGGTGTATGGACGGGGATCAATTAGGGATGTGCAAGTGTATCGATTAGATATCGGCGCGAGATCAGTTAAGTATGGACGGGGGATCAATTAAGTATCAATTAAGTATGGACGGGGGATCAGCTGAGTGGGTCAGGTGGATTAATTAAGTGTGGACGGTGTGTCAATTAACTATGGACTGGGATCAATAAGTATGGACTGGGGAAATAATTAATTGTGGACTAGGGATTCAATCAATTAATTATGGACAGGGGGTTTAATTAAATAGGATGGGGGGTAAAGCAAAAAAATAGGTATGGACGGTGGGTCAATTAACTAAGGACTGGGGATCAATAAGTATCAATAATATCAATAAATATGGACTGGGGAAATAATTAATTGTGGTCTGGGGAATCAATCAATTAATTATGGACAGGGGTTAATTAAATATGGTGGGGGATAAGGCAAATAGATAGGGACTGGGGATGAGTAAAAGTGGACAAGGGGAATCTATTAAATAGGACAAGGGGGATCAATCAATTATGGGCTGGGGGGGTCAATCATTTAAATGTGGTCAGGGGGATCACTTTAATATGGACGGGGGGTGGTCGGGGATCAATTAAATGAGGACGGGGGGTCAATTTAATGTGGTCAGAGGGATCAGTTAAATATGGACGGGGGTGTTCAGGGGAATCAATTTAAATATGGACGGGGGGTAATCAATTAAATATGGACTAGGGAATACAATACAATTACAATACAGATACAAATACAATACAGTACAGTACACACTTGGGTTCAGTAGGGCCGCTTATCGCGGCCTCCTGCCCCTCACTCACCTCCTCTAGGGACGCTGCACGCTATCACAGCGCGCTTGTCCCTCCGGTCGCCTCTTACCGGTCCTCCTGATCACCTCCTGGTAACCACCACCTGGCACCCTCCGCTGGCCGGCACTGCACGCTGCCACAGCGCTCTCTTGCGCTCGTCCCTCCAGTCGCCTCCTACTGGTCCTCCCGGTCCGCTCGGTCACCTCCGCCTGGCTCTCCTCCCTTCCCAGGAGCTCTCTCCACACACAGCACAACTCTTGCAGCACACGGCAGGCTCCGCCTCCACCACTTCCTGTCTTATATAATTCTCCATATAGAATAATGGGCCTTGTATAATGCTCCATAAAGATTAAGGAACCTCATATATTGCTCTTTATAGAATAATGGGCTTCATATAATGCTGCATATAGAATAATGGGCCCCATATGTTGCTTCAAACAGAATAATGGGACCCATGTAATGCTCCATACGGAATAATGGACCAAATGTAATGCTCCATACAGAATAATGGAACCCATATAATGCTCCATACCGAATAATGGGCCCAATATATTGACCAATACAGTACAATGGAACTCATATATTGCTCCATACTGAATAATGGACCTGATATAATGCTCCATACAGAATAATGGGCGCCATTTAATGCCCCGTAAAGTACAATGGACCCAATATATTGCTCAGTATAGAATAAAGGCCTAATATAATGCACCATACAGAATAAAAACCCATATAATACTCTATACAGAATAAAGAACACCATATATTGCCACATACAGAATAATGGACCCCATATAATCCTTCATACAGAATAAATAATCCCATATAATGCTCCATATAGAATAATGGACCCCATATAATGTTCCATACAGAATAAAGTACCCCATATTTTGTTCCATACAGAATAATGGGTCTCATATAATGCTCCATACAGAATAATGGGCCCCATATAATGCTCCAAAAAAAATAATGGACACAGATAATGCTTCATACAGAATAATGGGCCCAATATAAAGCTCTATACAGAATAATGGAACCCAATTAATGCTCCATACCGAACAATGTGCCCCATATAATTCCCTGTAAAGTACAATAGACCCCATATATTGGTCTGTATAGAATAATGGGCCTAATATTATGCTCCATAGAGAATAATGGGCCCCGTATAATGCTCAATGCAGAATAAAGAACCCTATATATTGCTCCATATAGAATATTGGGCCTCATATAATACTCCATATAGAATAATGGGCCCTGTATAATAATCCATTCAGAATAAAGAACCCTATATAATGCTAAAAACAGAAAAATGGGACCCATATAATGCTCGTTACGGAATAATGAGCCCAACATAATGCTCCACACAGAAAAATGGTACCCATATAATGTTCCATACAGAGTAATGGGCCCCATATAATGCCTCATACAGTACAATGGATCCCATTTATTGCTCCATACTGAATATTGTACCTCATATAGTGCTCCATACAGAATAATGGACCAAATATAATGTTCCGTACAAAATAAAGAACCCCATATATTACCCCATACAGAATAAAGGACCCCATATAATGCTCCATACAGAATAAAGAACACCATATATTGCCCCACACAGAATAATGGGCATCAGATAATGCTCCATATAGAATAATAGGTCCCATATAATGCTCCAAACAGAATAATGAACCCATATAAACCTTCATACAGAATAATGGGCTCAATATCTAGCTCTATAAAGAAAAATTGAACCCATTTAATGATCCATACCGAATAATGGGCCCCATATAGTGCCCCATACAGTACAATGGACAACATATAATGCTCCATACAGAAAAATGGACCCCATAAATTGCTCCATACAGAATAATGGAACCATTTAATGCTCCATGCCGAATAAAGGGCCCCATATAATGCCCCATACAGTACAATGGACCCATAAAATGCTCCATAGAGAATAAAGAACCCCATATATTGCCCCTTACATAATAATGGCCCTCATATAATGCTCCATATAGAATAATGGGCCCCATATAATGCTCCAAACAGAATAATGGACCCTTAAATTGTTTCATGCAGAATAATGGGCCCAATATAAAGCTCCATACAGAATAATTGAACCCATTTAATGCTCCATACCGAATAATGAGACCCGTATAATGCCCCATACAGTACAATGGACCCCATATAATGCTACATACAGAATAAAGTACCCCAGATATTGTTCCATACAGAATAATGGGTCTTATATAATGCTCCATATAAAATAATGGGCCCCATATAATGCTCCAAACAGAAAAATGGACCCCATATATTGTTCCATACAGAAAAATAGGTCTTATATAATGCTCCATATAAAATAGTGGGCCCCATATAATGCTTCATACAGAATAATGGAACCCACTTAATGCTCCATACCAAATTATGTGCCCCATATAATGGCCGATACAATACAATGGACCCCATATAATGCTCCATACAGAATAATGGACCCCATATATTGCTCCATACAGAATAATGGGGCTCATTTAATGCTCCATATAGAATAATGGCCAGATATAATGCTCCATTCAGAATAATGGGCCAAATATAATGCTCCATACAGAATAATAGGCCCAATATCATGCCCCATACAGATTAATGGAAGCCATATAATGTTCCATACTGAATAATTCGCCCGATATAATGCCCTGTAAAGTACAATGGACCCCATATATTGCTCCATACAGAATAATGTGCATCATATAATGCTACTTATAGAATCATTTGCCCCGTATAATGCTCCTTACAGAGTAAAGAACCCCAAATATTGCTCCATATAGAATAATGGGTCCCGTATAATGCTTCAAACACAATATAGAACCCCATATATTGCTTCATATAGAATAATGGGCCTCATATAATGCTCCGTATAGAATAATGTGCCCCGCATACAACTCCATACAGAATAAAGAAACCCATATATTGCTCCATATACAATAATAAACCCCATATATTGCTCCATAAAGAATAATGGCCTCAAATAATGCTTCATATAGAATTTTGAGCCCTGTATAATACTCCAAACAGAATAAATAACCCCATAAATTGCTCCATATAGAATAATGAACCCCATATATTGCTCCATACAGAATAATGGGCCTCATATAATGCTCCACATAGAATAATGGGCCCCATATAATGTTCCATACAGAATAATGGGCCCCATATAATGCTCTATACAGAATAATGGGCCCCCAATATTGCTCCATACAGAATAATGGGCCTCATATAAGGCTCCTTACAGAATAATGTGCACCCGTATAGTGCTCCATACAGAATAAAGATCCCCATACATTGACCCATACAGAATAATGGGTCTCATTTAATGCTTCATATAGAATAATGGGCCCAATATAATGCTCCATACAGAATAATGGGCCCCATATAATGTCCCATAGAGAATAATGGGGACAATATAATGCTCCATACAGAATAATGGAACCCATATAATGCTCCATAAAGAATAATGGACCCCAAATATTGCTACATACAGATTAAAGGGCCTCATATAATGCTCCATACAGAATAATGTGCACCCGTATAATGCGCCATACAGAATAAAGAACCATATATATTGCTCTATATAGAATAATGGGCCTCATATAATGCTCCACATAGAATAATGGGCCCCGTATAATACTCGGTACCGAAAAAAGAACCCACTGTATTGCTCCATACAGAATAATGAACCCCATATATTGCTCCATATAGAATATTGGGCCTCATATAATGAGCAATATAGAATAATGGGCCATGAATAATTTTCCAAACTGAATGAAGAACCCCATATATTGCTCCCTACATAATATTGGGCCTCATATAATACTCCATATAGAATAATGTACCCCATGTAATGCTCCATGCAGAATAATGAGCCCAATTTAAGGCTCCATACAGAAAAATGGAACCAATACAATGTTCCATACCGAAAAATGGGCCCAATATAATGCCCAATACAGCACAAGGGACCCCATACATTGCTCCATACAGAATAATCAACCCCATATAATGCAACAAACAAAATATAGAACCCCATATATTGCTCGATACAGCATAATAGGTCTCATATAATGCTTCATACAGAACAATGGGCCCAATATAAAGCTCTATACAGAATAAAGGTACCCATTTAGTGCTCCATACCGAATAATGGGCCCCATATAATGCCCCATACAGTACAATGGATCCCATATAATGCTCCATACAGAATAAAGGACCCCATATTTTTCTCCATACAGAATAATGGGCCTCATATAATGCTCCATACAGAATAATGTGCAGTGTCTAATGCTCCATACAAAATAAAGTACCCCATATATTGCTACATATAGAATAGTGGGACTCATGCAATGCTCCATATAGAATAATGGGCCCCATATAATGCTCTATACAGAATAATGGGCCCCATATAATGCTCCATACATGATAAAGGGCCCCATATAATGCTACATACTGAATAATGGGCCCAATATAGTGCTCCATACAGAATAATGGGATCCATATAATGCTACATTCCGAATAATGGGCCCCATATAATGTTCCGTAAAGTACAATGGACCCCATATATTGCTCCATAAAGAATAATGTGCTTCATATAAAGCTCCATATAGAATAATGGGCTCCGTATAATGCTCCATACAGAATAAAGAACCCCATATATTGCTCCATACATAATAATGGGCCACATGTAATGCTCCAAATAGAATAAAGGAACCCATATGATAACATCCATACCGAATAATGGGCCCAATATAATGCCCCATAGATTACAATGGAGCCCATATTTTACTCCATTCTGAATAATGGACATCATTTAATGCTTCATACAGAATAAAGAACCCCATATATTGGCCCATACAGAATAATGGAACCCATATAATGCTCCATACCGAATAATGGGCCCCAAATAATGCCCCGTGAAGCACAATGAACCCCATATATTGTTCCGTACAGAATATTCGAAC
Source organism: Phyllobates terribilis (assembly GCF_046119375.1). Classification (NCBI taxonomy): domain Eukaryota; kingdom Metazoa; phylum Chordata; class Amphibia; order Anura; family Dendrobatidae; genus Phyllobates; species Phyllobates terribilis. Next base: position 314,169,124 of record NW_027362765.1, read on the forward strand.
TCATATAATGCTCTTTATAGAATAATGGGCCCCTTATAATGCTCCATAAAGAATGTAGCACCCCAAAAATGCTCTATACAGAATAAAGAACACTAATATATTGCCCAATACAGAATAATGGACCCCATATAATACTCCATACATAATAAAGAACCCCATATATAGCCCCATACAGAATAATGGCCCTCATATAATGCTCCATATACAATAATGGGACCCATATAATGCTCCATACAGAATAATAAAACCCATTTATTGCTCCATGCTGAATTATGGGCCCAATATAATGACCCATACAGTACAATGGACCCCACATAATGCTCCATACAGAATAAAGAACCCCATATATTATTCAATACAGAATAATGGGTCTTACTTAATGCTCCATATAGAATAATGGTCCCCATATAATGTTCCAAACAGAATAATGGACCCATATAACGCTTCATACAGAATAATGGGCCCAATATAAAGCTTCATACAGAATAATGGTACCCATTTAATGCTCCATACTGAATAATAGGCCCCATATAATGCCCCATGCAGTACAATGGACCCCATATAATGCTCCATACTGAATAATGGACCGCACATATTGCTCCATACAGAATAATGGGCTTCATATAATGCTCCATACAGAATAATGTGCCCCGTATAATGCTCCATACAGAATAAAGAACCCCATATATTGCTCCATACAGAATAATGGGGCTCATTTATTGCTCCATATAGAATAATGGGCTCCATATAATGTTCCATAAAGAAAAATGGGCCCCATATAATGCTCTATACAGAATAATGGGCCCAATATAATGCTCCATACAAAATAAAGAACACCATATATTGCTCCATACAGAATAATGGGCCTCATATAATGCTCCATATAGAATAATGGGCCTCAAGTAATGCTCCAAACAGAATAATGGGACCCATATATTGCACCATACAGAATAAATTACCCCATATATTGCCCCATACGGAATAATTGGCCTCATATAAAGCTCCATATAAAATAATGGCCCCATATAATGCACCAAACAGAATAATAGACCCAAATAATGCTTCATACAGAATAATGGGCCCAATATAAAGCTCCATACATAATAATGGAACCCATATATTGCTCCATACAGAATAATGGGCCTCATGTAATGCTCCACACAGAATAATGTGTCGCGTATAATGCTCCATACAGAATAAAGAACCCCATATATTGCTCCATACAGAATAATGGGCCCCATATGATGTTCCATGCAAAATAATGGGCCCCATATAATGCTCCATACAGAATAATGGGCCCAATATAATGCTCCAAACAGAATGTTGAGACCCATATAATGCTCCTTACGAAATAATGAGCCCAATATAATGCTCCATACTGAAAAATGGAACCTATATAATGCTCCATACCGAATAATGGGCCTCATACAATGCTCCATATAGAATAATGGGCCCCGTATAATGCGCCATACAGAATAAAGGACCCATATAATGCGCAATAAAGAACCCCATATAATGACCCATACATTACAATGGACCCCATATATTGCTCCATACTGAATAATGGACCTCATATAATGTTCCATACAGAATAACGAACCCCATATATTGCCCCATACAGAATAATGGGCCTCATATAATGCTCCATATAGAATAATGGGCCCCGTATAATGTGCCATACAGAATAAAGGACCCATATAATGCTCAATAAAGAACCCCACATATTGCCCCATAAAGAATAATGGACCCCATATAATGCTCCATACAAAATAAAGAACCCCATATATTGCCCCATACGAATAATGAGCCTCAGATAATGCTTCTTATAAATTAATGGGCCCCGTATAATGCTCCAAAAAGAATAAAGAAACACATAAATTGCTACATACAGAATAATGGGCCTCATATAATGCTCCAAATTGAATATGGGCCCAATAAAATGGTCCAAACAGAATAATTGGACCCATCTACAGCTCCATATGGAATAATTGGCCTACTATAATGCTCAATACAGAAAAAGAACCCATATAATGCTACATACCGAATGATGGGCCCCATATAATGCCCTTTACAGTACAATGGACCCCATATATTGCTCCATACTGAATAATGGACCTCATATAATGCTCCATTACAGTAATGGACCCAATATAAAGTTCCATACAGAATAAAGAACCCATATAATGCTCCACAACGAATAAAGAACCCCATATATTGCCCCATACAGAATAATGGACCCCATATAATGCTCCATACAGAAAAAAGCACCCCATATAATGCCACATACTGAATAATGGACATCAGTTAATGCTCCGTACAGAATAATAGGCCCAATATAATACTCCTAACAGAATAAAGAACCAATACCATATATTGCTTCATCCAGCATAATAGGCCCAATATAATGCAGAATCCATGCAGAATGCGGGAACCCATATTATGCTCCATACCGAATAATGGGCCCCATATAATGCCCCATAAAGTTTAATTGACCCCATATATTACTCCATACAGAATAATGGGCTTCATATAATGCTTCATACAGAATAATGGGCCCAATATAAAGCTCCATACAGAATAATGGACCCCATGTAATGCTCCATACTGAATAAAGAAACCCATATATTGCCCCATACAGAATAATGGGCCTCATATAGTGCACCATATAGAATAATGGGCCCCATATAATGCTCCAAACAGAATAATGGACCCATATAATGCTTCATACAAAATAATGGGCCCAGCGAAAAGCTCCATACAGAATACTGGAACCCATTTATTGCTCCATACTGAATAATGAGCCCCATATAATGCTCTATACAGACTAATGGACCCAATATAATGCTCCATGCAGAATAAAAATACCCATATATCGCTCCATACAGAATAATGAGCCTCACATAATGCTCCATATAGAATAATTGGCCTCACATAATGCTCCAAACAGCTTAATGGAATCCATATAATGCTTCATACAGAATAAATAACCCCATATAAGGCCCTATACAGAATAATGGGTGTCATATAATGCTCCATATAGAATAATGGCCCAATATAATGCTCCAAACAAAATAATAGACCCATAAAATGCTCCATACAGAATAATGGGCCTCATATAATGCTCCATTTAGAATAATGGACCTTATATAATGCTCCAAACAGAATATAGGGACTCATATAATACTCCATACAGAATAAAAAAGCTTATATATTGTCCCACACAGAATAATGGGACTCATATAATGCTCCATATAGAATAATGGCACCATATAATGCTCCAAACAGAATAATAGACCCAAATAATGCTTCATACCGAATAATGGGCCCAATATAAAGCTCCATACAGAATAATGGGCCTCATGTAATGCTCCATACAGAATAATATGGCCTGTATAATGCTCCATACAGAATAAAGAACCCCATATATTGCTCGATACAGAATAATGGTCCTCATGTAATGCTCCATACAGAATAATATGCCCTGTATAATGCTCCATACAGAATAAAGAACCCCATATATTGCTCCATACAGAATAATGGGGCTCATTTAATGCACCAAATAGAATAATGGGCCCCATAAAATGTTCCGTGCAGAATAATGGGCCCAATATAACACTCCATACAGAATAAAGAACCCCATAAATTGCTCCTTACAGAATAATGGGCCTCATATAATTCTCCATAGAGAATAATTGGCCTCATATAATGCTCCAAACAGAATAATGGGACCCATATATTACTCCATGCAGATTAAATGACCCCATGTATTGCTCCATACAGAATAACGGGGCTCATTTAATGCTCCATATAGAATAATGGGCCCCATATAATGTTCCATACAGAATAATGGGCCCCATATAATGCTCTATACAGAATAATGGGCCCTATATAATGCTCAATCCAGAATAAATAACCCCATATATTGCTCCTTACAGAATAATGGGCCTCATATAATACTCCATATAGAATAATGGGCCTCATATAATGCTCCAAACAGAATAATGGGACCCATATATTGCTCCATACAGAATAAATAACCCCATATATTGCCCCATACAGAATAATGGGCCTCATATAATGCTCCATATAGAATAATGGCCCCACATAATGCTCCAAACAGAATAATAGGCCCATATAATGCTTCATATAGAATAATGGGCCCAATATAAAGCTCCATACAGAATAATGGAACCCATATATTGCTCCATACAGAATAATGGGCCTCATGTAATGCTCCATACAGAATAATGTGCCCCGTATAATGCTCCAAACAGAATAATGGGACCCATATAATGCTTCATACAGAATAAAAACCCCATATATTGCCCCATACAAAAAAATGGGCCTCATATAATGTTCCATATGGAAAAATGGGCCCCATATAATGCTTCAAACAAAATAATAGACCCATATAATGCTTCATACAGAATAATGGGCCTCATGTAATACTCCAAACAGAATAATGTGCCCTGTATAATGCTCCATACAGAATAAAGAACCCCATATATTGCTCCATACAGAACAATGGGTCTCATTTAATGCTCCATATAGAATAATGGGCCCCATATAATGTTCCATACAGAATAATGGGCCCCATATAATGCTCTATACAGAATAATGGGCCCAATATAATGCTCCATACAAAATAATGAATCCCATATATTGCTCCTTACAGAATAATGGGCCTAATATAATGCTCCATATAGAATAATGGGCCTCAAGTAATGCTCCAAACAGAATAATGGGACCCATATATTGCACCATACAGAATAAATAACCCCATATATTGCCCCATACAGAATAATGGGCCTCATATAATGCTGCATATAGAATAATGGCCCCATATAATGCTCCATACAGAATACTCGAACCCATATATTGCTCAATACAGAATAATGGGCCTCATGCAATGCTCCATACAGTATATTGTGACCTGTGTAATGCTCCAAGCAGAATATTGGGACCCATATAATGCTTCATGCAGAATAAAAACCCCATATATTGCCCCATACAAAATAATGGGCCTCATATAATGTTCCATATAGAAAAATGGGCCCCATACAATGCTCCAAACAGAATAATGGGACCCATATAATGCTCCATATGGAATAATGAGCCCAATATAATGCTCCATACAGAAAAATGAAACCTATATAATGCTCCATACCGAATAATGGGCCCCATATAATGCCTGATACAGTACAATGGACCCCATATATTGCTCCATACTGATTAATGGACATCATATAATCTTTCACGCAGAATAATGGATCCTATATAATGCTCCATACAGAATATAGAACCCCATATATTGTCCCCTACAGAAAAATGGGGCTCATTTTATGCTCCATACAGAATAATGGGCCCCGTATAGTGCTCCATACAGAATAAAGAACCCATATAATGTTCCATAAAGAATAAAGAGCCCCATATATTGCGAAATATAGAATAATGGGATTCATATAATGATCCATATAGAATAATGGGCCTCATATAATGCTCCATACAGAAAAATGGAACACATATAATGCTACATACCGAATAAGGGGCCCTATATAATGCCCCATACAGAATAATGGATTCCATATAATGCTCCATACAGAATAAAGAACACCATATATTGTCCCATAATGAATAATGGACCTCAGATAATGCTCCATATAGAATAATTGGGCCCGTATAATACTCCAAACAGAATATAGAACCAACCCAATATATTACGCCATATAGTATAATGGGCCGAATATAATGTTCCATGCAGAATACGGGCACCCATATTATGCTCCATAGCAAATAATGGGCCAAATATATTGCTCCATACAGAATAATTAGCCTCATATAATGCTTCATACATAATAAAGAACCCCATATAATACCCCAAACAGAGTAATGGGCCTCATATAATTCTCCATATAGAATAATGGGCCCCATATGATGTTCCAGACAGAATAATGGACCCACATAATGCTCCATGCCAAATAATGGGCCCCATAAAATGACCCATACAGAACAATGGACCCCATATAATCCTCCATACAGAATAAAAAAAATATTTATTGCCCCATACAGAATAATGGGCCTTATATAATGCTCCATATAGAATTATGGACCCCATATAATGCTCCAAGCAGAATAATGGACCCTTATAATGCTTCATACAGAATAATGGGACACATATAATGCTCCATAAGAAATAATGGGCCCAATATAATGCTCCATACATAATATTGGAACTTATATAATGTTCTATACCAAATAATGGGCCCAATATAATGCCCCATACAGTACATTGTACCCCATATATTGCTCCATTCTGTATAATAGACCTCATATAATGCTCCATACAGAATAAAGAACCCCATATATTGCCCCACACAGAATAATGGGCCTTATGTAATGCTTTTTTATAGAATTATGGGCACCCTATAATACTCCCAACAGAATAAAGAACCCCATATATTGCTCCATACAGAATAATGGGCCCAATATAATGTTCCGTACAGAATAAATGGAATCCATATAATGCTCCATACCCAATAATGGGCAACATATAATGCCCCATAAAATACAATGGACCCCATATATTGCTCCATACAGAATAATGGGCCTCTCATAATTGCTCCATATAAAATAATGGTCCCCATATAGTGCCCCATTCAGAATAAAGAACCTATAAAAATTCTCTACACAGAATAAAGAACCCCATATAATGCCAGATTCAGAATAATGGGCTTCATATAATTCTCCATACAGAATAATAAAACCCATTTAATTCTCCATGTCGACTTATGGGCCCAATAAAATGCCCCATACAGTACAATGGACATCATATAATGCTACATACAGTATAAAGAACCCCATATATTGTACCATACAGAATAAAGAGTCTTATATAATGCTCTAAATAGAATAATGGGCCCCATATAATGCTTCATACAGAATAATGGGCCCAATATAAAACTCCATGCAGAGTAATGGAACCCATTTAATACTACATACTGAATAATGGGCCCCAAACAATGCCCCATACACTACATTGGACCGCATAGAATGCTCCATACAGATTATTGGACCCCATATATTGCTTCATACAGAATAATGTACCTCATATAATGCTCCATATAAAATAATGGGCCCCGTATAATGCTCCATACAGAATAAAGAACCCCATATATTGCCCCATACAGAATAATGGACCCCATATAATGCTCCATACAGAATAAAGAACCCTATATATAGCCCCATACAGAATAATGGCCTTCATATAATGCTCCATATACAATAATGGAACCCATATAATGCTCCATACAGAATAATAAAACCCATTTATTGCTCCATGCTGAATTATGGGCCCAATATAATGCCCCATACAGTACAATGGACCCCACATAATGCTCCATACAGAATAAAGAACCCCATATACTATTCAATACAGAATAATGGGTCTTACTTAATGCTCCATATAGAATAATGGTCCCCATATAATGTTCCAAACAGAATAATGGACCCATATAACACTTCATACAGAATAATGGGCCCAATATAAAGCTTCATACAGAATAATGGTACCCATTTAATACTCCATACTGAATAATGGGCCCCACACAATGCCCCATACACTACATTGGACCCCATACAATGCTCCATACAGATTATTGGACCCCATATATTGCTTCATATAGAATAATGGGCCCCGTATAATGCTCCATACAGAATAAAGAACCCCATATATTGCTCCATACTGAAAAATGGACATCATATAATCCTCCATACAGAATAATGGGCCCCATATAATACCCTGTAAACTACAATGGACACCATATATTGCTCCATTCAGAATAATGTGCCCAATATAAAGCTCCATACAGAATAATGGAACCCATTTAATGCTATATGCCAAATAATGAGCCTCATATAATGCCCCATAGAGTACAATGGACCCCATATAATGCTCAATACAGAATAAAGAAACCCATATATTGCCCCATGCAGAATAATGGGCCTCATGTAATGCTCCACATAGAATAATGGACCCCATATACTGATCCATGCAGAAAATTGACCACATATATTGCTCCATACGGAATAAATGGGATCATATAATGCTCCACATAGAATAATGGGCATCATATAAAGCTCAAAACAGAACATTGGGACCCATATAATGTTCCATACAGAATAATGGAACCCATATAATGCTCCATACTGAATAATGGACCCAATATAATGCCCCATACAGTACAATGAACCCCATATGCTGCTCCATACTGAATAATGGATCTCATATAATGCTCCATACAGAAAAATGGACCCCATGTAATGCTCCATACAGAATAAAGAACCTCATATATTGCCCCATACAGTACAATGGATCCCATATAATGCTGCATATAGAATAGTGGACCCCATATATTGCTTCATACAGAATAATGGGCCTCATATAATGCTCCATAGAGAAAAATGTGCCCAGTATAATGCTCCATACAGAGTAAAGAACCCCATATATTGCTCCATAGAGAATAATGTGCTCAATATAATGCCTCATACAGAATAATGGGCCTCAAATAATGCTCCATATAGAATAATGGGACCCATATAATCATCCAAACAGAATAATGGGCCCCATATAATGCTTCATACAGAATAATGGGCCCATTATAAAGCTCCATACAGAATAATGGAACCCATTTAATGCCCCATACCGAATAATGGGCCCCATATGATGCCCCATACAGTACAATGGACAGCATATAATGCTCCATACAGAATAATGGACCCCATATAGTGCTCCATACAGAATAATGTGCCTCACATAATGCTCCATATAGAATAATGGGCCCCGTATAGTGCCCCATATAGAATAAAGAATCCATGTAATGCCCTCAACAGAATAAAGAACCCCATATATTGCCCAATACAGAATAATGGACCCCATATTATGCTCCTTACAGAATAAAGAACCCCTTATATTGCCCAAACAGAATATTGGGCTTCATATAATACTCCATATAGAATAATGGGCCCCGTATAATGCTCCATACAGAATAATGGGCCTCATATAATGGTACAAACAGAATAATGTGCCCGGTATAATGCTCCATACAGAATAAAGATCCCCATATATTGCTCCATACAGATTAATGGGGGTCTTTTAATGCTCAACATAGTATAATGGGCCCCATATAATGCTCCATACAGAATAATGGGCAACACATAATGCTCCATACACAATAATAGGCCCCCTATAATACTCCAAACAGAATAAAGAACCCCATATATTGCTCCATACAGAATAATGGGCCCAATATAATGTTCCATACAGAATTATGGAACCCATATAATGCTCAATACCAAATAATGAGCACCATATATTGCTACATACAGAATAATCTGGGTCATTTAATGCCCCTATATAATGCTCAATACAGAATAATGGGCCCAATATAATGCTCCATAGAGAATAATAGGCCCAATATAATGCTCCCTACAGAATAATGGAAACATTATAATGCACCATATCGAATAATGGGCCAGATATAATGCGCCTTAAAGTACTATTGACCCCATATATTGCTCCATACAGAATAATGTGCCTTATATAATGCTCCATATAGAAGAATGGGCCTTGTATAATGTTCCATAAAGATTAAAGAACCTCATATATTGCTCTATATAGAACAATGGGCTTCATATAATGCTGCATATAGAATAATGGGCCCCATATATTGCTTCAAACAGAATAATGGGACCCATGTAATGCTCCATACGGAATAATGGACCAAATATAATGCTCCATACAGAATAATGGAACCCATATAATGCTCTATACCGAATAATGGGCCCAATATATTGCCCCATACAGTACAATGGACCTCAAATATTGCTCCATACTGAATAATGGACCTGATATAATGCTCCATACAGAATAATGGGCACCATATAATGCCCCGTAAAGTACAATGGACCCCATATATTGCTCAGTACAGAATAAAGGCCTAACATAATAGTAACATAGTAACATAGTTTGTAAAGCCGAATAAAGACTTGCGTCCATCAAGTTCGACCTGTTAGTTCTGTAATTGCTAAAGTTGATCCATATAGAATGCTCCATATAGAATAATGGGCCCTGTATAATGCTCCATACTGAATAAAGAACCCTATATATTGCTCCATATAGAATATTGGGCCTCATATAATGATCTATATAGAATAATGGGCCCGTATAATGCTCAATACATATCCAATATAATGCTTTATGCAGAATAAAGAAACCATTATATATTGTCACATACAGAATAATGGGTCTTATATAATGCTCCATATAGAATAATGGACCCCGTATAATGCTCCATACAGAATAAAGAACCCCATATTTTGTTTCATACAGAATAATGGTTCTTATATAATGCTCCATATAGAATAATGGGCCCCATATAATGCTCCAAAAAGAATAATGGACACAGATAATGCTTCATACAGAATAATGGGCCCAATATAAAGCTCTATACAGAATAATGGATACCATTTAATGCTCCATACCAAATAATGTGCCCCATATAATGCCCCGTAAAGTACAATAGACCCCATATATTGGTCTGTACAGAATAATGAGCCTAATATTATGCTCCATAGAGAATAATAGGCCCCGTATAATGCTCCATACAGAATAAAGAACCCTATATATTGCTCCATAGAAAATATTGTTCCTCATATAATGCTCCATATAGAATAATGGGCCCCGTATAATAATTCATACAGAATAAAGAACCCCATATAATGCTCCAAACAGAATAATGGGACCCATATAATGCTCGTTACAGAATAATGAGCCCAACATAATGCTCCACACAGAAAAATGGTACCCATATAATTTTCCATACAGAGTAATGGGCCCCATATAATGCCCCATATAGTACAATGGACCCCATTTATTGCTCCATACTGAATATTGTACCTCATATAGTGTTGCATACAGAATAATGGACCAAATAAAATGTTCCATACAAAATAAAGAACCCCATATATTGGCCCATACAGAATAATGGACCCCATATAATGCTCCATACAGATTAAAGAACCCCATATATTGCCCCACACAGAATAATGGGCATCAGATAATGCACCATATAGAATAATAGGCCCCATTTAATGCTCCAAACAGAATACTGAACCCATCTAAAGCTTCATACAGAAGAATCGGCTCAATATCAAGCTCTATAAAGAACAATTGAACCCATTTAATGATCCATACCGAATAATGGGCCCCATATAATGCTCCTTACAGTACTATGGACAATATATAATGCTCCATACAGAAAAATGGACCCCATAAATTGCTTCATACAGAATAATGGGCCTCATATAATGCTTCATACAGAATAATGGGCCCAATATAAAGCTCCATACAGAATAATGGAACCCATTTAATGCTCCATGCCGAATTATGGGCCCCATATAATGCCCCATACAGTACAATGGACCCATAAAATGCTCCATACAGAATAAAGAACCCCATATATTGCTCCATACATAATAATGGCCCTCATATAATGCTCCATATAGAATAATGGGCCCCATATAATGCTCCAAACAGAAAAATGGACCCTTAAATTGCTTCATACAGAATAATGGGCCCACCCAATATAAAGCTGCATACAGAATAATTGAACCCATTTAATGTTCCATACCGAATAATGAGACCCATATAATGCCCCATACAGTACAATGGACCCCATATAATGCTACATACAGAATAAAGAACCTCAGATATTGTTCCATACAGAATAATGGGTCTTATATAATGCTCCATATAAAATAATGGGCCCCATATAATGCTCCAAACAGAAAAATGGACCCCATATATTGTTCCATACAGAATAATGGGTCTTATATAATGCTCCATATAAAATAATGGGCCCCATATAATGCTTCATACAGAATAATAGAACCCCCTTAATGCTCCATACCGAATAATGTGCCCCATATAATGCCCGATACAATACAATGGAACCCATATAATGCTTCATACAGAATAATGGGCCTCATATAATGCTCCATAGAGAAAAATGTGCCCAGTATAATGCTCCATACAGAATAAAGAACCCCATATATTGCTCCATAGAGAATAATGTGCCCAATATAATGCCTCATACAGAATAATGGGCCTCAAATAATGCTCCATATAGAATAATGGGACCCATATAATCATCCAAACAGAATAATGGGCCCCATATAATGCTTCATACAGAATAATGGGCCCATTATAAAGCTCCATACAGAATAATGGAACCCATTTAATGCCCCATACCGAATAATGGGCCCCATATGATGCCCCATACAGTACAATGGACAGCATATAATGCTCCATACAGAATAATGGACCCCATATAGTGCTCCATACAGAATAATGTGCCTCACATAATGCTCCATATAGAATAATGGGCCCCGTATAGTGCCCCATATAGAATAAAGAATCCATGTAATGCCCTCAACAGAATAAAGAACCCCATATATTGCCCAATACAGAATAATGGACCCCATATTATGCTCCATACAGAATAAAGAACCTCTTATATTGCCCATACAGAATATTGGGCTTCATATAATACTCCATATAGAATAATGGGCCCCGTATAATGCTCCATACAGAATAATGGGCCTCATATAATGGTACAAACAGAATAATGTGCCCGGTATAATGCTCCATACAGAATAAAGATCCCCATATATTGCTCCATACAGATTAATGGGGGTCTTTTAATGCTCAACATAGTATAATGGGCCCCATATAATGCTCCATACAGAATAATGGGCAACACATAATGCTCCATACACAATAATAGGCCCCCTATAATACTCCAAACAGAATAAAGAACCCCATATATTGCTCCATACAGAATAATGGGCCCAATATAATGTTCCATACAGAATTATGGAACCCATATAATGCTCAATACCAAATAATGAGCCCCATATATTGCTACATACAGAATAATGTGGGTCATTTAATGCCCCATATACAATAATGGGCCCTATATAATGCTCAATACAGAATAATGGGCCCAATATAATGCTCCATAGAGAATAATAGGCCCAATATAATGCTCCCTACAGAATAATGGAAACATTATAATGCACCATATCGAATAATGGGCCAGATATAATGCGCCTTAAAGTACTATTGACCCCATATATTGCTCCATACAGAATAATGTGCCTTATATAATGCTCCATATAGAATAATGGGCCTTGTATAATGTTCCATAAAGATTAAAGAACCTCATATATTGCTCTATATAGAACAATGGGCTTCATATAATGCTGCATATAGAATAATGGGCCCCATATATTGCTTCAAACAGAATAATGGGACCCATGTAATGCTCCATACGGAATAATGGACCAAATATAATGCTCCATACAGAATAATGGAACCCATATAATGCTCCATACCGAATAATGGGCCCAATATATTGCCCCATACAGTACAATGGACCTCAAATATTGCTCCATACTGAATAATGGACCTGATATAATGCTCCATACAGAATAATGGGCACCATATAATGCCCCGTAAAGTACAATGGACCCCATATATTGCTCAGCACAGAATAAAGGCCTAACATAATGCTCCATATAGAATAATGGGCCCTGTATAATGCTCCATACTGAATAAAGAACCCTATATATTGCTCCATATAGAATATTGGGCCTCATATAATGATCTATATAGAATAATGGGCCCGTATAATGCTCAATACAGATCCCATGTAATGCTTTATGCAGAATAAAGAAACCATTATATATTGTCACATACAGAATAATGGGTCTTATATAATGCTCCATATAGAATAATGGGCCCCATATAATGCTCCAAAAAGAATAATGGACACAGATAATGCTTCATACAGAATCATGGGCCCAATATAAAGCTCTATACAGAATAATGGATACCATTTAATGCTCCATACCAAATAATGTGCCCCATATAATGCCCCGTAAAGTACAATAGACCCCATATATTGGTCTGTACAGAATAATGGGCCTAATATTATGCTCCATAGAGAATAATAGGCCCCGTATAATGCTCCATACAGAATAAAGAACCCTATATATTGCTCCATATAAAATATTGGGCCTCATATAATGCTCCATATAGAATAATGGGCCCCGTATAATAATTCATACAGAATAAAGAACCCCATATAATGCTCCAAACAGAATAATGGGACCCATATAATGCTCGTTACAGAATAATGAGCCCAACATAATGCTCCACACAGAAAAATGGTACCCATATAATTTTCCATACAGAGTAATGGGCCCCATATAATGCCCCATACAGTACAATGGACCCCATTTATTGCTCCATACTGAATATTGTACCTCATATAGTGTTGCATACAGAATAATGGACCAAATAAAATGTTCCATACAAAATAAAGAACCCCATATATTGGCCCATACAGAATAATGGACCCCATATAATGCTCCATACAGATTAAAGAACCCCATATATTGCCCCACACAGAATAATGGGCATCAGATAATGCACCATATAGAATAATAGGCCCCATTTAATGCTCCAAACAGAATACTGAACCCATGTAAAGCTTCATACAGAAGAATCGGCTCAATATCAAGCTCTATAAAGAACAATTGAACCCATTTAATGATCCATACCGAATAATGGGCCCCATATAATGCCCCTTACAGTACAATGGACAATATATAATGCTCCATACAGAAAAATGGACCCCATAAATTGCTTCATACAGAATAATGGGCCTCATATAATGCTTCATACAGAATAATGGGCCCAATATAAAGCTCCATACAGAATAATGGAACCCATTTAATGCTCCATGCCGAATTATGGGCCCCATATAATGCCCCATACAGTACAATGGACCCATAAAATGCTCCATACAGAATAAAGAACCCCATATATTGCTCCATACATAATAATGGCCCTCATATAATGCTCCATATAGAATAATGGGCCCCATATAATGCTCCAAACAGAAAAATGGACCCTTAAATTGCTTCATACAGAATAATGGGCCCACCCAATATAAAGCTGCATACAGAATAATTGAATCCATTTAATGTTCCATACCGAATAATGAGACCCATATAATGCCCCATACAGTACAATGGACCCCATATAATGCTACATACAGAATAAAGAACCTCAGATATTGCTCCATACAGAATAATGGGTCTTATATAATGCTCCATATAAAATAATGGGCCCCATATAATGCTCCAAACAGAAAAATGGACCCCATATATTGTTCCATACAGAATAATGGGTCTTATATAATGCTCCATATAAAATAATGGGCCCCATATAATGCTTCATACAGAATAATGGAACCCCCTTAATGCTCCATACCGAATAATGTGCCCCATATAATGCCCGATACAATACAATGGAACCCATATAATGCTCCATACAGAATAATGGACCCCATATATTGCTCCATCCAGAATAATGGGGCTCATTTAATGCTCCATATAGAATAAATGGCCAGATATAATGCTCCATTCAGAATAATGGTCCAAATATAATGCTCCATACAGAATACTAGGCCCAATATAATGCCCCATACAGATTAATGGATGCCATATAATGCTCCATACTGAATAATTCACCCCATATAATGCCCTGTAAATTACAATGGACCCCATCTATTGCTCCATAAAAAATAATGTGCCTCATATAATGCTCCTTATAGAATAATTTGCCCCGTATAATGCTCCATACAGAGTAAAGAGCCCCAAATATTGCTCCATGAAGAATAATGGGTCCCGTATAATGCTTCATACACAATAAAGAACCCCATATATTACTTCATATAGAATAATGGGCCTCATATAATGCTCCGTATAGAATAATGTGCCCCGCATAATACTCCATACAGAATAAAGAACCCCATATATTGCTCCATATAGAATAATGGAGTTATATAATGCTTCATATAGAATTTTGGGCCCTGTATAATACTCCAAACACAATAAATAACCCCATAAATTGCTCCATATAGAATAATGAACCCCATATATTGCTCCATACAGAAAAATGGGCCTCATATAATGCTCCATATAGAATAATGGGCCCCATATAATGCTCCAAACACAATAATGTGACCCCTATAATGCTCCATACAGAAAAATTGAACCCATATACACTGTGTTCCAAATTATTATGCAAATAAAATTTTCTCAGATTTTCCCAAGTTACCTATATGAATTGCAGTCATTGTAATTTTCCTGTCAAATAACTATTAGAGTACAATTGAAAGGTTTTTGTACAAACTGCCTATGATAACAGTATATTTTTAAAAAAATAAAAAACTCAAGCTGCACTCAAAATGCATGTTTCAAATTATTATGCACAGCAGAGTTTTTAACCTTTTCATTTTAATAAAGAACAAAAAATGGTCATTTTTGAAATTATAAGCATTAGCAGGTTATTACAAACTGAAATCAAACAGTTTTCAACTCAAAACTTTATTCTAGGTGATATTACATTTGCACATAGGACCGATTGTTCGAAAGGAGCTTCTGAACTCTCTCGTCCATTGAATTTGTCAGGTTTTGGATGGTTTCTGCTTCAATTGTTTTGCATGAGGACAGAATACACTCCCAGAGCTGTTGCTTAGATGTGAACTGCCTCCCGCCATCATAGACACTCCTTTTGATGATGATCCAGAGGTTCTCAATGGGGTTGAGGTCAGTGGAGCATGGGTGCCACACCATAAGTTTTTCCCCTTTTATGCCCATAGCAGCCAGAAATGCTGATGTGTTATGTGCAGCATGAGACGGTGCATTATCATGCATGAAAATTATCTTGCTAAGGAATGCACGGTTCTTCTTCTTGAACCATGGAAAGAAGTGCTGTTTGAGAAACTCAACATACATTATGGAGTTCATCTTTACCCCTTCAGGGATCCTAAAAGGGTCGAAATCTCTCTCCCCATGATTCCAGCCGAAAACATTACTCCACCTCCTCCTTGTTAGCACGGTAGCCGTGATTGCCTGGGGTATTCATCAACCAGCCATCCTCCACTCCATCCATCTGGACCATCGAGATCATTTCATGCATGGTAATAGTACATAGTACATAGTACATAGTTAGTAAAGCCGAATAAAGACTTGCGTCCATCAAGTTCGACCTGTTAGTTCTGTAATTGCTAAAGTTGATCCAGAGGAGGGCAAAAACCCCAAATGATTTGGCCAATCTTCACCTGAGGAAAAATTCCCTCCCGACTCTGAAACCAGCCGTCAGAATAAATCCCTGTATCAACCTACTATTTTATTTTACTTTTAAGTATACGCTGAAATCTGCCTGGTATCTAGAAATGCATCCAGTCCCCGCTTGAACTGGTTTAGTGAATCCGACATTACCGTCTGCTCACTCAGTGAATTCCATATTCTCACTGCTCTTACCGTAAAGAACCCCTTCCTATGCTGGTGCTGAAACCTTTTCTCTTCCAGTCTTAGTGAATGCCCTCTTGTTACCCTAATATCCCTCATTTTGAAAAAATCCCGGGCAAGATCTCTATACTGTCCCCTAACATATCTGTACACATTTATTATGTCCCCCCTCAACCTTCTCTTTTCCAGGCTGAATAGTCCTAGTTTTGCCAACCTCTCTGGGTATTGCAGTCCCTCCATTCCCTTTATTAATTTTGTTGCCCTCCTTTGTACCTTTTCAAGCTCATTTATATCCTTTCTATGTATTGGGGCCCATAACTGAGCACAGTATTCCAAGTGTGGTCTGACCAGTGCTTTGTACAGTGGAAGAACAATGTTCTCATCCTTTGCAGCTATACCTCTTTTGATACATCCCATTACCCTGTTTGCCCTTACAGCAGCGGCCTGACTTTGGGCACTCCAATTTAGTTTGCTATCAATCAAGATGCCCAAGTCCTTCTCCATCTCTGAATTCCCCAATGATTTCCCATTCAGTGAGTACTGGTGACTTCCATTTTTTCTTCCCATATGTATGACCTTACATTTCTCCTCGTTAAACCTCATTTGCCATTTAATGCTCCACCTACCCAGTTTATACAAATCCCTCTGTAGGTCTTCACTATCCTCTTTTGTATTAATTGTTTTACATAACTTTGTGTCATCTGCAAATATTGATATTTTACTATTTACCTCGTTGACTATGTCGTTAATAAAGATATTAAATAACATTGGGCCTAGTACAGACCCTTGTGGTACCCCACTAGTGACGCTTACCCAATCTGAGTATATTCCATTTATAACCACCCTCTGCCTTCTGTCCTTTAGCCAGTTAGCTACCCACTTGCAAACATTTTCCCCCAGCGCCATCATTCTCATTTTGTATACCAACCTATTATGTGGCACGCTATCGAACGCTTTTGAGAAGTCGAGATACACGACATCCAATGGTTCCCCCTGATCTACTCGAGAGCTAACCTCCTCGTAGAAGTCAATCAGGTTTGTTTGGCAGGAGCGATTCCTCATGAATCCATGTTGGTTCGGGATTAAAAGATTATTAGCATCAAGATGCTCCGTAATTGCCTCTTTAATGAAGCTTTCAAAAATTTGGCCCACAACGGACGTCAGACTCACCGGCCGATAGTTTCCGGCGTCACTTTTCGCTCCCTTTTTGAATATTGGCACTACATTCGCCTGTCGCCAATCAAGTGGTACAGACCCAGTCTCAACAGAGTCCTTAAATATAAGATATAACGGTCTGTCTATCACATTACTTAGTTCCCTTAGTACCCATGGGTGTATGCCATCAGGTCCTGGTGATTTGTTTATTTTAATGTTACTGAGGCGTTTCTGTACCCCAGCTTGGGTTAGATTTGTCATACTTAGTGGAGGATTAAGCTTGTCACTTCTCATTTCTCCTGTTAGTTCTATTTCCTTTGTGAAAGTTGTCGAAAAAAAAATATTTAATAGATTAGCTTTATCCTCATCTTTCTCTATGATTTTGCCTTCCTCACTTTTTATCGGTCCAATATTATCCGATTTAATCCTTTTACTATTTATATACGTAAAGAACAGTTTGGGATTTGATCTACTTTCCCTAGAAATACGTTTCTCTGTTTCCTCCTTCGCTATTTTTATTTGTTTTTTACAGGTTCTCGTTTTTTCCTTGTAACACATTAGTGCCTCCTTAATGTTTTCCTGTTTTAATCTCTTGAATGCCTCTTTTTTGCTATTTAACGCCCCTTTTACGTTCTTGTTCAACCATGTTGTTGGTTTCCTCTTATTTCTGGCCCTTTTATTCCCATACGGTATATACCTCTCGCACTGAGTATTCAGAATTCTTTTGAAGGTTTCCCATTTACTATTCGTATTCCATTGATTAAGTACTTTGTCCCAGTCAATAAGTTGAAGGTTTTCTATCAGCTGATCAAACTTCGCCCTCCTAAAGTTTAATGTTTTTGTTGTTCCCTTATTGATAATCCTACTGAAGGGCATTTTGAAGTCGATAATATTATGATCGCTATTACCTAGGTGCCCCCCTATCTGTACCTCAGTTATTCTATCAGGCCTATTAGTCAATATTAAGTCCAACACGGTCTTCCCTCTCGTTGGTTCCTGCACTAGTTGGGAGAGATAATTATCCTTAATATTTGTCAAGAACCTTTTTCCTTTCTGAGATCTACAGGTTTCTATTTCCCAGTCAATATCCGGGTAGTTGAAATCCCCCATTACAATCACTTCATTATGTTTTGCTACTTTGTCTATTTGTCCTAATAGCAGATTCTCATTCTCCTCTGTTATATTTGGTGGCTTATAGCAGACCCCCAGTAATATTTTATTATTATTTTTTGCCCCCTCTATCTCTACCCACATGGACTTGACCCCCTCTACTCCCTCTCCTATATCTTCCCTTAGTCTGGGTTTTAGACATGACTTTACATATAAGCAGACTCCTCCGCCTTTCCCCTGTTTCCGGTCCCGTCTAAATAAACTATAATCTATTAAATTTACCGCCCAGTCGTAGCTATCGTCTAGCCAAGTCTCTGTTATACCTACGATGTCATACCTCTCCTCCGATATAAGCGCCCGCAGCTCATCCGCCTTATTGGTCAGGCTTCTTGCATTGTTCAGCATGCAAGATAAAACTTTGGGGTTATTTAGCATCCTATTCTTCTCTAACGATCTAACTGTACTATCCCCACCCCCCTCTCCACCCTCATTATATTCACTTCTCCCCTTCCCCCTTGCTTGCCTCACATCCCACCTATTTCCTTGGTTTCCCCCCCCCCCCCCCCGTCTCTAGTTTAATGCCCCGTCTCATGCTGCACATAACACATCTGCATCTCTGGCTGCTAAGGGCATAAAAGGGGACAAATTTATGGTGTGGCACCCATGCTCCCCTGACCTCCACCCCATTGAGAACCTCTGGAGCATCATCAAAAGGAGTGTCTATGATGGCGGGAGGCAGTTCACATCTAAGCAACAGCTCTGGGAGGGTATTCTGTCCTCATGCAAAACAATTGAAGCAGAAACCATCCAAAACCTGACAAATTCAATGGACGAGAGAGTTCAGAAGCTCCTTTCGAACAAGGGGTCCTATGTGCAAATGTAACATCAACTAGAATAAAGTTTTGAGTTGAAAACTGTTTGATTTAAGTTATTAATAACCTGCTAATGCTTATAATTTCAAAAATGACCATTTTTTTGTTCTTTATTAAAATGAAAAGGTTGAAAACTCTGCAAAAGGTTGGAACATGCATTTTGAGTGCAGTTTAAGTTTTTTATTTTTTAAAATATATACTGTTATCATAGGCAGTTTGTACAAAAACCTTTCAATTATACTCTAATAGTTATTTGACTGGAAAATTACAATGACTGCAATTCATATAGGTAATTTGGGAAAATCTGAGAAAATATTATTTGCATAATAATTTGGAACACAGTGTAATGCTCCATACCGAATAATGGGTCCCATAAATGCCCCATACAGTACAATGGACCCCATATATTGCTCCAAACTGAATGATTGATCTCATATAATGCTTCATATAGAATAACATACCCCATATAATGCAAAATACAGAGTAAAGAACCTCATATATTGCCCCATACAGAACAGTGGGCCTCATATAATGCTCCATATACAATAATGGGCCCCATATAATGCTCCAAACACAATAATGGGAGCCATATAAGGCTACATACCGAATAATGGGCCCAATATAATGCTCCATACAGAATAATGGAACCCATATAATGCTTCATAGTGAATAATGGGCCCAATATAATGCCCCAAACAGTAAAATGGACCCAATATATTGCTCCATACTGAATAATATACCTCATATAATGCTCCATACAGAATAATGGACCCCAAATAATGCTTCATAAGGAATAAAGGACCCCATATACTGCCCCATAAAGAATAATGGACCCCATATAATGCTCAATATAGAAAAGAGAACCCCATATATTGCCTCATACAGAATAATCGGCCTCAGATAATGATCCATATAGAATAATGGCCCCGTATAATACTCATAATAGAATAAAGAACCCCATATATTGCTCCATACCGAATAATGGGCCTCATATAATGTCCCATAAAGTACAATGGACCACATATATTGCTCCATACCGAATAATGAGCCTCATATAATGCTTCATACAGAATAATGGGCCCAATATAAAGCTCCATACAGAATAATGGAACCCATTTAATACTCCATGCCGAATTATGGGCCCCATATAAAGCCCATACAACACAATGAACCCCATATATTGCTCCATACTGAATAATGGACCTCATATAATGATTCATACAAAATAATGGGCCCCCAATAATACTCAAAACAGAATAAAGAACCCCATATGTTGCCCCATACAGAATAATGGGCCTCAGATAATACTCTATATAGAAAAATGAGCCCCGTATAATATTCTGAACAGAATAAAGAACCCCATATATTGCTCCATACAGCATAATGGGACCAATATAATGTTCCATACAGAATAATGGAACCCATACAATGTTCCAAATAATGGGTCCAATATAATGCCCCGTTAAGTGCAATACACCCCATATATTGCTCCATACAGAATAATGGGCCTCATATAATTCTTCATACAGAAGAATGCGCCCAATGTAAAGCTCCATACAGAATAATGAAACCCATTTAATGATCCATGCCGAGTAAAGGGCCCCAAATATTGCCCCATATAGTAACATAGTAACATAGTTTGTAAAGCCGAATAAAGACTTGCGTCCATCAAGTTCGACCTGTTAGTTCTGTAATTGCTAAAGTTGATCCAGAGGAGGGCAAAAACCCCAAATGATTTAGCCAATCTTCACCTGAGGAAAAATTCCCTCCCGACTCTGAAACCAGCAGTCAGAATAAATCCCTGTATCAACCTACTATTTTATTTTATTTTTAAGTATACGCTGAAATCTGCCTGGTATCTAGAAATGCATCCAGTCCCCGCTTGAACTGGTTTAATGAATCTGACATTACCGTCTTCTCACTCAGTGAATTCCATATTCTCACTGCTCTTACTGTAAAGAACCCCTTCCTATGCTGGTGCTGGAACCTTTTCTCTTCCAGTCTTAGTGAATGCCCTCTTGTTACCGTAATATCCCTCATTTTGAACAAATCCTGGGCAAGGTCTCTATACTGTCCCCTAACATATTTGTACACATTTATTATGTCCCCACTCAACCTTCTCTTTTCCAGGCTGAATAGTCCTAGTTTTGCCAACCTCTCTGGGTATTGCAGTCCCTCCATTCCCTTTATTAATTTTGTTGCCCTCCTTTGTACCTTTTCAAGCTCATTTATATCCTTTCTATATATTGGGGCCCATAACTGAGCACAGTACTCCAAGTGTGGTCTGACCAGTGCTTTGTACAGTGGAAGAACAATGTTCTCATCCTTTGCAGCTATACCTCTTCTGATACATCCCATCACCCTGTTTGCCCTTACAGCAGCGGCCTGACTTTGGGCACTCCAATTTAGTTTGCTATCAATTAAGATGCCCAAGTCCTTCTCCATCTCTGAATGCCCCAATGATTTCCCATTCAGTGAGTACTGGTGACTTCCATTTTTCCTTCCCATATGTATGACCTTACATTTCTCCTCATTAAACCTCATTTGCCATTTAATGCTCCACCTACCAGCTTATCCAAATCCCTCTGTAGGTCTTCACTATCCTCTTTTGTATTAATTGTTTTACATAACTTTGTGTCATCTGCAAATATTGATATTTTACTATTTATCTCGTTGACTATGTCGTTAATAAAGATATTAAATAACATTGGGCCTAGTACAGACCCCTGTGGTACCCCACTAGTGACGCTTACCCAATCTGAGTATATTCCATTTATAACCACCCTCTGCCTTCTGTCCTTTAGCCAGTTAGCTACCCACTTGCAAACATTTTCCCCCAGCGCCATCATTCTCATTTTGTATACCAACCTATTATGTGGCACGCTATCGAACGCTTTTGAGAAGTCGAGATACACGACATCCAATGGTTCCCCCTGATCTACTCGAGAGCTAACCTCCTCGTAGAAGTCAATCAGGTTTGTTTGGCAGGAGCGATTCCTCATGAATCCATGTTGGTTCGGGATTAAAAGATTATTAGCATCAAGATGCTCCGTAATTGCCTCTTTAATGAAGCTTTCAAAAATTTGGCCCACAACGGACGTCAGACTCACCGGCCGATAGTTTCCGGCGTCACTTTTCGCTCCCTTTTTGAATATTGGCACTACATTCGCCTGTCGCCAATCAAGTGGTACAGACCCAGTCTCAACAGAGTCCTTAAATATAAGATATAACGGTCTGTCTATCACATTACTTAGTTCCCTTAGTACCCATGGGTGTATGCCATCAGGTCCTGGTGATTTGTTTATTTTAATGTTACTGAGGCGTTTCTGTACCCCAGCTTGGGTTAGATTTGTCATACTTAGTGGAGGATTAAGCTTGTCACTTCTCATTTCTCCTGTTAGTTCTATTTCCTTTGTGAAAGTTGTCGAAAAAAAAATATTTAATAGATTAGCTTTATCCTCATCTTTCTCTATGATTTTGCCTTCCTCACTTTTTATCGGTCCAATATTATCCGATTTAATCCTTTTACTATTTATATACGTAAAGAACAGTTTGGGATTTGATCTACTTTCCCTAGAAATACGTTTCTCTGTTTCCTCCTTCGCTATTTTTATTTGTTTTTTACAGGTTCTCGTTTTTTCCTTGTAACACATTAGTGCCTCCTTAATGTTTTCCTGTTTTAATCTCTTGAATGCCTCTTTTTTGCTATTTAACGCCCCTTTTACGTTCTTGTTCAACCATGTTGTTGGTTTCCTCTTATTTCTGGCCCTTTTATTCCCATACGGTATATACCTCTCGCACTGAGTATTCAGAATTCTTTTGAAGGTTTCCCATTTACTATTCGTATTCCATTGATTAAGTACTTTGTCCCAGTCAATAAGTTGAAGGTTTTCTATCAGCTGATCAAACTTCGCCCTCCTAAAGTTTAATGTTTTTGTTGTTCCCTTATTGATAATCCTACTGAAGGGCATTTTGAAGTCGATAATATTATGATCGCTATTACCTAGGTGCCCCCCTATCTGTACCTCAGTTATTCTATCAGGCCTATTAGTCAATATTAAGTCCAACACGGTCTTCCCTCTCGTTGGTTCCTGCACTAGTTGGGAGAGATAATTATCCTTAATATTTGTCAAGAACCTTTTTCCTTTCTGAGATCTACAGGTTTCTATTTCCCAGTCAATATCCGGGTAGTTGAAATCCCCCATTACAATCACTTCATTATGTTTTGCTACTTTGTCTATTTGTCCTAATAGCAGATTCTCATTCTCCTCTGTTATATTTGGTGGCTTATAGCAGACCCCCAGTAATATTTTATTATTATTTTTTGCCCCCTCTATCTCTACCCACATGGACTTGACCCCCTCTACTCCCTCTCCTATATCTTCCCTTAGTCTGGGTTTTAGACATGACTTTACATATAAGCAGACTCCTCCGCCTTTCCCCTGTTTCCGGTCCCGTCTAAATAAACTATAATCTATTAAATTTACCGCCCAGTCGTAGCTATCGTCTAGCCAAGTCTCTGTTATACCTACGATGTCATACCTCTCCTCCGATATAAGCGCCCGCAGCTCATCCGCCTTATTGGTCAGGCTTCTTGCATTGTTCAGCATGCAAGATAAAACTTTGGGGTTATTTAGCATCCTATTCTTCTCTAACGATCTAACTGTACTATCCCCACCCCCCTCTCCACCCTCATTATATTCACTTCTCCCCTTCCCCCTTGCTTGCCTCACATCCCACCTATTTCCTTGGTTTCCCCCCCCCCCCCCCCCGTCTCTAGTTTAATGCCCCGTCTCATGCTGCACATAACACATCTGCATCTCTGGCTGCTAAGGGCATAAAAGGGGACAAATTTATGGTGTGGCACCCATGCTCCCCTGACCTCCACCCCATTGAGAACCTCTGGAGCATCATCAAAAGGAGTGTCTATGATGGCGGGAGGCAGTTCACATCTAAGCAACAGCTCTGGGAGGGTATTCTGTCCTCATGCAAAACAATTGAAGCAGAAACCATCCAAAACCTGACAAATTCAATGGACGAGAGAGTTCAGAAGCTCCTTTCGAACAAGGGGTCCTATGTGCAAATGTAACATCAACTAGAATAAAGTTTTGAGTTGAAAACTGTTTGATTTAAGTTATTAATAACCTGCTAATGCTTATAATTTCAAAAATGACCATTTTTTTGTTCTTTATTAAAATGAAAAGGTTGAAAACTCTGCAAAAGGTTGGAACATGCATTTTGAGTGCAGTTTAAGTTTTTTATTTTTTAAAATATATACTGTTATCATAGGCAGTTTGTACAAAAACCTTTCAATTATACTCTAATAGTTATTTGACTGGAAAATTACAATGACTGCAATTCATATAGGTAATTTGGGAAAATCTGAGAAAATATTATTTGCATAATAATTTGGAACACAGTGTAATGCTCCATACCGAATAATGGGTCCCATAAATGCCCCATACAGTACAATGGACCCCATATATTGCTCCAAACTGAATGATTGATCTCATATAATGCTTCATATAGAATAACATACCCCATATAATGCAAAATACAGAGTAAAGAACCTCATATATTGCCCCATACAGAACAGTGGGCCTCATATAATGCTCCATATACAATAATGGGCCCCATATAATGCTCCAAACACAATAATGGGAGCCATATAAGGCTACATACCGAATAATGGGCCCAATATAATGCTCCATACAGAATAATGGAACCCATATAATGCTTCATAGTGAATAATGGGCCCAATATAATGCCCCAAACAGTAAAATGGACCCAATATATTGCTCCATACTGAATAATATACCTCATATAATGCTCCATACAGAATAATGGACCCCAAATAATGCTTCATAAGGAATAAAGGACCCCATATACTGCCCCATAAAGAATAATGGACCCCATATAATGCTCAATATAGAAAAGAGAACCCCATATATTGCCTCATACAGAATAATCGGCCTCAGATAATGATCCATATAGAATAATGGCCCCGTATAATACTCATAATAGAATAAAGAACCCCATATATTGCTCCATACCGAATAATGGGCCTCATATAATGTCCCATAAAGTACAATGGACCACATATATTGCTCCATACCGAATAATGAGCCTCATATAATGCTTCATACAGAATAATGGGCCCAATATAAAGCTCCATACAGAATAATGGAACCCATTTAATACTCCATGCCGAATTATGGGCCCCATATAAAGCCCATACAACACAATGAACCCCATATATTGCTCCATACTGAATAATGGACCTCATATAATGATTCATACAAAATAATGGGCCCCCAATAATACTCAAAACAGAATAAAGAACCCCATATGTTGCCCCATACAGAATAATGGGCCTCAGATAATACTCTATATAGAAAAATGAGCCCCGTATAATATTCTGAACAGAATAAAGAACCCCATATATTGCTCCATACAGCATAATGGGACCAATATAATGTTCCATACAGAATAATGGAACCCATACAATGTTCCAAATAATGGGTCCAATATAATGCCCCGTTAAGTGCAATACACCCCATATATTGCTCCATACAGAATAATGGGCCTCATATAATTCTTCATACAGAAGAATGCGCCCAATGTAAAGCTCCATACAGAATAATGAAACCCATTTAATGATCCATGCCGAGTAAAGGGCCCCAAATATTGCCCCATATAGTAACATAGTAACATAGTTTGTAAAGCCGAATAAAGACTTGCGTCCATCAAGTTCGACCTGTTAGTTCTGTAATTGCTAAAGTTGATCCAGAGGAGGGCAAAAACCCCAAATGATTTAGCCAATCTTCACCTGAGGAAAAATTCCCTCCCGACTCTGAAACCAGCAGTCAGAATAAATCCCTGTATCAACCTACTATTTTATTTTATTTTTAAGTATACGCTGAAATCTGCCTGGTATCTAGAAATGCATCCAGTCCCCGCTTGAACTGGTTTAATGAATCTGACATTACCGTCTTCTCACTCAGTGAATTCCATATTCTCACTGCTCTTACTGTAAAGAACCCCTTCCTATGCTGGTGCTGGAACCTTTTCTCTTCCAGTCTTAGTGAATGCCCTCTTGTTACCGTAATATCCCTCATTTTGAACAAATCCTGGGCAAGGTCTCTATACTGTCCCCTAACATATTTGTACACATTTATTATGTCCCCACTCAACCTTCTCTTTTCCAGGCTGAATAGTCCTAGTTTTGCCAACCTCTCTGGGTATTGCAGTCCCTCCATTCCCTTTATTAATTTTGTTGCCCTCCTTTGTACCTTTTCAAGCTCATTTATATCCTTTCTATATATTGGGGCCCATAACTGAGCACAGTACTCCAAGTGTGGTCTGACCAGTGCTTTGTACAGTGGAAGAACAATGTTCTCATCCTTTGCAGCTATACCTCTTCTGATACATCCCATCACCCTGTTTGCCCTTACAGCAGCGGCCTGACTTTGGGCACTCCAATTTAGTTTGCTATCAATTAAGATGCCCAAGTCCTTCTCCATCTCTGAATGCCCCAATGATTTCCCATTCAGTGAGTACTGGTGACTTCCATTTTTCCTTCCCATATGTATGACCTTACATTTCTCCTCATTAAACCTCATTTGCCATTTAATGCTCCACCTACCAGCTTATCCAAATCCCTCTGTAGGTCTTCACTATCCTCTTTTGTATTAATTGTTTTACATAACTTTGTGTCATCTGCAAATATTGATATTTTACTATTTATCTCGTTGACTATGTCGTTAATAAAGATATTAAATAACATTGGGCCTAGTACAGACCCCTGTGGTACCCCACTAGTGACGCTTACCCAATCTGAGTATATTCCATTTATAACCACCCTCTGCCTTCTATCCTTTAGCCAGTTAGCTACCCACTTGCAGACATTTTTCCCCAGCCCCATCATTCTCATTTTGTATACCAACCTATTATGTGGCACGCTATCGAACGCTTTTGAGAAGTCGAGATACACGACATCCACTGGTTCCCCCTGATCTACTCGAGAGCTAACCTCCTCGTAGAAGTCAATCAGGTTTGTTTGGCAGGAGCGATTCCTCATGAATCCATGTTGGTTCGGGATTAAAAGATTATTAGCATCAAGATGCTCCGTAATTGCCTCTTTAATGAAGCTTTCAAAAATTTTGCCCACAACGGACGTCAGACTCACCGGCCGATAGTTTCCGGCGTCACTTTTTGCTCCCTTTTTGAATATTGGCACTACATTCGCCTGTCGCCAATCAAGTGGTACAGACCCAGTCTCAACAGAGTCCTTAAATATAAGATATAACGGTCTGTCTATCACATTACTTAGTTCCCTTAGTACCCGTGGGTGTATGCCATCAGGTCCTGGTGATTTGTTTATTTTAATGTTACTGAGGCGTTTCTGTACCCCAGCTTGGGTTAGATTAGTCATACTTAGTGGAGGATTAAGCTTGTCACTTCTCATTTCTCCTGTTAGTTCTATTTCCTTTGTGAAAGTTGTCGAAAAAAAAATATTTAATAGATTAGCTTTATCCTCATCTTTCTCTATGATTTTGCCTTCTTCTCTTTTTATCGGTCCAATATTATCCGATTTAATCCTTTTTCTATTTATATACGTAAAGAACAGTTTGGGATTTGATCTACTTTCCCTAGCAATACGTCTCTCTGTTTCCTCCTTCGCTATTTTTATTTGTTTTTTACAGGTTTTCGTTTTTTCCTTGTAACACATTAGTGCCTCCTTACTGTTTTCCTGTTTTAATCTCTTGAATGCCTCTTTTTTGCTATTTAACGCCCCTTTTACGTTCTTGTTCAACCATATTGGTTTCCTCTTATTTCTGGCCCTTTTATTCCCATACGGTATATACTTCTCGCACTGAGTATTCAGAATTCTTTTGAAGGTTTCCCATTTACTATTCGTATTCCTATGATTAAGAACTTTGTCCCAGTCAATAAGTTGAAGGTTTTCTATCAGCTGATCAAACTTCGCCCTCCTAAAGTTTAATGTTTTTGTTGTTCCCTTATTGATAACCCTACTGAAGGGCATTTTGAAGTCGATAATATTATGATCGCTATTACCTAGGTGCCCCCCTATCTGTACCTCAGTTATTCTATCAGGCCTATTAGTCAATATTAAGTCCAACACGGCCTTCCCTCTCGTTGGTTCCTGCACTAGTTGGGAGAGATAATTATCCTTAATATTTGTCAAGAACCTTTTTCCTTTCTGAGATCTACAGGTTTCTGTTTCCCAGTCAATATCCGGGTAGTTGAAATCCCCCATTACAATCACTTCATTATGTTTTGCTACTTTGTCTATTTGTCCTAATAGCAGATTCTCATTCTCCTCTGTTATATTTGGTGGCTTATAGCAGACCTCCAGTAATATTTTATTATTATTTTTTGTCCCCTCTATCTCTACCCACATGGACTCGACCCCCTCTACTCCCTCTCCTATATCTTCCCTTAGTCTGGGCTTTAGACATGACTTTACACATAAGCAGACTCCTCCGCCTTTCCCCTGTTTCCGGTCCCTTCTAAATAAACTATAATCTAATAAATTTACCGCCCAGTCATAGCTATCGTCTAGCCAAGTCTCTGTTATACCTACGATGTCATACCTCTCCTCCGATATAAGCGCCCGCAGCTCATCCGCCTCATTGGTCATATAGTACAATAGACTCCATATAATGCTCCATACAGAATAAATAACCCCATATATTGCCCCATACAGAATGATGGGCCTCATATAATGCTCCATATAGAATAATGGGCTCCATATAATGCTCTAAACAGAATAAAGGACCCATATAATGCTTCATACAGAATAATGGGCCCAATATAATGTCCATACAGAATAATAGGCTCC
The DNA here is from genome assembly GCF_046119375.1 of Phyllobates terribilis. Taxonomy (NCBI): domain Eukaryota; kingdom Metazoa; phylum Chordata; class Amphibia; order Anura; family Dendrobatidae; genus Phyllobates; species Phyllobates terribilis. The sequence continues at coordinate 314,199,568 of NW_027362765.1, forward strand.
ATATAATGCCCCATATAGTACAATGGACCGACCCGATATAATGCTCCATACAGAATAATGGACCCCATATATTGCTCCATACAGAATATTGGGCCTCATATAATGCTCCATACAGAATAATGTGCCCTGTATAATGCTCCATACAGAATAAAGAAACACATATATTGCTCAATACAGAATAATGGTGCTTGTTTAATGCTCCATATAGATTAATTGGCCCCATATAATGCTCCATACAGAATAATGGGCCCAATATAATGCTCCATACAGAATAATGGAACCCATATAATGCTCCATACCGAATAATGGGCCCCATATAATGCCCGGTAAAGTACAATGGACCCCAAATTTTTCTTCATACAGAATAATGTGCCTCATATAATGCTCCATATACAATAATGGGCCCCATATAATGCTTCATACAGAATAAAGTACCCCATTTATTGTTCCATATAGAATAATGAACCCCATATATTGCTCCATATAGAATAATGAACCCCATATATTGATCCATATAGAATAATGGGACTCATATAATGCTACATATAGAATAATAGCCCCGTATAATACTCTAAACAGAATAAAGAACCCCATATATTGCTCCATACAGAATAATGGGCCTCATATAATGTCCCATAAAGTACAATGGACCACATATATTGCTCCATACCGAATAATGAGCCTCACATAATGCTTCATACAGAATAATGGTTGCAATGTAAAACTCCGTAAAGAATAATGGAACCCATTTAATACTCCATGCCGAATTATGGGCCCATATAATGCCCCATACAACACAATGAACCCCATATATTGCTCCATACTGAATAATGGACCTCATATAATGCTTCATACAAAATAATGGTCCCCCAATAATACTCCAAACAGAATAAAGAACCCCATATGTTGCCCCATACAGAATAATAGGCCTCAGATAATATTCCATATAGAAAAATGTGCCGCGAATAAAATAATAAAGAACCCCATATATTGCTCCATGCAGCATAATAGGACCACTATAATGTTCCATACAGAATAATAGAACCCATACAATGCTCCATACCGAATAATGGGCCCAATATAATGCCCCGTAAAGTACAAGGCACCCCATATATTGCTCCATACAGAATAATGGGCCTCATATAAAGCTTCATACAGAAGAATGGGCCCAATATAAAGCTCCATACAGAATAATGGAACCCATTTAATGATCCATGCCGAATAATGGGACCCCAAATATTGCCCCATATAGTACAATAGACTCCATATAATGCTCCATACAGAATAATTAACCCCATATATTGCCCCATACAGAATAATGGGCCTCATATAATGCTCTATATAGAATAATGGGCTCCATATAATGCTCTAAACAGAATAAAGGACCCATATAATGCTTCATGCAGCATAATGGGCCCAATATAAAGATCCATACAGCATAATGGAACCAATTTAATGCTCCATACCGAATAATGGGCTCCATATAATGCCCTATATAGTACAATGGACCCCATATAATGCTCCATACAGAATAATGAACCCCATATATTGCTCCATATAGAATATTGGGCCTCATATAATGCTCCATACAGAATAATGTGCCCTGTATAATGCTCCATACAGAATAAAGAAACCCATATATTGCTCAATACAGAATAATGGTGCTTGTTTAATGCTCCATATAGAATAATGGGCCCCATATAATGCTCCATACAGAATAATGGGCCCAATATAATGCTCCATACAGAATAATGGAACCCATATAATGCTCCATACCGAATAATGGGCCCCATATAATGCCCGGTAAAGTACAATGGACCCAAAATTTTCCTTCATATAGAATTATGTGCCTCATATAATGCTCCATGTACAATAATGGGCCCCATATAATGCTCCATACAGAATAAAGTACCCAATTTATTGTTCCATATAGAATAATGAACCCCATAAATTGCTCCATATAGAATAATGAACCCCATATATTGATCCATATAGAATAATGGGACTCATATAATACTGCATATAGAATAATGGCCCCGTATAATACTCTAAACAGAATAAAGAACCCCATATATTGCTCCATACAGTATAATGGGCCTCATATATTGCTCTATATAGAATAATGGGCCACATATAATGTTCCAATCAGAATAATGGGACCCATATAATGCTCCATATGGAATAATGAGCATAATATAATGCTCCATATAGAAAAATAGAACCCATATAATGCTCCATAGCGAATGGCCCCAATATAATGCCCCATATAATACAATGAACCCCATATATTGCTACATACTGAATAATGGACCTCATATAATGCTCCATACAGAATAGTAGACCCCATATAATGCTCCATAAAGGATAAAGAAACCCATATATTGCACCATACAGAACAATGGTCCTCATATAATGCTCCACATAGAATAGCGGACCCTGTATAATGCTCGATGCAGAATAATGAACCCATATAATGCTACATAAAGAATAAAGAACACCATATGTTGCCCCATACAGAATAATTGGACCCCATATAATGCTCCATACAGAATAAAGAGCCCAAGATATTGCCCCATACAGAATAATGGGCCTCAGATAATATTCCAAACAGAATAAAGTACCTCATATATTGCTCCATACAGCATAATGGGCCCAATATAATGTTCCATACAGAATAATAAAACCCATATAATGCTACATACCAAATAAAGGACCCCGTATAATGCCCCGTAAAGTACAATGGACCCCATATATTGTTCTGTGCAGAATAATGGGCATCATATAATGCTCCATATAGAATAAAGGGCCCCGTATAATACTCCATACAGAATAAAGAACCCATGTAATGCTCCATACAAAATAAAGAACCCCATTTATTGCCACATAGAGAATTATGGACTTCATATAAAGCTCCATATAGAATAATAGGCCCCGTATAATGCTCCATACAGAATAATAAAACCCATTTAATGCTACATGCTAAATTATGGTCTCCATATAATGCCCCATACAGTACAATGGACCCCATATAATGCTCCATACAGAATAAATAACCCCATATATTGCCCCATACAGAATAATGGGCTTCATATAATGCTCCATATAGATTAATGGGCCCCATATAATGCTCCAAACAGAATAATGGACCCATATAATGCATCATACAGAAAAATGGGCCCAATAAAAAGCTCTATACAGAATCATGGAACCCATTTAATGCTACATACCGAGTAATGGGTCTCATAAAATGCTTTATACAGAATAATGGGACCAATATAAAGGTCCATACTGAATAATGGAACCCATTTATTGCTCCATACAGAATAATTGGCCCAAAATACTGCCCATGCAGTACAATGGACAGTATATAATGCTCCATACAGAATAATGTACCCCATATATTGCTCCATACAGATAATGGGCCTCATACAATGCTCTATACAGAATAAAGTGCACTGTATAATGCTCCATACAGAATAACGAACCCCATATATTGCTCCATACAGAATAATGGGGGCTATTTAGTGCTCCATATAGAATAATGGGCCCCATATAATGCTCCATGCAGAATAATGGGCCTCATATAATGATCCATACAGAAGAATAATGGCCCAATATAATGCCCCATATAGACTAATGATCCCCCTATAATACTCCAAACAGAATAAAGATACGCATATATTGCTCCATACAGAATAATGGGCCCAATATAATGTTCTATACAGAATAATGGAACCCATATATTGCTTCGTGCAGAATAATGGGCCTCATATAATGATCCATATGGAATAATGGGCCCGTATTATACTCCATACAGAATAAAGAACCAATATAATGCTCTATACAGAATAAAGAAACCCATATAATGCCCCATACAGAATAATGGACCCCATATAATGCTCCATACAGAATAAAGAACCCATATAATGCTCCATACAGAATAACAAAAAACCAATTTGATGCTTCATGCCAAATTATGGGCCCAATATAATGCCCCATACAGTACAATGGACCCCACATAATGCTCCATACAGAATATAGAACCCCATATATTGCTCCATACAGCATAATGGGCCCAATATAATGTTCCATACAGAATAATGGGTCATATATGATGCTCCATATAGAATAATGGGCCCCATATAATGCATGAAACAGAATAATGGACCCATATTTGCTTCGTACAGAATAATGAGCCCAATATAAAGCTCTATACAGTATAATGGAACCCATCTAATGCTCCATACCGAATAATGGGCACTATATAATGCCCCAAACAGTACAATGGACAGCATATAATGCTCCAAACAGAATAATGTACCCCGTATAATGCTCCATACAGAATAAAGAACCCCATATATTGCGCCATACTGAATAATTGGGGTAATTTAATGCTCTATATAGAATAATGGGCCCCATATAATGCTCCATACAGATTAATTGGCCCCACATAATGCTCCATATCGAATAACGGGCCCCATATAATGCCCCGTGAAGTACAATGGACCCCATATATTGCTCCTTACAGAATAATGTGCCTCATATAATTCTCCATATAGAATAACGGGCCTTGTACAATGATCCATACAGATTAAAGAACCTCATATATTGCTCCATATAGAATAATGGGCCTCGCGTAATACTCCATACAGAATAAAGGACCCCATATATTGCTTCATATAGAATATTGAACCTCATATATTGCTCCATATAGAATAATGGGCACCGTATAATACTCCAAACAGAATAAAGTACCCCATATATTGCTCCATATAGAATAATAGGCTTCATATAATGCGCCATATAGAGTAATGGACCCCCTATAATGCTCCAAACAGAATATTGAGACCCATATAATGCTCCAGACGGAATAATGAGCCCCATATAATGCTCCATACAGAAAAATGGAACCCAAATAATGCCACATACAGTACAATTGACCCCATATATTGCTCCATACTGAATAATGGACCTCAAATACTGCTCCATACAGAATAATAGACCCCTTATTATGATTCATACATAATAAAGAACTCCATATATTGCACCATACAGAATAATGGGCCTCATAAAATGCACCATATAGAATAATGGGTCTTGTATAATGCTTCATACAGAATAAAGAACCCATATAATGCTCCATAAAGAATAAAGAACCCCATATATTGCCCCATACTGATTAATGGACCACATATAATGCTCCATACAGAATAAAGATCCCCATGTATTGCCCCATTCAGAGAAATGGTCCTCAGATAATGCTCCATATAGAATAATGGGCCCCTTATAATACTCCATACAGAACACTGAACTCCATATATTGTTCCATATAGAATAATGGGCCTCACAAAATGCCCATATAGAATAATGGTCCCCGTATAATACTCCAAACAAAATAAAGATCCCCATATATTGCTCTATACAGCATAATGGGCCCAATATAATGTTCCATACTGAATAATAGAACCCATATAATGCTTCATACAGAATAATGGGCCCAATATAAAGCTCTATACAGAATAATGGAACCCAGTTCATCATCCATGCCATAAAATGGGCCCCATATAATGCCCCATACAGTACAATGGACCCCATATAATGCTTCATACAGAATAAAGCACCCTATATGTTGCCCAATGCAGAAAAAAGGGCATCCAATAGTGCTTAATATAGGATAATGGGCCCCATATAATGCTCCAAACAGATTAATGGACCCATATAATGCTTCATACAGAATAATGGGCCAAACATAAAGCTTCGTACAGAATAATAAAACCCGCTTAAGGCTCCATTCCGAATAATGGGCCCCATAAAATGACCCATACATTGCAATGGACCCCATAAAATGCTCCATACAGAATAATTGACCCCATATATTGCTCCATACAGAATAATGGGCCTCATATAATGCTCCATACAGAATAATGTACCCTTTATAATGCTTCATACAGAACAAAGATCATAATATATTGCTCCATAAAGAATAATGAGGCTCATATAATGCTCCATATATAATAATGGGCCCCATATAATGCTCCATTCAGAATAATGGGCCCCATATAATGCTCCATACAGAATAATGGTCCCTATATTATGCTCCCTACAGAATAATGGGCCAAATATAATGCTCCATACAGAAAAATGGAACCCATATAATAGTCCATACCAAATAATGGGCCCCATATAATGCCCTGTAAAGTACAATAGACCCCATATATTGCTCCTTTCAGAATAATGGGCCTCATATAATGTTCCATATTGAATAATGGGCCCCATATAATGCTCCAAACAGAATAATGGGAACCATATAATACTCCATAAGTAATAATGGGCTCAATATAATGCTCCATAAAGAGCAATGGAACAGATATAATGCTCCATATCAAATAATGGGCCCAATATAATGCCCTATACACTACAATGGACGCTAAATATTGCACCATACAGATCAATGGAACCCATATAATGCTCCGTACCGAAAATAGAACCCCATATATTGCCCCATACTGAATAATGGGCCTCATATAATGCTCATTATAGAATACTGGGCCCCCTGGAATATTCCAAACAGAATAAAGAACCCCATATATTGCTCCATACAGAATAATGGGCCCAATATAATGTTCCATACAGAATAATGGAACCCATGTAATGCTCCATACCAAATAATGGGCCCCATTTAATGCCCAGTAAAGAACAATGAACCCCATATATTGCTCCGTACAGAATAATGGGCCTCATATAATGCTCTATATAGAATAATTGTCCCTGTATAATGCTCCATACAGGGTAAAGAACCCATATAATGCTCCAAACACAATAATGGACCTTTATAAAGCTTCATACAGAATAATGCTTCCAATAGAAAGCTCCATACAGAATGATAAAACCCATTTAGTGCTCCATGCCGAATTATGGGCCCAATATAATGCCCCATACAGTACAATGGACACAATATAATGCTCCATACAGAATAATGTACCCTTTATAATGCTTCATACAGAACAAAGATCATAATATATTGCTCCATAAAGAATAACGAGGCTCATATAATGCTCCATATATAATAATGGGCCCCATATAATGCTCTATTCAGAATAATGGGCCCCATATAATGCTGCATACAGAAAAATGGTCCCTATATTATGCTCCCTACAGAATAATGGGCCAAATATAATGCTCCATACAGAAAAATGGAACACATATAATGGTCCATACCAAACAATATGCCCCATATAATGCCCTGTAAAGTACAATAGACTCCATATATTGTTCCATTCAGAATAATAGGCCTCATATAATGTTCCATATTGAATAATGGGCCCCATATAATGCTCCAAACAGAATAATGGGACCCATATAATACTCCATACGTAATAATGGGCTTCAATATAATGCTCCATAAACAACAGTGGAACAGATATATTGTTCCATACCAAATAATGGGCCCAATATAATGCCCCCATACAGTACAATGGACCCTAAATATTGCACCATACAGATTAATGGACCCCATATAATGTTCCATACCGAAAAAAGAACCCCATATATTGCCCCATACAGAATAATGGGCCTCATATAATGCTCATTATAGAATACTGGGCCCCCTGGAATATTCCAAACAGAATAAAGAATCCCATATATTGCTCCATACAGAATAATGGGCCCAATATAATGTTCCATACAGAATAATGGGACCCATATAATACTCCATACGTAATAATGGGCTTCAATATAATGCTCCATAAACAACAGTGGAACAGATATAATGCTCCATACCAAATAATGGGCCCAATATAATGCCCCATACAGTACAATGGACCCTAAATATTGCACCATACAGATTAATGGACCCCATATAATGTTCCATACCGAAAAAAGAACCACATATATTGCCCCATACAGAATAATGGGCCTCATATAATGCTCATTATAGAATAATGAGCCCCCTGTAACATACCAAACAGAATAAAGAACCCCATATATTGCTCCATACAGAATAATGGGCCCAATATAATGTTCCATACAGAATAATGGAACCCATGTAATGCTCCATACCAAATAATGGGCCCCATTTAATGCCCAGTAAAGTACAATGAATTGCTCCGTACAGAATAATGGGCCTCATATATTGCTCTATATAGAATAATTGTCCCTGTATTATGCTCCATACAGGGTAAAGAACGCATATAATGCTCCAAAAACAATAATGGACCTTTATAAAGCTTCATACAGAATAATGCTTCCAATATAAAGCTCCATACAGAATGATAAAACCCATTTAGTGCTCCATGCAGAATTATGCGCTCAATATAATGCCCCATAAAGTACAATGGACAACATATAATGCTCCATACAGAATAATGAACCCCATATATTGCCCTATACAAAATAATGGGCCTCATATAATGTTCCAAAAAGAATAAGGGACCCATAAAATGCTTCATACAGAATAATGGGCCCAATATAAAAGCTCCATACAGAATAATGGAACCCATTTAATGCGCCATACCGAATAATGGACCACATATATTGCTACAGATAGAATATTAGGCCTCATATAATGCTCCATACAGAATAATGCGCCCTCTATTATGCTCCATACAGAATAAAGAACCCCATATATTGTTCCATACAGAATAAGGACCCCATGTAATGCTCCATACAGATTAATGGGCCCAATATAATGCTCCATAAAGAATAATGGAACCCATATAAAGCTCCATACTGAATAAAGGGACCCAAATAATGCCCCGTTAAGTACAATGGACCCCATATATTGCTCCTTACTGAATGATGGGCCTCACATAATGCTCCATATAGAGTAATGGGCCCCATATAATGCTCCATACAGAATAAAGAACCCCATATATTGCTCCATACAGAATAATGGGCCTCATATAATGCTCCATATAGAACAATGGTCCCCAAATAATGCTCCAAACAGCAAAATGGGACCAATATAAAGCTCCATGCGGAATAATGGGCCCAATATAATGCTCCATACAGTACAATGGACCCCATATAATGCTTCATACTAATTAATGGAACTCATATAATGCTCCATACAGAATAATGGACCCCATATAATGCTCTATGCAGAATAAAAAAAAAACATATATTGCCCAATACAGAATATGGGCCTCATATAATGCTACATATAGAATAATGGGCCGCATATAATACTGAAAACAGAATAAAGAACCCCATATATTGTTCAATACAGAATAATGGGCCCATTGTAATGTTACATACAGAACAATGGAACCAATATATTGCTCCATATCGAATAATGGGCCCCATATAATGCCCCGTAAAGTACAATGGATAACATATATTGCTCCGCACAGAATAATTGGCCTCATATAATGCTCCATATAGAATAATGGGCCCTGTGTAATGCTCCATGTAGAATAAGGAACACATATAATGCTCTATATAGAATAAAGAACCCCATATATCGCCCCATACAGAATAATGGACCCCATATAATGCTCCATAAAGAATAAACTACCCCATAAATTGCCCCATACAAAATAATGGGCTTCATATAATCCTCCATATAGAATAATAGGCCCCGTATAATGCTCCATACAGAATAATAATACCCATTTAATGCTCCATGACGAATTATGGGCCCAATATAATAAGCGCATACAGTACAATAGACCCCACAAAATGCTCAGTACAGAATAAAGTACCCCATATATTGTTCCATACAGAATAATGGGTCTTATATAATGCTTCATATAGAATAAGGGACCACATATAATACTCCAAACAGAATAATGGACCCAAATAATCCTTCATATAGAATAATGGGCCCAATATAAAGCTCTATACAGTACAATGGACCCCTTATAATTCTCCATAAAAAATAATGGACCCCATATATTGCTCCATACAGAGTAATCGGCCTCATATAATGATCCATACAGAATAATGTGCCCCGTATAATGCTCCATACAGAGAAATTGGGCTAATTTAATGCTCCATATCAAATAATGGACCCCATATAATGCCCCGTAAAGTACAATGGACCCCATATATTGCTTCATACAGAATAATGAACCTCATATAATGCTCCATATAGAATAATGGGACCCGTGTAATGCTCCATACAGAATAAAGAACCCCATTTATAGCTCCATATAAATTAATGGGCCTAATATAATGCTCCATATAGAATATTGGGCTACGTATAATAATCCATACAGAATAAAGAACCCAATATATAGCTCCATATAGAATAATGAACCCCATATATATCTCCATATAGAATAATGGGCCTCATATAATGCTCCATAAAGAACAATGGGCCCCATATAATACTCCATACAGACTAAAGAACCCAATATATTTCTCCATATAGAATAATGAACCCCATATATTGCTCCATATAGATTAATGTTCCTCATATAATGCTGCATATAGAATAAGAGGCCTCTTATAATACTCCAAATAGAATAAAGAACCCCATACATTGCCCCATAAAAAATAATGGGCCCCATATAATGTTCTATACAGAATAAAGAGCCCCATATATTGCCCCATACAGAATAACTGGCCTCAGATAATGCTCCATATAGAATAACGAGCCCCGTTTAATACTCCAAATAGAATAAAGAACCCCATATATTGCTCCATAGAGCATAATGGGCCCAATATAATGTTCCATACAGAATAATGGAATCCATATAATGCTCCATACCAAATAACTTGCTCCATATCATGCAAGTAAAGCACAATGGACCCCATATATTGCTCCATTCAGAATAATGTGCCTCATATAATGCTTCATACAGAATAAAGGGCCCAATATAAAGCTCCAAACAGAATAATGGAACCCATTTTATGCTTCATGCCGAATAATGGGCCCCATATAATGCCCCATACAGTACAATGGAACCCATATAATGCTCCATACCGAACAATGGACCTAATATAATGCTCCATACAGAATAATGGACCCCATATAAGGCTCCATACAGAATAAATAACCCCATATATTGCCCCATACAGAATAATGGGCCTCATATAATGCACCATATTGAATAATGGGCCCCCTATAATACTCCAAACAGATTAAAGTACCCTATATATTTCCATACAGAATAATGTGCCCAAAATAGTTTTCCGTACAGAATAATGGAACCCATATAATGCTCCATACCGAATAATGCGCCCCATATAATGTACCATAAAGTACAATGGACACCATATATTGCTCCGTACAGAATAATGGACCTCATATAATGCTCCATACAGAATAATGAAACCCATATATTGCTCCATACCGAATAAGGGGCCCAATATAATACCCCATACAGTAAAAAGGACCCTATATATTGCTCCATACTGAATAATGAACCTCATATAATGCTCCATACAGAATATCGGACTCCATATAATGCTCCATACAGAATAAAGAACCCCATATATTTCCCCATACAGAAAAATGAGCCTCACATAATGCTCCATATAGAATATAGAACCCATATAATGCTCCATAAAGAATAAACAACCCCATAAATTGCCCCATACAGCATGATGGGCCTCATATAATGCTCCATGCAGAATAAATAACCCCATATATTGCCCCATACAGAAAAATGGGCCTCAGATAATGCTGCATATAGAATAATGGGCCCGTATAATACGCCAAACTAATTAAAGAACCCCATATATTGCTCCATACAGCATACTGGGCCAATTATAATGTTCCATACAGAATAATGGAACCCATATAATGCTCCATACTGAATAATAGGCCCCATATAATGCCCCGTAAAGTACAATGGACCCCATATATTGCTCCATACAGAACAATGGACTCATATAATTCTTCATATAGAATAAAGGGCCCAATATAAAGCTCTATGCAAAATAGTATAACTCATTTAATGCTCCATGCCGAATAATGGGCCCCATATAATGCCCCGAAAGGTACAATGGACCCCATATATTGCTCTGTGCAGAATAATGGACTTCATATAATGCTCCATACAGAATAATAGACCGCATATAATGCTCCATACAGAATAAAGAACCCCATATATTGCTCCATACAGCATACTAGGCCAAATATAATGTTCCATACAGAATAATGGAACCTATATAATACTCAATACTGAATAATAGGCCCCATATAATGCCCCGTAAAGTACAATGGACCCCATATAATGTTCCATACAGAACAATGAACTCATATAATGCTTCATACAGAATAAAGGGCCCAATATAAAGCTTCATGCAAAATAATAGAACCCATTTAATGCTCCATGCCGAATAATGGGCCCCATATAATGCCCTGTAAGGTACAATGGACCCCATATATTGCTCCGTGCAGAATAATGGACCTCATATAATGCTCCATACAGAATAATGGACCGCATATAATGCTCCATACAGAATAAAGAACCCCATATATTGCCCCATACAGAATAATGGGTTTCAGATAATGCTCCATATAGAATAATGGACCCTGTATAATACTGTAAAAAGAATAAAGAACCCCATATATTGTTCCATACGTCATATTGTGCCCAATAAATTGTTACATACAGAATAATGGAACCCATATAATGCTCCATACCGGATAATGGGCCCCATATAATGCCCCTTAAAGTACAATGGACTCCATATATTGCTCCATAAAGAAAAATGGGCCTCATATATTGCTTCATACAGAATAATGGGCCCAAAATATAGTTCCACACATAATAATGGACCCCATATAATGCTCTATACAGAATAAAGAACCCCAAATATTGACCCATACAGAATAATGGGAGTCATATAATGCTCCACACAGAATAAAGACCCCCATATATTGATCCATGCAGGATAATAGGGCTCATTTAATGCTCCATATAGAATAATGGGCCCCATGTAATGCACCATTCAAAATAATAGGCCCCATATATTGCTCCATACAGAATAATGTGCCCAATATAATGCTCCATACAGAATAATGGAACCCAAATAATGCTCCATACCGAATAATGTACCTCATATAATGCTCCATTCAGAATAATGGGCCCCATATAATGCTCCATACAGAATAAAGAACCCCTACAAATTAATGGGCCTCATATAATGCTCCATATAGAATAATGGGCCCCGTATAATGCTCCATACAGAATAAAGAACCCCATATATTGCTCCATACAGAACAATGGGCCTCATATAATGCTCCATATAGAATAATGGGCCCCGTACAATACTTCAAACACAATAATAGGACCCATATAATGCTCCATACAGAATAATGGACCCCATATAATCCTCCATAAAGAATAAAGAACCCCATATTGCCCCATACAGAATAATGGTCATCATATAATGATCCATATAGAATAATGGGCCCCTGTAATACTTCAAACAGAATAGAGAACCCCATATATTGCCCCATACAGACTAATGGATCCCAAATAATGCTCCATACAGAATAAAGAACCCCATATATTGCCCCATACAGAATAACGGGCCTCATATAATGCTCCATATAGAGTAATGGGCCCCATACAATGCTCCAAACAGAATATTAAAACCCATTTAGAGCTCCGTGCCAAATTATCAGCCCAACATAATGTCCCATACAGTACAATGTACCCAATATAATGCTCAGTACAGAATAAAAAAAAACATATATTGTTCCATACAGAATATTAAGTCTTATACAATGCACCATATAAAATAATGGGCCCCTTCTAATGCTCCAAACAGAATAAAGGACCCATATAATGATTCATACAGAATAATGGGCGCAATATAAAGCTACATGCAGAACAATGGAACCCATTTAATGCTCCATACAGTACAATGGACCCCGTATAATGCTCCATACAGAATAATGGACCCCATATATTGCTCCATACAGAATAATGGGCTCCATATAATGCCCCATACAGTACATTGGACCCCGTATAATGCTCCATACAGAATAAAGGACCCCATATATTGCTCCATACAGAATAATATGCCTCATATAATGCTCAATAAAGAATAATCTGACCCGTATTATGCTCCACACAGAATAAAGAACCACAAATATTGCTCCATACAGAATAAAGGGGCTCATTTAATGTTCCATATAGAAAAATGGGCCCCATATATAGCTCCATACAGAATAATGGGCCCCATATAATGCTCCATACAAAATAATGGGCCCAATATAATGCTCCATACAGAATAATGTAACCTATATAATGCTCCATACCGAATAATGGGACCCATATAATGCCCCGTAAAGTACAATGTATCCCATATATTGCTCCATACAGAAACAAGAACCCCATGTATTGCTCCATACAGAATAATGGGCCTCATATAGTGCTCCATATAGAATAATGTCCCCCATATGATGCTTCAAACAGAATAATGGGACCCATATAATGCTCCATATGGAATAACTGGCCCAATATAATGCTCCATACAGAATAATAGAACCCATATAATGCTCCATACCGAATAATGGGCCAAATATAATGCCCCATACAGTACAATAGACACCGTAAATTGATCCATACTGAATAATTGACATCACATAATGCTCCATACAGAGTAATGGACCCCATATAATGCTCCATACAGAATAATGGGCCAAATATATTCCCAATACAGAATAATGGGCTTCATATAATGCTCCATACAGAATAATGTGCCCCATATAATGCTCCATACAGAATAATGGGCCACATATAATGCTCCATACAGAATAATGAGCCCAATTTAATTCTCCATACAGAATAATGGAACCCATATAATGCTGCATACTAAATAATGGGCCCCATTTAATGCTCCATACAGAATAAAGAACCCCATATAAAGCTCCATATAGAATAATGGGACCCATATAATGCTCCATACAGAATAATGGGCCCAATATAATGCTCCATACCGAAAAATGGGCAACATATAATGCCCTGTAAAGTACAATTGTCCCCATATATTGCTCCATACAGAATAAAGAGACCATATTTTGCTCCATATAGAATAATGGGCCTCATATAATGCTCCATATAGAATAATGGGCCCCGTATAATACTCCATACAGAATAAAGAACCCCATATATTGCTCCATATAGAATAATTAACTCCATATATTGCCCCATACAGAATAATGAACCCCATATAATGCTAGATACAAAATAGAGAACCCCATTTATTGCCCCATACAGATTAATGGGCCTCAGATAATGCTTCATATAGAATAATGGGCCCCGTATAATACTCCAAACAGAATAAAGAACCCCATATATTGGTCCATACAGCATAATGGGCCAATATAATGTTCCATACCGAATAATGGGCCCCATATAATGTCCCATAAAGTACAATGGACCCCATTAATTGCTCCATACAGAATAATGAGCTTCATATAATGCTTCATACAGAATAATGGGCCCAATATAAAGCTCCATACAGAATAATGGAACCCATTTAGTGCTCCATGCCGAATATTGGGTCCCATATAATGCCCCATACAGTACAATGCACACCCAAATAATGCTTCGTACAGAATAAAAAATCCCATATATTGCCCCATACAGAATAATTGGCCTCATATAATGCTCCATATAGAATAATGAGCCCCATATAATGCTTCAAAAAGAATAATGGACCCATATAATGCTGCATACAGAATATTGGGCCCAATATAAAGGCTCCATACAGAATAATTGAACCCATTTAATGCTCCATACCGAATAATGGGCCCCATATATTGCTCCATGCAGAATAATGTGCCTCATATAATGCTCCATACAGAATAACGTGCCCTGTATAATGCTCCATACAGAATAATGAACCCCATATATTGCTCTATACAGAAAAATGGGGCTCATTTAATGCTCCATATAGAAAATTGGGCCCCATTTAATGCTACATACAGAATAATGGTCCCCATATAATGCTCTATATAGAATAAAGTACCCCATATAATACTCCATACAGAATAATAGGCCCAATATAATGCTCCATACAGAATAATGGAAACCATACAATGCTCGATACCAAATAATGGACCCATATATTGCTCCGTAAAGTACAATGTATCCCATATATTGCTCCATACAGAATAACGGGCCTCATATAATGCTCCATATAGAAAAATGGGCCCCATATATTGCTCCATAAAGAATAAAGAACCCCATGTATTGCTCCATATAGAATAATGGGCCTCATATAATGCTCCATATAGAATAATGTCCCACTTATAATGCTCCAAACAGAATAATGGGACCCAAATAATGCTCCATATGGAATAATGGGTCCAATATAATGCTCCACACAGAATAATTGAACCAATATAATGCTCCATACCGAATAATGCGCCAAATATAATGCCCCATACAGTACAATGGACCCCATATAATGCTCCATACTGAATAATTGACATCACATAATGCTCCATACAGTTTACTGGACCCCATATAATGCTCCATGCAGAATAAAGAGCCCCATATATTCCCAATACAGAATAATGGGCTTCATATAATGCTCCATATAGAATAATGGGCCCCATATAATGCTCCATACAGAATAATGGGCCCCATATAATACTCCATACAGAAAAATGGGCCACATATAATGCTCCATACAGAATAATGGGCACAATATAATTCTCCATTCAGAATAATGGAACCCATATAATGCTCCATACCTAATAATGGGCCCCATATAATGCTCTATACAGAATATAGAACCCCATATAATGCTCCATATAGAATAATGGGCGCCATATAATGCTCCATACAGAATAATGGGCCCAATATAATGCTCCATACCAAATAATGGGCACCATATAATGCCCCGTAATACAATTGTCCCCATATATTGCTCCATACAGAATAAAGAACCCATATATTGGTTCATATAGATTAATGGGCCTCATAAAATGCTCCACATAGAATAATGGGCCCCCGTATAATACTCCATGCAGAAAAAAGAACCACATATATTGTTCCATAGAGAATAATGGACCCCATATAATGCTTGATACAAAATAGAGAACCCCATTCATTGCCCCATACAGATTAATGGGCCTCAGATAACGCTTCATATAGAATAATGGGCCTCGTATAATACTCCAAACAGAATAAAGAACCCCATATATTGGTCCATACAGCTTAATGGGCCAATAAAATGTTCCATACCGAATAATGGACCCCATATAATGCCCTGTAAAATGCAATGGACCCCATAAATTGCTCCATACAGAATAATGAGCCTCATATAATGCTTCATACAGAATAATGGGCCCAATATAAAGCTCCATACAGAATAATAGAACCCATTTAATGCTCCATGCCGAATATTGGGCCCCACATAATGCCCCATACAGTACAATGCACACCAAATAATGCTCCATAAAGGATAAAGAACCCCATATATTGCCCCATACAGAATAATTGGCCTCATATAATGCTCCAAATAGAATAATGGGCCCCATATAATGATCCAAACAGAATAATGAACCCATATAATGCAGCATACAGAATAATGAGCCCAATATAAAGGCTCCATACAGAATAATGGAACTCATTTAATGCTCTATACCGAATAATGGGCCCTATAAAATGCCCCATACAGAAAAATGGACCCCATATAATGCTCCATACCGAATAATGGACCCCATATATTGCTCCATACAGAATAATGTGCCTCATATAATGCTCCATACAGAATAATGTGCCCTGTATAATGCTCCATACAGAATAAAGAAACCCATATATTGCTCTATACAGAAAAATGGGACTCTTGTAATACTCCATATAGAAAATTGGGCTCCATTTAATGCTCCAAACAGAATAATGGGCCGAATATATTGCTCAATACAGAATAAAGGAAACCATATAATGCACCATACAGAATAATGTGACCCATATAATGCCCCGTAAAGTACAAAGGACCCCATATATTGATCCATACAGAATAATGGGCCCCGTATAATGCTCAATATAGAATAATGTCCCATATATAATGCTCCAAACAGAATAATGGGACCCATACAATGTTCCATACAGAACAATGGAACCCATATAATACTCCGTAACGAATAATGGGCCAAATATAATGCCCCATACAGTACAATGGAACCCATAATTAATCCATACTGAATAATGGACCTCATATAATGCTCCTTACATAATAATGAACCCCATATAATGCTCCATACAGAATAAAGTAGCCCATACAGAATAATGGGCCTAATATAATGCTCCATATAGAATAATGGGCCCTGTATAATGCTCCATACAGAATAAAAAAACATATATTGCTCCATACAGAATAATGGACCTCATATAGTGCTCCAAACAAAATAATGTGACCCATATAATGCCCCATACGGTATAATGGGCCCAATATAATGCTCCATACAGAATAATGAAACCTATATAATGCTCCATACCGAATAATAAACCCAATATAATGCCCCATACTGTACAATGAACCTCATATATTGCTCCATACTGAATAAAAAACCTCACATATTGCACCATACAGAATAATGGACCCCATAGAACTCTCCATACAGAATAAAGAACCCCATATATTGCCCCATACAGAATAATGGGCTTCATATAATGCTCCATATAGAATAATGTGCACCATATAAAGCTCCTTACAGAATAATGGGTGACATATAATGCTCCATAAAGAATAATGGGCCCAATATAATGCTCCATACAGAAAAATTGAACCCATATAATGCTTCATACAGAATAATGGGCCCTATAAAATGCCATATAATGCACTGTAAAGTGCAATTGTCCCCATATATTGCGCCATACAGTATAAAGAACCGATATATTGCTCCATATAGATTAATGGGCCTCATATAATG
Source organism: Phyllobates terribilis (assembly GCF_046119375.1). Taxonomy (NCBI): domain Eukaryota; kingdom Metazoa; phylum Chordata; class Amphibia; order Anura; family Dendrobatidae; genus Phyllobates; species Phyllobates terribilis. The sequence continues at coordinate 314,218,418 of NW_027362765.1, forward strand.
CTCAATATAGAATAATGGGCCCCGTATAAAACTCCATGCAGAATAAAGAACCCCATATATTGCTCCACATAGAATAATGAACCCCATATATTGCCCCATACAGAATAATGAAACCCATATAATGCTCCATACCGAATAATGGTCCCAATATAATGCCCCATACAGTACAATGAACCTCATATATTGCTGCATACTGAATAATGGACCTTATATAACGCTCCATACTGAATAATGGACCCCATATAATGAATGCTCCATACAGACTAAAAAACTCATATATTGCACCATACAGAATAATGGACCCCATAGAATGCTCCATACGTAATAAAGAACCCCATATATTGCCCCATACAGAATAATGGGCTTAATATAATGCTCCATATAGAATAATGGGTACCATATAATGCTCCTTACAGAATAATGGGCCTCATATAATGCTCCATAAAGAATAATGGGCCCAATATAATGCTCCATACAGAAATATTGAACCCATATAATGCTTCATACCGAATAATGGGCCCCATAAAATGCCCCTAAAGTACAATGGACCCCATGTATTGCTACATACAGAATAATGTGCCTCATATAATGCTCCATATAGAATAATGGGCCCTGTATAATGCTCCATAAAGAATAAAAAAACAAATATATTGCTCCATATAGAATAATGGGCCTCATATAATGCTCCATATAGAATAATGGGCCCCGTGTAAAACTCCATACAGAATAAAGTACCCCATGTATTGCACCATATAGACTAATTGACCTCATATAATGCTCCATATAGAATAATAGGCCCCATATAATGCTCAAAACAGAATAATGGGACCCCTATAATGCTCCATACGGAATAATGGGCCCAATATAATGCTCCATACAGAAACATGGAACCCATATAATGCTCCATACCGAATAATGGGCCCAATATAATGCCCCATACTGTACAATGGACCCTATGTAATGCTCCATACAGAATAATGGACCCCACATATTGCTCCATACAGAATAATGAGGCTCATTTAATGCTCCATATAGAATAATGGGTCCCATATAATGCTCCGTACACAATAAGGGGCCCCATATAATGCTCCATACAGAATAATGGGCCTAATATAATGCTCCATATAAAATAATGGGCCCCGTATAATGCTCCATACAGAATAAAGAACCCCATGTGTTGCTCCATATAGAATAATGGGCCTCATATAATGCTCCATTTTCAATATTGGTCCCCGTATAATGCCCCATATAATACAATGGACCCCATATATTACTCCATGTAGAATAATGAACCCCCTTATATTGCTCTATTTAAAATAATTGGCCTCAGATAATGCTCCATATAGAATAATGGGCCCCGTATAATACTCCAGAAAGAAAAAAGTACCCCATATATTGCTCCATACAGCATAATGGGCCACATATAATGCCCCATAGAGTACAATGGACCCCATATAATGCTCCGTACTGAATAACTGAGATCACATAATGCTCCATACAGAGTAATGTATCACATATAATGCTCCATGCAGAATAAAGAACACCATATATTCCCAATACAGAATAATTGGCTTCATATAATGCTCCATATAGAATAATGGGCCACATATAATGCTCCATACAGAATACTGGGCCCCATAAAATGCTCCATACGGAATAATGGGCCACATATAATGCTCCATACAGAATAATGGGCCCAATATAATTCTCCATACAGAATAATGCAACCCATATAATGCTCCATACCAAATATTGGGCCCCATATAATGCTCCATACAGAATAAAAAAACCCATATAATGCTCCATATAGAATAATGGGCCCCATATATTGCTCCATACAGAATAATGGGCCCAATATAATGCTCCATACCAAATAATGGACACCATATAATGCACCGTAAAGTGCAATTGTCCCCATATATTGCTCCATAGAGAATAAAGAACCTATATATTGCTCCATATAGATTAATGGGCCTCATATAATGCTCCATATAGAATAATGGGGCCCATATAAAACTCCATGCAGAATAAAGAACCCCATATATTGATCCATATAGAATAATGAACCCCATATAATGCCCCATACAGAATAATGAAACCCATATAATGCACCATACAAAATAATGGTCCCAATATAATGCCCCATACAGTACAATGAACCTCATATATTACTCCATACTGAATAATGGACCTCATATAACGCTCCATACTGAATAATGGACCCCATATAATGAATGCTCCATACAGACTAAAAAACCTCATATATTGCACCATACAGAATAATGGATCCCATAGAATGCTCCATACATAATAAAGAACCCCATATATTGCCCCATACAGATTAATGAGCTTCATATAATGCTTCATACCGATTAATGGGCCCCATAAAATGCCCCTAAAGTACAATGGACCCCATGTATTGCTACATACAGAATAATGTGCCTCATATAATGCTCCATATAGAATAATGGGCCCTGTTTAATGCTCCATAAAGAATAAAAAAACAAATATATTGCTCCATATAGAATAATAGGCCTCATATAATGCTACATATAGAATAATGGGCCCGTGTAAAACTCCATACAGAATAAAGTACCCCATATATTGCACCATATAGACTAATTGAAATCATATAATGCTCTATATAGAATAATAGGCCCCATATAATGCTCAAAACAGAATAATGGGACCCCTATAATGCTCCATACGGAATAATGGGCCCAATATAAAGCTCCATACAGAAAAATGGAACCCATATAATGCTCCATACCGAATAATGGGCACAATATAATGCCCCATACTGTACAATGGACCCTATATATTGCTCCATACAGAATAATGGACCCCATATATTGCTACATACAGAATAATGGGCCACATATAATGCTCCAAATAGAATAAAGAACCCCACGTATTGCTCCATACAGAATAATGAGGCTCATTTAATGCTCCATATAGAATAATGGGTCCCATATAATGCTCCGTACACAATAAGGGGCCCCATATAATGCTTCATACAGAATAATGGGCCTTATATAATGCTCCATATAGAATAATGGGTTCCGTATAATGCCCCATACAGAATAAAGAACCCCATGTGTTGCTCCATATAGAATAATGGGAATCATATAATGCTCCATATAGAATATTCGTCCCCGTATAATGCACCATACTATACAATGGACCCAATATATTGTTCCATGTAGAATAATGAACCCCCTTCTATTTCTCTATTTAAAATAATTGGCCTCAGATAATGCTCCATATAGAATAATGGGCCCCGTATAATACTCCAAAAAGAAAAAAGTACCCCATATATTGCTCCATACAGCAAAATGGGCCAAATATAATGCTCCATACAGAATAATGGAACCCATATAATGCTCCATGCCGAATAAAGGGCCCCATATAAGGCCCCGTAAAGTACAATAGACACCATATATTGCTCCATACAGGATAATGGGCCCAATATAAAGCTCCATACAGAATAATGGAACCCATTTAGTGCTCCATGCCGAATATTTGGCCCCATATAATGTCCCATACAGTACAATGCACCCCAAATAATCCTCCATAAAGAATAAAGAACCCCATATATTGCCCCATACAGAATAATTGGACTCATATAATGCTCCATATAGAATAATGGGCCCCATATAATGCTCCAAACAGAATAATGGACCCATATAATGCTGCATACAGAATAATGGACCCAAAATAAAGGCTCCATACAGAATAATGGAATCCATTTAATGCTCCATATCGAATAATGGGCTCCATAAAATGCCCCATACAGTAAAATGGACCTCATATAATGCTCCATACAGAATAATGGACCCAATATATTGCTCCATACAGAATAATGTGCCTCATATAATGCTCCATACAGAATAATGTGCCCTGTTTAATGCTCCGTACAGGAGAAAAAAAACATATATTGCTCTATACTGAAAAATGGGGCTCATGTAATGCTCCACATAGAAAATTGGGCCCCATTTAATGCTTTATACAGAATAATGGGCCCAATATAATGCTCTTTACAGAATAATGGACCTCATACAATGCTCCATACAGAATATAAGGCCCAATATGATGCTCCATACAGAATACTGGAAACCATATAATGCTCCATACCGAATAATGGACCCATTAAATGCCCCGCAAAGTACAATGTATCCCATATATTGCTCTATACAGAATAATGCGCCTCATATAATGCTCCATATAGAATAATGGGCCGCGTATAATGCTCCATACAGAATAAAGAAAGACATGTATTGCTCCATACAGAATAATGGGCCTCATATAATGCTCCATATAGAATAATGTCCCCCATATAATGCTCCAAACAGAATAATGTGCCTCATATAATGCTCAATATAGAATAATGGGCCCCGTATAAAACTCCATGCAGAATAAAGAACCCCATATATTGCTCCACATAGAATAATGAACCCCATATATTGCCCCATACAGAATAATGAAACCCATATAATGCTCCATACCGAATAATGGTCCCAATATAATGCCCCATACAGTACAATGAACCTCATATATTGCTGCATACTGAATAATGGACCTTATATAACGCTCCATACTGAATAATGGACCCCATATAATGAATGCTCCATACAGACTAAAAAACTCATATATTGCACCATACAGAATAATGGACCCCATAGAATGCTCCATACGTAATAAAGAACCCCATATATTGCCCCATACAGAATAATGGGCTTAATATAATGCTCCATATAGAATAATGGGTACCATATAATGCTCCTTACAGAATAATGGGCCTCATATAATGCTCCATAAAGAATAATGGGCCCAATATAATGCTCCATACAGAAATATTGAACCCATATAATGCTTCATACCGAATAATGGGCCCCATAAAATGCCCCTAAAGTACAATGGACCCCATGTATTGCTACATACAGAATAATGTGCCTCATATAATGCTCCATATAGAATAATGGGCCCTGTATAATGCTCCATAAAGAATAAAAAAACAAATATATTGCTCCATATAGAATAATGGGCCTCATATAATGCTCCATATAGAATAATGGGCCCCGTGTAAAACTCCATACAGAATAAAGTACCCCATGTATTGCACCATATAGACTAATTGACCTCATATAATGCTCCATATAGAATAATAGGCCCCATATAATGCTCAAAACAGAATAATGGGACCCCTATAATGCTCCATACGGAATAATGGGCCCAATATAATGCTCCATACAGAAACATGGAACCCATATAATGCTCCATACCGAATAATGGGCCCAATATAATGCCCCATACTGTACAATGGACCCTATGTAATGCTCCATACAGAATAATGGACCCCACATATTGCTCCATACAGAATAATGAGGCTCATTTAATGCTCCATATAGAATAATGGGTCCCATATAATGCTCCGTACACAATAAGGGGCCCCATATAATGCTCCATACAGAATAATGGGCCTAATATAATGCTCCATATAAAATAATGGGCCCCGTATAATGCTCCATACAGAATAAAGAACCCCATGTGTTGCTCCATATAGAATAATGGGCCTCATATAATGCTCCATTTTCAATATTGGTCCCCGTATAATGCCCCATACAATACAATGGACCCCATATATTACTCCATGTAGAATAATGAACCCCCTTATATTGCTCTATTTAAAATAATTGGCCTCAGATAATGCTCCATATAGAATAATGGGCCCCGTATAATACTCCAGAAAGAAAAAAGTACCCCATATATTGCTCCATACAGCATAATGGGCCACATATAATGCCCCATAGAGTACAATGGACCCCATATAATGCTCCGTACTGAATAACTGAGATCACATAATGCTCCATACAGAGTAATGTATCACATATAATGCTCCATGCAGAATAAAGAACACCATATATTCCCAATACAGAATAATTGGCTTCATATAATGCTCCATATAGAATAATGGGCCACATATAATGCTCCATACAGAATACTGGGCCCCATAAAATGCTCCATACGGAATAATGGGCCACATATAATGCTCCATACAGAATAATGGGCCCAATATAATTCTCCATACAGAATAATGCAACCCATATAATGCTCCATACCAAATATTGGGCCCCATATAATGCTCCATACAGAATAAAAAAACCCATATAATGCTCCATATAGAATAATGGGCCCCATATATTGCTCCATACAGAATAATGGGCCCAATATAATGCTCCATACCAAATAATGGACACCATATAATGCACCGTAAAGTGCAATTGTCCCCATATATTGCTCCATAGAGAATAAAGAACCTATATATTGCTCCATATAGATTAATGGGCCTCATATAATGCTCCATATAGAATAATGGGGCCCATATAAAACTCCATGCAGAATAAAGAACCCCATATATTGATCCATATAGAATAATGAACCCCATATAATGCCCCATACAGAATAATGAAACCCATATAATGCACCATACAAAATAATGGTCCCAATATAATGCCCCATACAGTACAATGAACCTCATATATTACTCCATACTGAATAATGGACCTCATATAACGCTCCATACTGAATAATGGACCCCATATAATGAATGCTCCATACAGACTAAAAAACCTCATATATTGCACCATACAGAATAATGGATCCCATAGAATGCTCCATACATAATAAAGAACCCCATATATTGCCCCATACAGATTAATGAGCTTCATATAATGCTTCATACCGATTAATGGGCCCCATAAAATGCCCCTAAAGTACAATGGACCCCATGTATTGCTACATACAGAATAATGTGCCTCATATAATGCTCCATATAGAATAATGGGCCCTGTTTAATGCTCCATAAAGAATAAAAAAACAAATATATTGCTCCATATAGAATAATAGGCCTCATATAATGCTACATATAGAATAATGGGCCCGTGTAAAACTCCATACAGAATAAAGTACCCCATATATTGCACCATATAGACTAATTGAAATCATATAATGCTCTATATAGAATAATAGGCCCCATATAATGCTCAAAACAGAATAATGGGACCCCTATAATGCTCCATACGGAATAATGGGCCCAATATAAAGCTCCATACAGAAAAATGGAACCCATATAATGCTCCATACCGAATAATGGGCACAATATAATGCCCCATACTGTACAATGGACCCTATATATTGCTCCATACAGAATAATGGACCCCATATATTGCTACATACAGAATAATGGGCCACATATAATGCTCCAAATAGAATAAAGAACCCCACGTATTGCTCCATACAGAATAATGAGGCTCATTTAATGCTCCATATAGAATAATGGGTCCCATATAATGCTCCGTACACAATAAGGGGCCCCATATAATGCTTCATACAGAATAATGGGCCTTATATAATGCTCCATATAGAATAATGGGTTCCGTATAATGCCCCATACAGAATAAAGAACCCCATGTGTTGCTCCATATAGAATAATGGGAATCATATAATGCTCCATATAGAATATTCGTCCCCGTATAATGCACCATACTATACAATGGACCCCATATATTGTTCCATGTAGAATAATGAACCCCCTTATATTTCTCTATTTAAAATAATTGGCCTCAGATAATGCTCCATATAGAATAATGGGCCCCGTATAATACTCCAAAAAGAAAAAAGTACCCCATATATTGCTCCATACAGCAAAATGGGCCAAATATAATGCTCCATACAGAATAATGGAACCCATATAATGCTCCATGCCGAATAAAGGGCCCCATATAAGGCCCCGTAAAGTACAATAGACACCATATATTGCTCCATACAGGATAATGGGCCCAATATAAAGCTCCATACAGAATAATGGAACCCATTTAGTGCTCCATGCCGAATATTTGGCCCCATATAATGTCCCATACAGTACAATGCACCCCAAATAATCCTCCATAAAGAATAAAGAACCCCATATATTGCCCCATACAGAATAATTGGACTCATATAATGCTCCATATAGAATAATGGGCCCCATATAATGCTCCAAACAGAATAATGGACCCATATAATGCTGCATACAGAATAATGGACCCAAAATAAAGGCTCCATACAGAATAATGGAATCCATTTAATGCTCCATATCGAATAATGGGCTCCATAAAATGCCCCATACAGTAAAATGGACCTCATATAATGCTCCATACAGAATAATGGACCCAATATATTGCTCCATACAGAATAATGTGCCTCATATAATGCTCCATACAGAATAATGTGCCCTGTTTAATGCTCCGTACAGGAGAAAAAAAACATATATTGCTCTATACTGAAAAATGGGGCTCATGTAATGCTCCACATAGAAAATTGGGCCCCATTTAATGCTTTATACAGAATAATGGGCCCAATATAATGCTCTTTACAGAATAATGGACCTCATACAATGCTCCATACAGAATATAAGGCCCAATATGATGCTCCATACAGAATACTGGAAACCATATAATGCTCCATACCGAATAATGGACCCATTAAATGCCCCGCAAAGTACAATGTATCCCATATATTGCTCTATACAGAATAATGCGCCTCATATAATGCTCCATATAGAATAATGGGCCGCGTATAATGCTCCATACAGAATAAAGAAAGACATGTATTGCTCCATACAGAATAATGGGCCTCATATAATGCTCCATATAGAATAATGTCCCCCATATAATGCTCCAAACAGAATAATGGAACTCATATAATGCTCCATATGGAATAATGGGCCCAATATAATGCTCCATACAGAATAAAGTAACCCATATAATGCTCCATACCGAATAATGGGCCAAATATAATGCCCCATACAGTACAATGGACCCCATATAATGCTCCATATAGAATAATGGGCCCCATATAATGCTCCATACAGAATAATGTGCCCAATACAGAGTAAGGGACCCCATATAATGCTCCATGCAGAATAAAGAACCCCATATATTCCCAATACAGAATAATGGGCTTCATATAATGCTCCATATAGAATAATGGGCCCCATATAATGCTCCATATAGAATAATGGGCCACATATAATGCTCCATACAGAATTATGTGCCCAATATAATTCTCCATTCAGAATAATGGTATCCATATAATGCTCCATACCAAATAATGGGCCCCATATAATGCTCCTTACAGAATAAAGAACCCCATATAATGCTCCAAAGAGAATAATGGGCCCTATATAATGCTCCATATAGAATAATGGGCCCAATATAATGCTCTATACCGAATAATGGGCACCATATAATGCCCCGTAAAGTACAATTGTCCCCATCTATTGATCCATACAGCATAAAGAACCCATATATTGCTCCATATAGATTAATGGGCCTCATATAATTCTCCATATAGAATAATGGGCCCCGTATAATACTCCATACAGCATATAGAACCCTATATATTGCTCCATATAGAATAATGAACTCCATATATTGCCCCATACAGAATAATGGACCCCATATAATGCTAGATACAAAATAGAGAACCCCATTTATTGCCCCATACAAATTAATGGGCCTCAGATAATGCTTCATATAGAATAATCGGCCCCGTATAATACTCCAAACAGAATAACGAACCCCATATATTGGTCCATACAGCATAATGGGCCAATATAATGTTCCATAACGAATAATGGGCCCCATATAATGCCCTGTAAAATACAATGAACCCCATAAATTGCTCCATACACAATAATGAGCCTCATATAATGCTTCATACAGAATAATGGGCCCAATATAAAGCTCCATACAGAATAATGGAACCCATTTAGTGCTCCATGCCGAATATTGGGCCCCATATAATGCCCCATACAGTACAATGCACCCCAAATAATGCTCCATAAAGAATAAAGAACCCCATATATTGCCCCATACAGAATAATTGGCCTCATATAATGCTCCATATGGAATAATGGGCCCTATATAATGTTGCATACAGAATAATGGGTCCAATATAAAGGCTCCATACAGAATAATGAAACCCATTTAATGCTCCATACCGAATAATGGGCCCCATAAAATGCCCCATACAGTAAAATGGACCCCATATAATGCTCCATACAAGATAATTGACCCCATATATTGCTCCATACAGAATAATGTGCCTCATATAATGCTCCATACAGAATAAAGAACCCCATATATTGCTCTATACAGCAAAATGGGGCTCATGTAATGCTCCATAAAGAAAATTGGGCCCCATTTAATGCTCCATACAGAATAAATGGCCCCATATAATGCTCTCTACAGAATAATGGACCTCATATAATGCTCCATAAAGAATAATGGGCCCAATATAATGCTCCATACAGAATAATGGAAACCATATAATGCGCCATACAGAATAATGTGACCCATATAATGACCCATAAAGTACAAAGGACCCCATATATTGCTCCATACAGAATAATGGGCCCCGTATAATGCTCAATATAGAATAATGTCCCATATGTAATGCTCCAAACAGAATACTGGGAGCCATATAATGCTCCATACAGAATAATGGAACCCATATAATACTCCATAACAAATAATGGGCCAAATATAATGCCCCATACAGTACCCGATAATTACTCCATACTGAATAATGGACATCATATAATGCTCCTTACAAAATAATGAACCCCATATAATGCTCCATGCAGAATAAACAAGCCCATACAAAATAGTGGGCCTCATATAATGCTCCATATAGAATAATGGGCCCCGTATAATGCTCCATACAGAATAAAGAACCCCATATATTGCTCCATACAGAATTATAAACCTCATATAATGCTACAAACAAAATAATGCGACCCATATAATGCTCCATAACGGTATAATGGGCCCAATAAAATGCTCCATACAGAATAATGAAACCCATATAATGATCCATACGGAATAATGGGCCCAATATAATGCCCCATACAGTACAATGAACCTCATATATTGCTCCATATTGAATAATGGACCTCATATAATGCTACATAATGAATAATGGACCCTATATAATGAATGCTCCATACAGACTAAAAAGCCTCATATATTGCACCATACAGAATAATGGACCCCATAGAATGTTCCATACAGAACAAAGAACCCCATATATTGCCCCATACAGAATAATGGGCTTCATATAATGCTCCATATAGAATAATGGGCACCATATAATGCTCCTTACAGAATAATGGGCCTCATATAATGCTCCATAAAGAATAATGGGCCCAATATAATACTTTATACAGAAAAATGGAACCCATATAATGCTTCATACCGAAATAATGGGCCCCATAAAATGCCCCTAAAGTACAATTGACCCCAAAACAAATATATTGCTCCATATAGAATAATGGGCCTCATATAATGCTCCATATAGAATAATGGGCCCCGTGTAATACTCCATACAGAATAAAATACCCCATATATTGCTCCATATAGACTAATGAACCTCATATAATGCTCCGTATAGAATAATAGGCCCCATATAATGCTCCAAACAGAATAATGGGACCCCTATAATGCTCCATACGGAATAATGAGCCCAATATAATGCCCCATACTGTACAATGGACCCAATATAATGCTCTATACAGAATAATGGACCCCATATATTGCTACGTACAGAATAATGGGACCCATATAATGCTCCAAACAGAATAAAGAACCCCATACATTGCTCCATACAGAAAAACGGAACCCATATAATGCTCCATACCGAATAATGGGCCCAATATAATGCCCCATACTGTACAATGGACCCTATATAATGCTCTATACAGAATAATGGACCCCATATATTGCTACATACAGAATAATGGGACCCATATAATGCTCCAAACAGAATAAAGAACCCCATACATTGCTCCATACAGAATAATGAGGCTCATTTAATGCTCCTTATAGAATAATGGGTCCCATATAATGCTCCGTACACAATAATGGGCCCCATATAATGCTCCATACAGAATAATGGGCCTTATATAATGCTCCATATAGAATAATGAGTCCCGTACAATGCTCCATATAGAATAAAGAACCCATGTGTTGCTCCATATAGAATAATGGGCCTCATATAATGCTCCATATAGAATATTGGTCCCCGTATATTGCCCCATACAATACAATGGACCCCTTTTATTGCTCTATGTAGAATAATGAACCCCCTTATATTGCTCTATTGAAATTAATTGGCCTTAGATAATGCTCCATATAGAATAATGGGCCCCGTATAATACTCCAAACAGAATAAAGAACCCCATATATTGCTCCAACAGCATAATGGGCCCAATATAATGTTCCATACGGAATAATGGAACCCATATAATGCTATATACCGAATAATGGGCCCCATATAAGGCCCCATAAAGTACAATGGACCCCATATATTGCTCAATATAGAATAATGGGCCCAATATAAAGCTCCATAGAGAATAATAGAACCCATTTAATGCTCAATGCCCAATAATGGGCCAATTATAATGCCCCATACAGTACAATCGACCCCAAATATTGCTTCATACAGAATAAAGAACCCCATATATTGCCCCATTCAGAATAACGGGATTCATATTATGCTCCAAATTGAAAAATGTGCACCATATAATGCTCCAAACAAAATAATGGACCCATATAATTCTTCATACAGAATAATGGGCCCAATATAAAGCTCCATATAGAATAATTTAACCCATGTAATGCTTCAAACAGAATAATGGGCCTCATATAGTGCTACATACAGAATAATGTGACCTGTACAATACTCTATACAGAGTAATTAACACCATATATTGCTCCATACAGAATAATGGGGCTCATGTAATGCTCCAGATAGAATAAAGGGCCCCACATAATGCTTAATACAGAATAATGGGCCACATATAATGCTCCATAAAAATAATGGACCCCATATAATGCTCCATACCGAAAATTGGGCCCCATATATTGCTACATATAGAATAATGGACCCCGTATAATTCTCCATACAGAATAAAGAACCCCATATATTGCTTTATACAGAATAATGGGCCTCATATAATGCTAAATATAGAATAATGTGTCCCATACATTGCTCCAAACAGAATAATGGGACCCATATAATGCTCCATACGGAATAATGAGCCCAATATAATGCCCCGTAAAGTACAATGACCCCATATATTGCTTCGTACAGAATAATGGGCCTCATATAATGCTCCATATAGAATAATGGGCCCTATATAATGCTACATACAGAATAATGGAACCCATATAATGCTCCATACCGAATAATTCGCCCAGTATAGTACCCCATACAGTACAATGGACCCCATATATTGCTATATACTGAAAATTGGACCTCACATAATGTTCGATGCAGAATAATGGACTCCATATAATGCTCCATACAGAATAAAGAACCCCATATATTGCCCCATACAGAATAACGGGCCTCATATAATGCTCCATATAGAATAATGGCCCCCTATAATACTCCAAACAAAAAAAATGAACTCCATATATTGCTCCATACAGAATAATGGGCCCAATATAATGTTCCATACAGAATAATGGAACCGATATAATGCACCATACCGAATAATGGGCCCCATATAATGCCCCATAAAGTACAATGGACCCCATATATTGTTCGATACAGAATAATGGGCCTCATATAATGCTCTATACAGAATAAAGAACCCATATAATTCTCTACACAGAATAATGAACCCCATATATTGCCCCATACAGAATAATGGACCCAGCATAATGCTTCATACAGAATAACATACCCCATATATTGCCCCATACAGAATAATGGGCTTCATATAATGCTCCATATAGAAAAATGGGCCCCGTATAATGCTCCATGCAGACTAATAAAACATATTTAATGCTCCATGCCGAATTATGTGCCCTATATAATGTCCCATACAATACAATGGACCCCATATAATGCTACATGCAGAATAAAGAAACCCATATATTGTCCAATACAGAATAATGGGTCCCTTATAATGCTCCATATAGAATAATAAGCCCCATATATTGATCCAAATAGAATAATGGACCCATGTAATGCTTCATACACAATAAAGAACTCCATATATTGTTCCATACAGAATAATGGGGCTTATTTAATGCTCCATATAGAATAATAGGTCCATATAATGCTCCATACAGTATAATGGGCCCCATATAATGCTCCCTACCAAATAATGGGCCCAAAATAATGCCCCCTAAAGTACAATGGACCCCATATATTGCTCCACACAGAATATTATGTCTCATATAATGCTCCTTGTAGAATAATGGGCCCTGTATAATGCTCCATACAGAATAAAGAAACCCATATATTGCTCCATATAGAATAATGGGCCTCATATATTGCTCCATATAGAATAATGGGCCCCGTATAATATTCCATACATAATAAAGAACCCCATATATTGCTCCATACAGAATAATGGACCCCATATATTGCCCCATGCAGCATAATGGGCCTCATATAATGTTCCATACAGAATAATGTTCCCCGTATAATGCTCCATACAGAATAATGGGTTCATATAATGCTCCATACAGTGTAATGGGCCCCATATAATGCTCCATATGGAATAATGGGCCCCATACAATGCCCCATAACGTACAATGGACCTTATATATTGCTCCACACAGAATAATGTGCCTCATATAATGCTCCATATAGAATAATGGGCCCCGTATAATACTCCAAACAGAATAAAGAACCCCATATACTGATGCATACAGAATAATGGGCCTCATATAATGCTCCATATAGAATAATGGGCCCCATATAATGCTCCAAACAGTATAATGGGAACTATTGAATGCCCCATACGGAATAATGAGCCCAAAATAATGCTCCATACAGAAAAATGGAACCCATATAATCCTCCATACCGAATAATGGTCCCCATATAATGCCCCATACAAAACAATGGACCCCATATATTGCTCCATACTGAATAATGCTCCTCAAATAATGCTCCCTATAGAATAAGGGGACCCATATAATGCTCCATACATAATAAAGAACCCAGATAATACTCCAAACAGAATAAAGAACCCCATATATTGCTCCTTACAGCATAATGGGCCCAATATAATGTTCCATACAGAATAATGGAACCAATATAATGCGCCATTCCGAATAATCAGCCCCATATAATGCCGCGTTATGTACAATGGACCCCATATATTGCTCTATACAGAATAGTAGGCCTCATGTTTCATACAGAATAATGGGCCCAATATAAAGCTCCATACAGAATAATTGAACCCATTTAATGCTCCATGCTGAATAATTGGCCACATATAATGCCCCAGACAGTACAATGGACCCCATATAATGCTCCATACAGAATAAAGCACCCCATATATTGCCCCATACATAATAATGAGCCTCATACAATGCTCCATATAGAATAATGGGTCCCATATAATGATCCAAACATAATAAAGTACCCATATAATGTTTCATACAGAACAAAGGGCCCAATATATAGCTGCATACAAAATAATTAACACATTTAATGCCTCAGACAGAATAATGAGCCTCATATAATGATCCATATAGAATAAAGGGCCCCGTATAATACTCCATACGGAATAAAGTACCCCATATATTGCTCAATACAGAATAATGGGCATCATATAACGCTCCATATAGAATAATGGACCCCATAAAGTGCTCCATCTAGAATAATGGGATCCATATAATACTCCATAAGGAAAAATGGGCCAATATAATGTCCCATACAGTACAATGGACACCAAATATTGCTCCATACTGAATAATGGACCACATATAATGCTCCATACAGAATAATGAACCCCATATAATGCTCCATACAGAAGCCACTATATAGCCCAATACAGAATAATGGGCCTCATATAATGGTCCATATAGAATAATGGGCCCCTATAATACTCCAAACAGGAAAAAGAACCCCATATATTGCTCCATACAGAATAATGGGTCCAATATAATGTTCCATACAGAATAATGGAACCCATATAATGCTCCATACCGAATAATGGACCCCATATAATGCACCGTAAGGTACAATGGACCCCATATATTGCTCCATACCTAGTAATGGGGTCTCTTATAATGCTCCATATAGAATAATGGGTCCCATATATTGCTCCATACAGAATAAAGAACCCAATATATTACTCCATACAGAATAATGGGCCTCATATAATTCTCCATATAGAAAAATGGGCTCCATATAATGCTTCAAACAGAATAATGGGACCAATATAATGCTCCATGCAGAATAATGGGCCCAATATAATGCTCCATGCAGAATAATGGAACCCATTTAATGCTTCATACCGAATAATGAGCCCAATATAATACCCCATACAATACAATTGACCCCATATATTGCTCCATACTGAATAATGGACCTCATATAATGCTCCATACAGATTAATGGACCCCATATAATGCTCCACACAAAATAAAGAACCCCGTATAATGCCCCATACATAATAAAGAACCCATATAATGCTACAAACAGAATAATGGGCCTCATATAGTGCTACATACAGAATAATGTGCCCTGTATAATGCTCTATACAGAGTAATGAACACCATATATTGCTCCATACAGAATAATGGTGCTCATGTAATGCTCCATATAGAATAATGGGCCCCATATAATGATCCAAACATAATAATGTACCCATATAATAATAATAATAATAATCTTTATTTATATAGCGCCAACATATTCTGCAGCGCTTAACAATTCACAGGTTCATGTACAACAGTCATAAGTAACATAGCTAAAGATAATACAATAATTACAGCAAAAATAATGACGACCCTGCTCCTAAGAGCTTACAATCTACAATGAGGTGGGGGTGACACAAAGTACAATGGCTTATTTACAAGGATGGTCCAGCCATCTTGAGGGGATGAGGGATAGATAGAGGCTGCATGAGCTTATCACCAGCCAGTATCTAGTGCTTTTTGGTTCGGTGGAGACTTATGTTTGGAGAAATAAGGGATGGGCTATGAGAATATAAAAGGACTTTGATTAGGGAACGTGATAGGCCATCCTAAACAGATGTGTTTTTAGGGAGCGCCTAAAACTGTGTAAATTGTGGTTCATCCTAATTTCTTGGGGTAGAGCATTCCAAAGAATAGGTGCAGCTCGGGAGAAGTCTTGAAGCTGGAAGTGGGAGGTACGGATTAGTGCGGATGTTAGTCGAAAGTCGCTTGCAGAACGTAGAAAACGGGTAGGCCGATAGACAGAGATGAGGGAAGACATAGATATAATGTTTCATACAGAACAAAGGGCCCAATATATAGCTGCATACAAAATAATTAACCCATTTAATGCCTCAGACAGAATAATGGGCCTCATATAATGATCCATATAGAATAAAGGGCCCCGTATAATACTCCATACAGAATAAAGAACCCCATATATTGCTCAATACAGAATAATGGGCATCATATAATGCTCCATATAGAATAATGGGCCCCATATAGTGCTCCATCTAGAAAAATGGGATCCATATAATACTCCCTAAGGAAAAATGGGCCAATATAATGTCCCATACAGTACAATGGACACCAAATATTGCTCCATACTGAATAATGGACCTCATATAATGCTCGATACAGAATAATGAACCCCATATAATGCTCCATACAGAATAAAGAAGTCAATATATAGCCCAATACAGAATAATGGACCTCATATAATGGTCCATATAGAATAATGGGCCCCTATAATACTCCAAACAGGAAAAAGAACCCCATATATTGCTCCATACAGAATAATGGGTCCAATATAATGTTACATACAGAATAATGGAACCCATATAATGCTCCATACCGAATAATGGGCCCCATATAATGCACCGTAAGGTACAATGGACCCCATATATTGCTCCATACCTAGTAATGGGCCTCTTATAATGCTCCATATAGAATAATGGGTCCCATATATTGCTCCATACAGAATAAAGAACCCAATATATTTCTCCATACAGAATAATGGGCCTCATATAATTCTCCATATAGAAAAATGGGCTCCATATAATGCTCCAAACAGAATAATGGGACCAATATAATGCTCCATGCAGAATAATGAGCCCAATATAATGCTCCATGCAGAATAATGGAACCCATTTAATGCTTCATACCGAATAATGGGCCCAATATAATACCCCATATAGTACAATTGACCCCATATATTGCTCCATACTGAATAATGGACCTCAAATAATGCTCCATACAGATTAATGGACCCCATATAATGCTCCACACAACAAAAGAACCCCGTATAATGCTCCATATATAATAAAGAACCCATATAATGCTCCAAACAGAATAATGGGCCTCATATAGTGCTACATACAGAATAATGTGCCCTGTATAATACTCTATACAGAGTAATGAACACCATATATTGCTCCATACAGAATAATGGTGCTCATTTAATGCTCCATATAGAATAATGGGCTCCATATAATGCTTCATACAGAATAATGGGCCACATATAATGCTCCATAAAGAATAAAGGAACCCATATAATGCTCCATACCAAAAAATGGGCCCCAAATATTGCTCAATATAGAATAATGGTCCCTGTATAATTCTCCATACAGAATAAAGAACCCTATATATTTCTTTATACAGAATAATGGGCCTCATATAATGCTAAATATAGAATAATGTGTCGCATATATTGCTCCAAACAGAATAATGGGACTCATATAATGCTCCATACGGAATAATGAGCCCAATATAATGCCCCGTAAAGTACATTGACCCCATATATTGCTTCGTACAGAATAATGGGCCTCGTATAATGCTCCTTACAGAATAGTGGGTCCTGTATAATGCTCCATACTGAGTAAAGAACCCCATGTATTGCTCCATACAGAATATTGGGGCTCATGTAATGCTCCATATAGACGAATGGGCCCAATATAATGCTCCATACAGAATAATTGGCACCATATAATGCTCCATACAGATTAATAGACCCCATATAATGCTCCATACAGAATAATGGGCCCAATATAATGCTCCATACAGAATAATGGAACCCATATATTGCTCTATACCGAAAAATGGGCCCCATATAATGCCCCTTAAAGTACAATGGACCCCATATATTGCTCCATACAGAATAATGGGCCTCATGTAATGCTCAATATAGAATAATAGGCCACGTATAATACTCCATACAGTATAAAGAACCCCATATATTGCTCCATACAAAATAAGGGGACTGATATAATGCTCCACATAGAAAAATGGGCCCCATATAATGCTACAAACAGAAAAATGGGACCCATCAAATGTTCCTAATGGAATAATGGGCATAATATAATGCTCCATACAAAATTATAAAACCCATGTAATGCTTCATACTGAATAAAGGGCCCAACATAATGCCCTATACAGTACATTGGACCCTATATATTGCTAAAACTGAATAATGGACCTGATATAATTCTCCATACAGAATAATGGACAACATATAATGCTAAATACAGAATAAAGAACCCCATATATTGCCCCATAGAGAGTCATATAATGCTCCATATAGAATAATGGGCCCTATATAATGCTACAAACAGAATAATGGGAAACATATCATGCTCAATATGGAATAATGGGCCCAATATAATGCTCCATACAGAATAATGAAACCCATATAATGCTCCATACCGAATAATTCGCCCAATATAATACCCAATACAGTACAATGGACCCCATATATTGCTATATATTGAATAATGGACCTCACATAATGCTCCATACAGAATAATGGACTCCATATAATGCTCCATACAGAATAAAGAACCCCATATATTGCCCCATACAGAATAATGGGCCTCATATAATGCTCCATATAGAATAATGGCCCCCTATAATACTCCAAACAAAAAAAATGAACCCCATATATTGCTACATACAGAATAATGGGCCCAATATAATGTTCCATACAGAATAATGGAACCGATATAATGCACCATACCGAATAATGGGCCCCATATAATGGCCCATAAAGTACAATGGACCCCATATATTGCTCGATACAGAATAATGGGCCTCATATAATGCTCTATACAGAATAAAGAAACCATATAATGATCTACACAGAATAAAGAACCCCATATATTGCCCCATACAGAAAAATGGACCCAACATAAAGCTACATACAGAATAACATACCCCATATATTGCCCCATACAGAATAATGGGCTTCATATAATGCTCCATATAGAAAAATGGGCCCGGTATAATGCTCCATACAGACTAATAAAACCCATTTAATGCTCCATTCCGAATTATGTGCTCTATATAATGTACCATACAATACAATGGACCCCATATAATGCTACATGCAGAATAAAGAACCCCATATATTGTTCAATACAGAATAATGGGTCCCTTATAATGCTCCATATAGAATAATGAGCCCCATATATTGCTCCAAATAGAATAATGGACCCATGTAATGCTTCATACAGAATAAAGAATCCCATATATTGTTCCATACAGAATAATGGGGCTTATTTAATGCTCCATATAGAATAATAGGCCCATATAATGCTCCATACAGTATAATGGGCCCCATATCATGCTCCATACCAAATAATGGGCCTAAAATAATGCCCCCTAAAGTACAATGGACCCCATATATTACTCCACACAGAATATTATGTCTCATATAATGCTACTTATAGAATAATGGGCCCCGTATAATGCTCCATACAGAATAAAGAAACCCATATATTGCTCCATATAGAATAATGAACCCCATATATTGCTCCATATAGACTAATGGGCGCCGTATAATATTCCATACAGAATAAAGAACCCCATATAATGCCCCATACAGTACAATGGACCCCATATAATGCTCCATACAGAATAATGGACCCCATATATTGCCCCATGCAGAATAATGGGCCTCATATAATGTTCCATACAGAATAATGTTCCCCGTATAATGCTCCATACAGAATAAAGAACCCCATATATTGCTCCATACAGAATAATGGGTCCATATAATGCTCCATACAGTATAATGGGCCCCATGTAATGCTCCATACGGAATAATGGGCCCCATACAATGCCCCCTAAAGTACAATGGACCTTATATATTGCTCCACACAGAATAATGTCCCTCATATAATGCTCCATATAGAATTATGGGCCCCGCATAATGCTCCATACAGAATGAAGAATCCATATATTGCTCCATATAGAATAATGGGCCTCCTATAATGCTCCATATAGAATAATGGGTCCCGTATAACACTCCATACAGAATAAAGAACCCCATATATTGCTCCATATGGAATAATGAACCCCACATATTGCTCCATATAGAATAATGGGCCTCATATAATGCTCCATATATAATAATGGGCCCCGTATAATACTCCAAACAGAATAAAGAACCCCATATATTGATGCATACAGAATAATGGGCCTCATATAATGCTCCATTTAGAATAATGGGCCCCATATAATGCTCCAAACAGAATAATGGGACCTATATAATGCCTCATACGGAATAATGAGCCCAATATAATGCTCCATACAGAAAAATGGAACCCATATAATCCTCTATACCGAATAATGGGCCCTATATAATGCCCCATACAAAACAATGGACCCCATATATTGCTCCATACTGAATAATGGGCCTCATATAATGCTCCCTATAGAATAATGGGCCCCGTATAATGCTCCATACATAATAAAGAACCCAGATAATACTCCAAACAGAATAAAGAACCCCATATATTGCTCCTTAGAGCATAATGGGCCCAATATAATGTTCCATACAGAATAATGGAACCAATATAATGTGCCATTCCGAATAATCGGCCCCATATAATGCGACGTAAAGTACAATGGACCCCATATATTGCTCTATACAGAATAATAGGCCTCATATAATGCTTCATACAGAATAATGGGCCCAATATAAAGCTCCATACAGAATAATTGAACCCATTTAATGCTCCATGCTCAATAATGGGCCACATATAATGCTCCAGACAGTACAATGGACCCCATATAATGCTCCATACAGAATAAAGAACCCCATATATTGCCCCATACATAATAATGAGCCTTATACAATGCTCCATATAGAATAATGGGCCCCATATAATGATCCAAACATAATAATGTACCCATATAATGTTTCATACAGAACAAAGGGCCCAATATATAGCTGCATACAAAATAATGTAACCCATTTAATGCCTCCTACAGAATAATGGGTCTCATATAATGCTCCATATAGAATAAAGGACCCCGTATAATGCTTCATGCAAAATAAGAACCCCATATATTGCTCAATACAGAATAATGGGCATCATATTAGGCTCCATATAGAATAATGGGCCCCATATAGTGCTCCATCTAGAATAATTGGATCCATATAATACTCCATACGGAAAAATGGGCCAATATAATGTCCCATACAGTACAATGGACACCAAATATTGCTCCATACTGAATAATGGACCTCATATAATGCTTCATACAGAATAATGAACCCCATATAATGCTCCATACAGAATAAAGAAGCCAATATATAGCCCGATACAGAACAATGGGCCTCATATAATGGTCCATATAGAATAATGAGCCCCTATAATACTCCAATCAGGAAAAAGAACCCCATATATTGCTTCATACAAAATAATGGGTCGAATATAATTTTCCATACAGAATAATGGAACACATATAATGCTCCATACCGAATAATGGGCCCCATATAATGCACCGTAAGGTACAATGGACCCCATATATTGCTCCATACCGAGTAATGGGCCTCTTATAATGCTCCATATAGAATAATGGGTCCCATATATTGCTCCATACAGAATAAAGAACCCAATATTTGCTCCATATAGAATAATAGGCCTCATATAATTCTCCATAAAGAAAAATGGGCTCCATATAATGCTCCAAACAGAATAATGGGACCAATATAATGCTCCATACAGAATAATGGGGCCAATATAATGCTCCATGCAGAATAATGGAACCCATATAATGCTTCATACCGAATAATGGGCCCAATATAATACCCCATACAGCACAATTGCCCCCATATATTGCTCCATACTGAATAATGGACCTCATATAATGCTCCATACAGATTAATGGATCCCATATAATGCTCCACACAAAATAAAGAACCCCGTATAATGCTCCATACATAATAAAGAACCCATATAATGCTCCATAAAGAATAAAGATCCCCATATATTGCCCCATACAGAATAATGTGTCTCAGATAATGCTCCATATAGGATAATGGGCCCCGTATAATACTCCAAACAGAATAAAGAACCCGATATTGCTCCTTACAGCATAATGGGCCCAATATAATGTTCCATACAGAGTAATGGAATCCGTATAATGCTCCATACCGAATAATGGGCCCAATATAATGCCACGTAAAGTACAATGGACCCCATATAATGATCCATACAGAATAATGGGTCTTATATAATGCTTCATACAGAATAATGGGCCCAATATAAAGCTCCATACAGAATAATGGAACCCATTTAATACTCCATGCCAAATAATGGGCAACATATAATGCCCCATACAGTAAAATGTACCCCATATAATGTTCCATACATAATAAAGAACCCCATATTTTGTCCCATACGTAATAATGGGCTTCATACAATGCTCCATATAGAATAATGGGCCCCATATAATGCTCCAAACAGAATAATGTACCCATATAATGTTTTATAGAGAATAATGGGCCAATATAAAGCTGCATACAAAATAATGTAACCCATTTAATGTTCCATACCGAATAATAGGCCCCATATAATGCCCCATGCAGTACAATAGACCCCATATAATGCTACATACAGAATAATGGACCCCATATATTGCTCCAGACAGAATGATGGGCTTCATATAATGCTCCATACAGAATAATGTGCCCTGTATAATGCTCCATACAGAATAAAGAATGACATTTATTGCTCCATACAGAATAATTTGGCTCATGTAATTATCCATATAGAATTATGGGCCCCATATAATGCTCCATACAGAATAATGGGCCTCATATAATGCTGCATGTCTAGCATGCAGGAATATTGTAAGGGCCACTAATTTTACATCGGCAGATGGAAGTAGGGATTACCGGATTACACATTATATCTCTTGTAGCACTAGCTACATTATTTACTACGCTACTTGTACCTGTAACCTCCATTATTTGGGACTCACATCACGTGAGTTCCGCATAAGAGTAAGGGAACATATCAGAGATATTAGATCTGCCAGGGGGATAGAAGATATATCTACTCTAAAAACTCTCCCCCGGCATTTTAGACTCCACCATGACTGCAACCCAGATGAAATCAAATTCAGGGGTATTGACAGAATACAATGTGGCATAAGGGGTGGTGACAGAAAGAAAACTCTGGCCCAACGCGAATGTCAGTGGATCTTCTCGTTGGGCACCATGTCTCCCTCTGGATTGAACGAGAAATTGTCCTTTTCACCATTTCTTTAAGAATTGAGATCCTTGGAATTATTCCCTTCTCTCATGTGATTTATGTGTGTTGGTCTCTTTTTTTATATGTTTTTAATTCACTATATTTTATCTTCTAGTGTTATATGATGTTTCCCCTTGATGCCTTTAACTCCCATACTCCTGAGACTGATCAAATTTTCTGCAAACTCCATTGTATGAGAGGAATGCAATATAGATGGTGGTGGACTTACTCTTCTAATTGGAAATAATGTTGAAAATATATATATTCTGATATGTATACATGTATTTTTGTGTGTATGATTTAATATGTATCTATATTGTCTTCATCATTCTTCCCCTTTGTCCACACCATATGCACCCTATACTCTTACCCTTTTGAGGAAACGCTGTTGGGATATTGCAGTATAACATGGGAAGGGGCAGGAGACTTATTCCTCGATCTGCCCTGAGTTTATCCCTTAAGCAAGATGGCGGCGCAGGAGGTGCACATGCGCGCTGAGCCCTCGTTCACGCCGCTGCCGCCGATGGCATCCACATGATGCGACGCGGGCGCTGACGTCACAGGAAATGATTCCTTGACCCGCGTCGTCATCGGGATTGCCGGAAGCGGCGGTTTGGCGGTGGGGGATGCAGCGCGCATGCGCCGTTACCGGCGACCGATGTCTTAATGGGAAGTGACAGGAGTATAAAAAGGGAGACACACACATACCTACCACACCGCCCCCCGAGGAAGCCCACCACGCGAAACGCGCGTTGGGGCGTTGATCACAGCAGACTACACATTTATGCTATGGGTAAATTCCTCCTATAGTTTGAGGACCATAGGATTAGTCATCCTGTTAGTACCGTATACCCTTTTCATGTGCACTTGCCTCATGGGACATATGGTCTCTTAAAAAACTTAAAGGATACTTTCACACAATTGAAATATTAACTTACTGAGATGCATTTAACTACTTATTCATCTATTGTATTGACATAGCTGATGTATCTTTCTGTGATTTTCACTGACTACTCACCCTATACCCATTTATCACAACTACTGTTTTTAATAATTCTTTTGTTATCTAATAAAGTGTATTTTTATCATATTGATTCTCATAGCTTTTTGGGGTTGGCTATTGCAAATATAGGTTTATAATGATAGTTGATATAGTATGCCCCACTTCAATTTTTGGATTATGAATGATATATATACCCATAGCATTGGTTCTATGTTGATACAGAATAATAAACCCCATATAATGCTCCATACAGAATAATGGGCCCAAAATAATGCTCCATACATAATAATGGTACCCATGTATTGCTCCATATCGAATAATGGGCCCCATATAATGCCCAGTAAAGTACAATGGATCCATTATATTAATCCATACAGAATTATAGGCCTCATATAATGCTCCATATAAAATAATGGGCCCCGTATAATGCTCCATACAGAATAAAGAACCCCATATATTGCTCCATACAGAAAAATGGGCCTCATATAATGTTCCATATAGAATAATGGGCCCCATATAGTGCTCCATACAGAATAATGAAACCCATATAATGCTCCATACCGAATAATGGGCCCAAAATAATGTTCCATTCAGTATAATGGACCCCATATATTGCTCCATACTGAATAATGGACCTCATATAATGCTCCATAGAGAATAATGGACCCCATATAATGCTAAATACAGAATAAAGAAGCCAATATAGAGCCCCATACAGAATAATGGGCCTCATATAATGGTCCATATATAATAATGGGCCCCCTATAATACTCCAAACAGAATAAAGAACCCCATATATTGTTCCATACAGAATAATGGGCCCAATATAATGTTCCATACAGAATAATGGAACCCATATAATGCTCCATACCGAATAATGGGCCCTATTGAATGACCCGTAAGGTGCAATGGACCCAATATATTGCTCCATACCGAGTAATGGGCCTCATAAAATGCTCCATATAGAATAATGGGCCCCGTATAATGCTCCATACAGAATAAAGAACCCCATATATTGCTCCATATAGAATAATGAACACCATATATTGCCCCATACAGAAAGATGGGCCCCAAATAATGCTCCATATAGAATAATGTGCCCCGTATAATACTCCAAAAAGAAAAAAGAACCCCATATATTGCTCCATACAACATAATAAGCCCAATGTAATGTTCCATACAGAATAATGGAACCCATATAATGTTCTATACCGAATACTGGGCCTCATAAATTGCTCCATATAGAATAATGGGACCCATATAATGCTCCAAAAAGAATAATGGACCCATATAATGCTTCATACAGAATAATGGGCCCAATATAAAGCTCTATACAGAATAATAGAACCCATTTAATGCTCCATGCCGAATAATGGGCCCCATACAATGCCCCTTTCAGTACAATTGACCCCATATAACGCTACATACAGAATAATGGACCCCATATACTGCTCCAAACAGAATAATGTGCCTCATATAATGCTCCATACAGAATAATAAGCCCCGAATAATGCTCCATACCGAATAATGGGCCCCATGTAATGCGCCGTAAAGTACAATGGACTCAAAATATTGCTAGATACAGAATAATGGGCCTCATATCATGCTTCATTTAGAGTAATGGGCAGCGTATAATGCTCCATACAGAATATATAACCCCATGTATTGCACCATACAGAATAATGGGCCTCATATAATGCTCCATATAGAATAATGTCCACCATATAATGCTCCAAACAGAATAATGGAACACACATAATGCTCCATACGGAATAATGGGCCCAATATAATGCTCCATACAGAATAAAGAAGCCAATATATAGCCCGATACAGAATAATGGGCCTCATATAATGGTCCATATAGAATAATGGGCGCCTATAATACTCCAAACAGGAAAAAGAACCCCATGTATTGCTCCATACAGAATAATGGGTCCAATATAATGTACCATACAGAATAATGGAACACATATCATGCTCCATAATGAATAATGGGCCTCATATAATGCACCGTAAGGTACAATGGACCCCATATATTGCTCCATTCCGAGTAATTGGCCTCTTATAATGCTCCATATAGAATAATGGGTCCCATATATTGCTCCATACAGAATAAAGAACCCAATATATTGCTCCATACAGAATAATGGGCCTCATATGATTCTCCATATAGAATAATGGGCTCCATATAATGCTCAAAACAGAATAATGGGACCAATATAATGCTCCATACAGAATAATGGGCCTAATATAATGCTCCATGCAGAATAATGGAACCCATTTAATGCTTCATACCGAATAATGGGCTTAATATAATATCCCATACAGTACAATTGACCCTATATATTGCTCCATACTGAATAATGGACCTCATATAATGCTCCATACAGATTAATAAACCCCATATAATGCTCCACACAAAATAAAGAACCCCGTATAATGCTCCATACATAATAAAGAATCCATATAATGCTCCATAAAGAATAAAGATCCCCATATATTGCCCCATATAGAATAATGTGTCTCAGATAATGCTCCACATAGGATAATGGGCCCCGTACAATAATCCAAACAGAATAAAGAACCCCATATTGCTCCTTATAGCATAATGGGCTCAATATAATGTTCCATACAGAATAATGGAATCTGTATAATGCTCCATACCGAATAATGGGCCCAATATAATGCCATGTAAAGTACAATCGACCCCATATATTGCTCCATACAGAATAATGGGCCTTATATAATGCTTCATACAGAATAATGGGCCCAATATAAAGCTCCATCCAGAATAATGGAACCCATTTAATGCTCCATGATAAATAATGGGCAACATATAATGCCCCATACAGTAAATTGGACCCCATATAATGCTCCATACATAATAAAGAACCCCATATATTGCCCCATACATAATAATGGGCCTCAGACAATGCTCAATATAGAATAATGGGCCCCATAAAATGCTCCAAACAAAATAATGTACTCATATAATGTTTCATACAGAATAATGGGCCCAATGTAAAAGCTGCATACAAAATAATGTAACCCATTTAATGCTCCATACCGAATAATAGTTCCCATATAATGCCCCATACAGTACAATGGACCCCATATATTGCTCCATACAGAATAATGGGCCTCATATAATGCTCCATAGAGAATAATGTGCCCTGTAAAATGCTCCATACAGAATAAAGAACGACATTTATTGCTACATACAGAATAATTTGGCTCATGTAATTATCCATACAGAATAATAAAGCCCATATAATGCTCCATACAGAATAATGGGCCCAAAATAATGCTCCATTCATAATAATGGAACCCATGTAATGCTCGATACCAAATAATGGGCCCCATATAATGGCCAGTAAAGTACAATGGATCCCATATTTTAATCCATACAGAATTATATGCCTCATATAATGCTCCATATAAAATAATGGGCCGCGTATAATGCTCCATACAGAATAAAGAACCCCATATATTGCTCCATACAAAATAATGGGCCTCATATAATGTTCCATATAGAATACTGGGCCCCATTTAGTGCTCCTAACAGAATAATGGGACCCATATAATGTCCATTCAGAATAATGGGCCCAATATAATGCTCCATAAAGAATAATGGAACCCATATAATGCTCCATACCGAATAATGGGCACAATATAATGTTCCATACAGTATAATGGACCCCATATATTGCTCCATACTGTATAATGTACCTCATATATTGCTCAATGCAGAATAATGGACCCCATATAATGCTAAATACAGAATAAAGAAGCCAATATAGAGCCCCATACAGAATAATGGGCATCATATAATGGTCCATATATAATAATGGGCCCCCTATAATACTCCAAACAGAATAAAGAACCCCATATATTGTTCCATACAGAATAATGGGCCCAACAAAATGTTCCATACAGAATAATGGAACCCATATAATGCTCCATACCGAATAATCGGCCCCATAGAATGACCTATAAGGTACAATGGACCCCATATATTGCTCCATACCGAGTAATGGGCCTCATATAATGCTCCATATAGAATAATGGGCACCGTATAATGCTCCATACAGAATAAAGAACCCCATATATTGCTCCATATAGAATAATGATCCCCATATATTGCCCCATACAGAATAATGGGCCTCAAATAATGATCCATATAGAATAATGTGCCCCGTATAATACTCCAAACAGAAAAAAGAACCCCATATATTACTCCATACAACATAATAAGCCCAATATACTGCCCCATACAGAATAATGGGCCTCATAAATTGCTCCATATAGAATAATGGGCCCCATATAATGCTCCAAAAATAATAATGGACCCATATAATGCTTCATACAGAATAATGGGCCCAATACCGAATAATGGAACCCATTTAATGCTCCATGCCGAATAATGGGCTCTATACAATGCCCCTTTCAGTACAATGGACCCCATATAACGCTACATACAGAATAATGGACCCCATATAACGCTAAATACAGAATAAAGAAGCCAATATAGAGCCCCATACAGAATAATGGGCATCATATACTGCTCCAAACAGAATAATGTGCCTCATATAAGGCTCCATACAGATAAATGTGCCCTGTATAATGCTCCATACAGAATAAAGAACCCCATTTATTGCTTCATACAGAATAATGGGGCTTATGTAATGCTTCATATTGAAAATTGGGCTCATATAATGCTCCATAAAGAATAATGGGCCCGGTATAATGCTCCATACAGAATAATGGACCCCATGTAAAGCTCCATACAGAATAATGAGCGTAATATAATGCTCCATACAGAATAATGGAACCCATATAATGCTCCATACCAAATAATGGGCCTCATGTAATGCCCCGTAAAGTACAATTGACTCAAAATATTGCTAGATTCAGAATAATGGGCCTCATATCATGCTCCATTTAGAATAATAGGCAGCGTATAATGCTGCATACAGAATATAGAACCCCATGTATTGCACCATAGAGAATAATGGGCCTCATATAAAGCTCCATATAAAATAATGTCCCCCATATAATGCTCCGAACAGAATAATGGAACACACATAATGCTCCATAAGGAATAATGGTCCCAATATATGGCTCCAGACAGAATAAAGAAGCCAATATATAGCCCCATACAGAATAATGGGCCTCATATAATGGTCCATATAGAATAATGGGCCCCTATAATACTCCAAACAGGAAAAAGAACCCCATATATTGCTCCAAACAGAATAATGGGTCCAATATAATATAACATACAGAATAAAGGAACCCATATCATGCTCCATACCGAATAATGGGCCCCATATAATGCACCGTAAGGTACAATGGACCCCATATATTGCTCCATTCCAAGTAATGGGCCTCTTATTATTCTCCATATAGAATAATGGGCTCCATATTAAGCTCCAAAGAGAATAATGGGACCAATATAATGTTCCATACAGAATAATGGGCTCAATATAATGCTCCATGCAGAATAATGGAACCCATATAATGCTTCATACCGAATAATGGGCCCAATATAATTCCCTCATACAGTACAATTGACCCCATATATTGCTCCATAATGAATAATGGACCTCATATAATGCTCCATACAGATTATTGGACCCCATATAATGCTACACACAAAATAAAGAACCCCGTATAATGCTCCATACATAATAAAGAACCCATATAATGCTCCATAAAAAATAAAGATCCCCATATATTGCCCCATACAGAATAATGTGTCTCAGATAATGCTCCATATAGGATGATGGGCCCCGTATAAAACTCCAAACAGAATAAAGAACCCGATATTGCTCCTTCCAGCATAATGGGCCCAATATAATGTTCCATACAGAATAATGGAATCCGTATAATGCTCCACACCGAATAATGGGCCCAATATAATGCCATGTAAAGTACAATGGATCATATATATTTCTCCATACAGAATAATGGGCCTTATGTAATGCTTCATACAGAATAATGGGCCCAATATAAAGCTCCATACAGAATAATAGAACCCATTTAATGCTCCATGCCAAATAATGGACAACATATAATGCCCCATACAGTGAAATGGACCCCATATAATGCTCCATACATAATAAAGAACCCCATATATTGCCCCATACATAATAATGGGCCTCATACAATGCTCCATATAGTATAATGGGCCCCATATAATGCTCCAAACAGAATAATGTACCCATATAATGTTTCATACAGAATAATGGGCCCAATATAAAGCTGCATACAAAATAATGTAACCCATTTAATGATCCATACCGAATAATAGGCCCCATATAATGCCCCATACAGTACAATGGACCCCATATAATGCTACATGCAGAATAATGGACACCATATATTGCTCCATACAGAATAATGGGCCTCATATAATGCTCCATAGAGAATAATGTGCCCTGTATAATGCTCCAAACAGAATAAAGAACGACATTTATTTCTCCATACAGAATAATTTTGCTCATGTTATTATCCATATAGAATAATGGGCCCCATATAATGCTCCATACAGAATAATGGGCCTCATATAATGCTGCATACAGAATAATAAAGCCCATATAATGCTCCGTACAGAACAATGGGCCCAAAATAATGCTCCATACATAATAATGGAACCCATGTAATGCTCCATACCGAATAATGGGCCCCATATAATGCCCAATAAAGTACAATGGATCCCATATATTAATCCATACAGAATTATAGGCCTCATATAATGCTCCATATAAAATAATGGGCCCCATATAATGCTCCATACAGAATAAAGAACCCCATATTTTGCTCCATACAGAATAATGGGTCTCATATAATGTTCCATATAGAATAATGGGCCCCATATAGTGCTCCAAACAGAATAATGGGACCCATATAATGCTCCATTCAGAATAATGGGCCCAATATAATGCTCCATAAAGAATAATGGAACCCATATAATGCTCCATACCGAATAATGGGCACAATATAATGTTCCATACAGTATAATGGACCCCATATATTGCTCCATACTGAATAATGTACCTCATATAATGCTCCATACAGAATAATGGACCCCATATAATGCTAAATACAGAATAATGGGCATCATATAAAGGTCCATATATAATAATGGTCCCCCTATACTACTCCAAATAGAATAAAGAACCCCATATATTGTTCCATACAGAATAATGGGCCAAACATAATTTTCCATAATGGAACCCATACAATGCTCCATACCGAATAATGGGCCCCATATAATGACCCATAAAGTACAATGGACCCCATTTATTGCTCCATACCGAGTAATGGGCCTCATATAATGCTCCATATAGAATAATGGGCACAGTATAATGCTTCATACAGAATAAAGAACCCCATATATTGTTCCATATTGTAATGCACACGCCCGGACTGACTGGCGTGTGCATGTATATGTAGTGATTCCACTGGACCGTACCGGAGAGTGAATGCCTGGAGGGGCGTAACTAAGTATCCACCTGATCCGACCAAGGTTGCAAGACAGCATACGACGCCAGTGCACCAAGGAGGAACCGAGCAGAGGGACCAGGTGCTACTCCAGGTCAGACCCCGGACACGGCTGTTGACCCACACCGGGGAATACAGGAACAGGCAGGTTAGGCTGGCACACCGACTGGTGGGTATAGGCAGACACGACTGGTATGCAGACGGGTGGACGCTGGCAAGCACGACTGATATGCAAACAGTGTGGTACTGGCAGGTATGGCTGGTATGCAGGCAGGAGGATGCTGGTACGCACGACTGGTATGCAGGCAAGGAGGTACTGGCAGGTTGGAGCACAAAGTGGATAGGACCCAGTACAGACTGGGACTCAGGAACAGAACCGCAGATGCGGTGGACAAACACAGCAGAGTGAGAACGCCAGACCGGCGAGCAAGAGCAGAGCATGACGAGACTGCCAGAGCAGTGAGCAAAGCGTCAGAGCAGAGCGAGACTGCTGGAGCAGTGAGCAAAGGGTCAGAGCAGAGCGAGACTGCCGGAGCAGTGAGCAAAGGGTCAGAGCAGAGCGAGACTGCCGGAGCAGTGAGAAAAGCGTCAGAGGAGAGCGAGACTGCCGGAGCCGTGAGCAAAGCGTCAGAGCAGAGTGAGACTGCCGGAGCAATGAGCAAAGCATCAGAGCAGAGCGACACTGCCGGAGCAGTGAGCAAAGCGTCAGATCAGCGCGAGACTGCCAGAGCAGTGTGCACAGCGTCAGAGCAGAGCGAGACTGCCGGAGCAGTGAGCAAAGCGTCAGAGCAGAGCGAGCCTGCCGGAGCAGTGAGCAAAGCATCAGAGCAGAGCGACACTGCCGGAGCAGTGAGCAAAGAATCAGATCAGCGAGAGACTGCCAGAGCAGTGAGCAAAGCGTCAGAGGAGAGCGAGACTGCCGGAGCAGTGAGCAGAGCAGAGCGAGACTGCCGGAGCAGTGAGAAAAGCGTCAGAGCAGAGCGAGACTGCCGGAGCAGTGAGCAAAGCAGAGCAGAGCGGAAACCGCAGGAGCAGTGAGCGAGGCAGAGCAGAGTGGAAACCACAGGAGCGGTGAGCGAGGCAGAGCAGAGCGGAAACCGCAGGAGCGGTGAGCAAGGCAGAGCAGGCTAGAACCGCCGGAGCGGTGAGCAAGGCAGAGCAGGCTAGAACCGCCGGAGTGGTGAGCAAGGCAGAGCAGGCTAGAATCGCCGGAGTGGTGAGCAAGGCAGAGCAGAGGGGACAGGGCTCTGTTCAAACAGAACAGACAGGAAGGGGAAGGCAGAACCAGAAACACACAAGATACTAGCAATGAAGTTGCGAGTGGACAATAAACTCACAAACGGAAGTACAGCGACAACGAGTAGGAGTTAGGAGCAGGTTCAGACTCTGCAGAAAAAGGAGACGGGTTAGGAGACAGTTCAGGCAGGAACTGTTACTGCAACAAATACAGGAACGAGCCAAGGTAAAGCCAAGTGCTGGTTCAGACAATGCAGGAGAAAGGGAAGGTACGGACCTAGAGAGAAACGGGAAGCAGGTAGGAGACAGTTCAGACAGGAACTGTACTGCAACAAACGAGTCTGGGTATGCGGCCCCCAGAGGGCGGGATGAACAGGCTAAGAGCGTGTTCACACGGGCCGGGAAATACAGCCTCCAGGAAGGCAGACAGACAGTTGGCTAGAGCGCACAGACAGGACACAGTTCAGACACGGGAACTGATACCGTAAGGCAGGAAACATAGACAGGACCTGGCACATCAGAGACTAGAAGCCAACTGACAGAACAAGGTGCTCAGGCATGGATTCCAAGGAGGAGCTGGTTTAAATACCAGGTGACAGACAGCAATAGGCTGAGCATGCATTAGGGGTGTGTCTGCAGCAGCTACAAGAAACAGGAAGTTCGGCAGGCGTCGCTCTAAGCAGCCAGAGCAGAGCAAAGCAGACAGAATGGAAAGAAGCCAGAGTGGCAGTCTGGACTGGAAATCAAGTGCGCGCTCTTGCACAGTGGGAGATGGACCACTATGCAAGGACGCCGCCAGGTATGTTACAGTACCCCCCCTTTATGCCCCCTCTTCTTCAGGCCTGCCAGAATCTTCCGCAGGGAATTTGAGGGCCAATCCTTCTCTTCAAGGAGATTACTTCTACTGTCCACAGGAAGAGACAAAACTGGTCTCATCTGGGTAGCTAGGATGCTACCTCCTATCCAGCCATCCTCAGCACCAGACGAAATGGGTGTAGTACCAGGAACAGCAAACAAGGAAGTCTCTCTCCACTTATTATCAGGTAGCACCCCATAGGATTCAGGAGACAACTGGAAGTCCTTCGCCGGGTTGGAGGGGTGCAGAGACTCGGGGTAACCTCTGCTTCGGGGTACATCTTGTCCAGCTCACAGGATGAAATGGGCGAAGTATCAGGTACAAGGTGTAGAAAAGTCACTGTCCCTTTGTTATCTGGTGGTACCCCGGAGGATTCAGGAAACAACTGGAGGTCCTCCGCCTGGTCGGAGAGGTGTAGAGACTCGGGTGTAACCTCTGCTTCGGAGTACACTAGGTCGGACTCACTGGACGAAGCGGGCGAGGTATCAGGTACAGAGTATAGGAAAGTCTCTGTCCATTCGCTTCCAGGTAGCACCCCGAAGGGTTCAGGAGACAACTGGAGGTCCTCCGCCTGGTCAGAGGGGTGTAGAGACTCGGGGGTGATCTCTGCTTCGGAGTACACTAGGTTGGACTCACTGGACGAAGCGGGCAAGGTATTAGGTGCAGAGTAAAGGAAAGTCTCTGTCCATTCGCTACCAGGTAGCACCCCGAAGGGTTCAGGAGACAACTGGAGGTCCTCCGACTGGTCGGAGGGGTGTAGAGACTCGGGGGTAACTACCGCTTTGAGGTACCCTTTGTCAAGCTCACAGGACAGAGCGGATGAAGTATCGGGTACCGGGTGTAGGGAAGTCTCTCTCCATTTGTCATCAAGTGGTATCCCGGAGGATTCAGGAGGCAACAGGGGGTCCTCCGCCAGGTTGTAGAGGTGCACAGACTCGGAGGTAATCACTGCTTCGGAGTACCCTTGGACAGGCTCACTGGTTATAGTGGGTGAAGTATCAGATACCGGGTGCAGGAAGTCCTCCTTTGTGGATTCTGGGTGGGCAGCAGTCACTTCGGGCAGGAGAACTGGTGCGCTACCCACGCACATTACCTGTCGGGGCTGCTCCGGGATACTGGGAAGTGAAGCTTCAGCAGCGACTTCAAGGTTGGGGTCAGGAGGTCTTTGGGAGGACAGACCCTGGCGTGACGGCTTGCCTCTACGCCTAGCACGTCTGGACTGCCTCTTGAGATTGGGAGAAGTATTGCGGAGAGTGTAGTCATCCTGTGTGGATTCTGGGTGGGCAGTAGTCTCTTCGGCCAGGAGGACTAGAGATGAGCGTTGTTCTACTCGAACTGTTCGCCAATCTCAAATTCGAGCTGTTTTGGGCGGTGTTCGAGCCGTTCGGCGAACACGAACGATTTGAGAAAAATTCGGCTGTTCAAGGTTATGTTCGATAACTGTTCGTGCACCAAAATCATAACTGGATTTTTTCTCAGTAATGATGAAAATTAATGTTAATACGCAGTTTGAGTGTACAGCGGGGTGGGGGGAGGGCCAGGGGATGGATCTCTGCAGGAACAATGAAGATCTCCATTTTTTTTTCTCTTTCCCGCATTTACAGTGGGGAGGTGCAATCTGTCAGCCTATCAGCAGCGCACACACGGAGCGAAGTGCTTTTTTTCACACAAGCAAGGGCATGTGTCATTGGCAGTGTATGTCACATGTCCTTGCCCTATAAGACCAAGCCATTTTCCCCGTCGCCACCATTTTCTCACTGCTGCAGCTGCGTGTTAGACGGCACAGCTGTTGCTGTGTGCGCTATACCTTGTTAATTTCAAGCCAATTTTCGCACAAATCTACAGATAGCTTGGGAGTAGGGAATAGTTGTGATTGCAGTCCTTTTAAGTACTAGGTTACAGCATTTCCTACGACTTTTATCAGGCAGGTCTGTGCTCTTAAATAGATAGATTGTGGGAGTAAAGACTAATTGTAATTGCAGTCCTTTTCAGGACTAGGTCACATCAGTTCCTATCAGTTCTTGCCAGGCAGGTCTGTGCCAGTGCTGTGCAAGTTTTTTTCACAGCATTTGGCTGAATCTAGCAAAGCTAATCCTTTTTGGCCTATTGCAGAGTGTGTTAGTCAGTGGAGTAGCCTATCTGTGTTGCAAGATATACCACCTGTGTATGGAATACCAATTTTTTTTTACTGCACCTAGTGAAGTAAAATCTTTTGGGCATAGCATCATTCTATTAGTCCATCTATACTGACCTCCATCAGGTTGCAAATTGAATATAATTTTTTTCTGCATGTAGCTCTGAAAAAATATTTGGCCTTCTAGCAGTGTGTGGGACTTGTTCTATTAGTCCATCTATACTGACCTCCATCAGGTTGCAAACTGAATATAATTTTTTTCTGCATCTAGCTCTGAAAAAATATTTGGCCTTCTAGCAGTGTGTGAGACTTGTTCTATTAGTCCATCTATACTGACCTCCATCACGCTGCAAATTCAAAATAATTTTTTGTCTGCATCTAGCTCTGAAAAAATATTTGGCCTTCTAGCAGTGTGTGGGACTTTCTCTATTAGTCCATCTATACTGACCTCCATCAGGTTGCAAATTAAAAATAATTTTTATCTGCATCTACCTCTGAAAAAATATTTGGGCTTCTAGCTGTGTGTGGGACTTGTTCTATTAGTCCATCTATACTGACCTCCATCAGGTTGCAAACTGAATATAATTTTTTTCTGCATCTAGCTCTGAAAAAATATTTGGCCTTCTAGCAGTGTGTGGGACTTTCTCTATTAGTCCATCTATACTGACCTCCATCAGGTTGCAAATTAAAAATAATATTTATCTGCATCTAGCTCTGAAAAAATATTTGGCCTTCTAGCAGTGTGTGGGACTTTCTCTATTAGTCCATCTATACTGACCTCCATCAGGTTGCAAATTAAAAATAATTTTTTGTCTGCATCTAGCTCTGAAAAATATTTGGCCTTCTAGCAGTGTGTGGGACTTTCTCTATTAGTCCATCTATACTGACCTCCATCAGGTTGCAAATTCAAAATTATTTTTTGTCTGCATCTAGCTCTGAAAAAATATTTGGCCTTCTAGCAGTGTGTGGGACTTTCTCTATTAGTCCATCTATACTGACCTCCGTCAGGCTGCAAATTAAAAATAATTTTTATATGCATCTACCTCTGAAAAAATATTTGGCCTTCTAGCTGTGTGTGGGACTTGTTCTATTAGTCCATCTATACTGACCTCCATCAGATTGCAAACTGAATATAATTTTTTTCTGCATCTAGCTCTGAAAAAACATTTGGCCTTCTAGCAGTGTGTGGGACTTTCTCTATTAGTCCATTTATACTGACCTCCATCAGGTTGCAAATTAAAAATAATTTATATCTGCATCTAGCTCTGAAAAAATATTTGGCCTTCTAGCAGTGTGTGGGACTTTCTCTATTAGTCCATCTATACTGACCTCCATCAGGTTGCAAATTAAAAATAATTTTTTGTTTGCATCTAGCTCTGAAAAAATATTTGGCCTTCTAGCAGTGTGTGGGACTTTCTCTATTAGTCCATCTATACTGACCTCCATCAGGTTGCAAATTAAAAATAATTTTTATCTGCATCTACCTCGGAAAAAATATTTGGGCTTCTAGCTATGTGTGGGACTTGTTCTATTAGTCCATCTATACTGACCTCCATCAGGTTGCAAACTGAATATAATTTTTTTCTGCATCTAGCTCTGAAAAAATATTTGGCCTTCTAGCAGTGTGTGGGACTTTCTCTATTAGTCCATCTATACTGACCTCCGTCAGGCTGCAAATTAAAAATAATTTTTATATGCATCTACCTCTGAAAAAATATTTGGCCTTCTAGCTGTGTGTGGGACTTGTTCTATTAGTCCATCTATACTGACCTCCATCAGATTGCAAACTGAATATAATTTTTTTCTGCATCTAGCTCTGAAAAAACATTTGGCCTTCTAGCAGTGTGTGGGACTTTCTCTATTAGTCCATTTATACTGACCTCCATCAGGTTGCAAATTAAAAATAATTTATATCTGCATCTAGCTCTGAAAAAATATTTGGCCTTCTAGCAGTGTGTGGGACTTTCTCTATTAGTCCATCTATACTGACCTCCATCAGGTTGCAAATTAAAAATAATTTTTTGTTTGCATCTAGCTCTGAAAAAATATTT
Organism: Phyllobates terribilis; assembly: GCF_046119375.1. Classification (NCBI taxonomy): domain Eukaryota; kingdom Metazoa; phylum Chordata; class Amphibia; order Anura; family Dendrobatidae; genus Phyllobates; species Phyllobates terribilis. The sequence continues at coordinate 314,257,770 of NW_027362765.1, forward strand.
GGCCTTCTAGCAGTGTGTGGGACTTTCTCTATTAGTCCATCTATACTGACCTCCATCAGGTTGCAAATTAAAAATAATTTTTATCTGCATCTACCTCGGAAAAAATATTTGGGCTTCTAGCTATGTGTGGGACTTGTTCTATTAGTCCATCTATACTGACCTCCATCAGGTTGCAAACTGAATATAATTTTTTTCTGCATCTAGCTCTGAAAAAATATTTGGCCTTCTAGCAGTGTGTGGGACTTTCTCTATTAGTCCATCTATACTGACCTCCATCAGGTTGCAAATTAAAAATAATTTTTATCTGCATCTAGCTCTGAAAAAATATTTGGCCTTCTAGCAGTGTGTGGGACTTTCTCTATTAGTCCATCTATACTGACCTCCATCAGGTTGCAAATTAAAAATAATTTTTTGTCTGCATCTAGCTCTGAAAAAATATTTGGCCTTCTAGCAGTGTGTGGGACTTTCTCTATTAGTCCATCTATACTGACCTCCATCAGGTTGCAAATTCAAAATAATTTTTTGTCTGCATCTAGCTCTGAAAAAATATTTGGCCTTCTAGCAGTGTGTGGGACTTTCTCTATTAGTCCATCTATACTGACCTCCATCAGGCTGCAAATTAAAAATAATTTTTATCTGCATCTACCTCTGAAAAAATATTTGGCCTTCTAGCTGTGTGTGGGACTTGTTCTATTAGTCCATCTATACTGACCTCCATCAGGTTGCAAACTGAATATAATTTTTTTCTGCATCTAGCTCTGAAAAAAAATTTGGCCTTCTAGCAGTGTGTGGGACTTTCTCTATTAGTCCATCTATACTGACCTCCATCAGGTTGCAAATTAAAAATAATTTTTGGTCTGCATCTAGCTCTGAAAAAATATTTGGCCTTCTAGCAGTGTGTGGGACTTTCTCTATTAGTCCATCTATACTGACCTCCATCAGGTTGCAAATTAAAAATAATTTTTTGTCTGCATCTAGCTCTGAAAAAATATTTGGCCTTCTAGCAGTGTGTGGGACTTTCTCTATTAGTCCATCTATACTGACCTCCATCAGGTTGCAAATTCAAAATAATTTATTGTCTGCATCTAGTTCTGAAAAAATATTTGGCCTTCTAGCAGTGTGTGGGACTTTCTCTATTAGTCCATCTATACTGACCTCCATCAGGCTGCAAATTAAAAATAATTTTTATCTGCATCTACCTCTGAAAAAATATTTGGCCTTCTAGCTGTGTGTGGGACTTGTTCTATTAGTCCATCTATACTGACCTCCATCAGGTTGCAAACTGAATATAATTTTTTTCTGCATCTAGCTCTGAAAAAATATTTGGCCTTCTAGCAGTGTGTGGGACTTTCTCTATTAGTCCATCTATACTGACCTCCATCAGGTTGCAAACTGAATATCTTTTTTTTCTGCATCTACCTCTGAAAAAATATTGGGCTTCTAGCTGTGTGTGGGACTTGTTCTATTAATCCATCTATACAGACCTCCATCAGGTTGCAAACTGAATATAATTTTTTTCTGCATCTACCTCTGAAAAAAAATTTGGGCTTCTAGCAGTGTGTGGGACTCATTGTATTAGGCCATCTATACCAAGCTCCACCAGCTTTGAAATTAATAATAATTTTTAGCTGCATCTAGCCCTGAAAATAATTTTTCCCAATAGTGGTAGCAATAGAAATATGGGGCGCGCGCCTGGCTAACAAAAATATACGCTTCATAACACAAAACACCAGCCTAGCGCACTGCATTAATAAGATGGCATCATCGTCTCTCCCAGTGCTAGGCCTACTACGCAGGCTAGCATTCCTGTGCCTAAAACACAATGTACATTCATGGCCAAAAGTATTGAGAATGAGACAAATAGTGATTTTTCCAAAGTTTACTGCTTCATTTTTTGTAATGGCAATTTGCATATACTCCTGAATGTCAAAGAGTGATTAGCTTAACAGCAATTACTGTACTTGCAAAGCCAATATTTGCCCAGAAAATGAACTTCAACCCCCAAAACACATTTCAACATCATTGCAGTCCTGCCTTAAAAGGAGCAGCTAACATCGTTTTAGTGATTGATCCATTAACACAGGTGTGGGTGTTGATGAGGACAGGGCTGGCGATCAATCAGTCATGATTAAGTAAGAATGACATCACTGGACACTTTAAAAGGAGGCTGGTTCTTGGTATCATTGTTTCTCTTCAGTTAACCATGGTTATCTCTAAAGAAACACGTGCAGCCATCATTGCACTGCACAAAAATGGCCTAACAGGGAAGAGTATCGCAGCTACAAAGATTGCACCTCAGTCAACAATCTATCGCATCATCAAGAACTTCAAGGAGAGAGCTTCCATTGTTGTCAAAAAGGCTCCAGGGCGCCCAAGAAAGACCAGCAAGCGCCAGGACCATATCTTAAAACTGTTTCAGCTGCGGGATCGGACTACCAGCAGTGCCGAGCTTGCTCAGGGATGGCAGCAGGCTGGTGTGAGTGCTTCTGCACGCACTGTGAGGCGGAGACTCTTTGAGCAAGGGCTGGTTTCAAGGAGGGCAGCAAAGAAGCCACTTCTCTCCAGAAAAAACATCAGGGACCGACTGATATTCTGCAAAAGGTACAGGGAGTGGACTGCTGAGGACTGGGGCAAAGTCATTTTCTCTGATGAATCCCCTTTTCGATTGTTTGGGACATCTGGAAAACAGCTTATTCGGAGAAGAAGAGGTGAGCGCTACCACCAGTCTTGTCTCATGCCAACTGTAAAGCAGCCTGAAACCATTAATGTGTGGGGTTGCTTCTCAGCCAAGGGAATCGGCTCACTCACAGTCTTGCCTAAAAACACAGCCATGAATAAAGAATGGTACCAGAATATCCTCCAAGAGCAACTTCTCCCAACCGTCCAGTTGCAGTTTGGCACCCAACAATGCCTTTTCCAGCATGATGGAGCACCTTGCCATAAAGCAAAGGTGATAACTAAATGGCTCATGGAACAAAACATAGAGATTTTGGGTCCATGACCTGGAAACTCCCCAGATCTTAATCCCATTGAGAACTTGTGGTCAATCATGAAGAGACGGGTGGACAAACAAAAACCAACAAATTCTGGCAAAATGCAAGCATTGATTATGCAAGAATGGACAGCTATCAGTCAGGATTTGGTCCAAAAGTTGATTGAGAGCATGTCAGGGAGAATTACAGAGGTCTTGAAGAAGAAGGGGCAACACTGCAAATATTGACTTGCTGCATTAACTCATTCTAACTGTCAATATAACTTATTGGTACTCATAATATGATTGCAATTATATTTCTGTATGTGATATAAACATCAGACAAACACTAATAAAAACCAGAGGCCAGCAGATCATGTGAAAATATAATTTTGGTGTCATTCTCAAAACTTTTTGCCATGACTGTATGGGTCCGCGCTAGCCACTATGCTGAGGGGTATAAAGCTGCTGCTAGCGCTTTATAACAATTCAATTGGCAGATTTTCACAGAGCTCTTCCACAACGCCCACCCATCGGGCAACAGTTGCCCACCCTCCCTATGGGATCTAGTGGCGAATAGTTGATGCCATTAATCAGAGCGTCAGTTGCCCCGTCAACGTGGCAAGCATACGGTAAGGCATGGGAAGAGTGGACACGACTAGTAGCAGGCAGACTGGTTGACCAATGTGAACAAGCCAGATCACAAGTCACCATAGAATTTCTCCACCAGCTAATGATGAGGGGCATATCAGGGGCGTCAGCGCAGCGGTGTCTGACCGGAGTAGCATTTCACTTCCAACTACTGAATTGGGGAGATGTGACAAAGATTCATCATCAGACAATCCATAAAAGGGTGGAAAAGGGGTCAGCCAAGTCAGGAATGTAGACATCCCGTCCCGTGTCACTAAAACTGATTTCTCACATCTTATCCCTAACACCATTAACATGACACTCACAATTTGAAGCAACACTAATGTCTACAGCATTTGTGATTGCCTTCTTCGGGGCGCTATGTATAAGCGAATTAGTCCCTCAATCCAAAATTACCACCAGTGGAGGCTTATTACACCAGGACGTAGTCATAGCCAATAATGCAATACGTCTACGCATACACCAATCGAAAACGGTTCCAGCGGGCAGGGGTACTTGGGTACTTCTACAACCCACAAACGGTACACTGAGTCGGGTAACAATAGTAAAAACATATCTAACCATCAGATCACAAAGTAATTTCTTCCTATCACACATTGATGGAACGCCATTATCAAGATACCTGTTCCAAGCTATATTTAATAAATGCATAACATTGGCAGGGAACCACCCCATAGATTACGGGACACACTCATTCCGCATAGGTGCGGCCACGGAAGCAGCAAGAGCAGGACTGTCAGAAACGGAAGTTCAGAGGATAAGGAGATGACGATCCACGTGTTTGGCGAGATACATAAGACCGGACTTGTTATCCTAACGTGGTTTGTTTCTTTTACAGGTGACACTAAGCCAACAGTGTGAGTGATAGGCCACTCGTATATATATTGGGCACCAAAAAGGGCGAAAGTCCGCCCAGGCGGGAGGAAATTAGAGTTTTATAACACATATTTCAACTGGAGAGGTATTAGAGGCCTGCTATGGCCACAGGTACTAATGGAGGTAATCAAGGTAGGGAGAGAGGCAAGAGGTCCGGTCATCTTCTTTATGCAGGCCGGGGGAAACAACCTAGGTCATCACAAGAGCGCATAACTAATGGCAATAATGAAACTAGACACTGAGCGCTTCAGAGAATTTTTCACAAAATTAGCTATAGTATGGTCAGAGATTGTGCCGATAGCGGTATGGCAAGGTGCGCGAGACATCACGGCCATCGAATGGACAAGGCGGGTAAGAAATATTCGGATGGCAAAATTTAGAAGAGACAGATGCGGTGTAGTGATACGACACCGACAACTGGAAGGAGATAAAGCAGGCCTCATACGGCCCGACGGTGTTCACTTAATAGATATTGGACTGGACATATTCCTGTCAGGACTCCAGGACGGAGTGGAACAAGCGTTAAGAGTGATGGGTGGGGGTCAGAGTCCTGCATACGAGTACGCAGGATCCTCCGTGGCCTGGAAATAGAAAGGACATGTTGGAGAGTTACACTTGTTGGCCAACTTGCCGGAGTGGGGACCCAGGGCATGCTGCAACAAGCTGAATTATTTTAGAAATAAAATGCCTTTCTATTGGAATGAGTATAAAAAGTTAATAAAGCTGTGACCGATCCTCACCCATCCAGTTGTAAGAGTTACATTATTGTATTGTCCATGAAAGGGGGGCGGTAGGGGGGCTGAGCGTCTGGGTTTGGTTGGGGGTCCCCACAGTCTGCCTAGGCTAGATTCTTTTAAAAATTCTTATTAGATACACAGGCGGTGCAGCTTGCTTCGCAGCTGGGCTACTACGCCCAAAGTATTGCCTAGGCTAGATGCAGTTAAAAATTCTACGCTGACTAGCAGACACTGAAGATTTGGAGCAGACCTCTGAGTAAACAGCTCTTCAGACTCAACCATCTGTGTTACCCCAAGCCATAGTGTGTAGTTTCTTACAGTTAAAAGGGGGGGGGGGGGTGCGACCCAACCCACCTGGAATTGACGATGCCAACGTCACGTAAGACACAGCAAGGGGACTCCCAAAATTGTGGCACAGACACCACTTAACCCTAGAACGCATACCTGTGGCCTTGCAGGCCCGCCCAGTTAATTGTTTTCTATTTTCTGCAAGATTACTTTAGTTAGAATTTTGAAACTCTAGGTATTCTTCATGTATATAGTTGTTTGTCATTTGAGTTTGAGTTATTCCATGTTATTTGCACACGGGCCTAAAGGGCCCCAGGTATGTGAAAGTGTAGATTTTTATGGTCATGCGTTCTAGGGTTAAGTGGCATCAATTGCCCCACTGTTGCTTAAAACGGTTGGTGAGGTGATTTTACCAAATCCCCAAGCTTTTAGTCTCCCAAGGATGACACAGGGGTAGAAATGTCCTTGCGAATCCATGATTTGTTCATCTTTATGAACGTGAGTCTGTCTACATTCTCAGTGGACAGCCGCGTGCGCTTATCTGTCAGCACACCACCAGCAGCGCTGAACACACGTTCAGAGAGAACGCTGGCTGCATGGCATGACAAGATCTCCAAGGCGTGAGTGGCGAGCTCCGGCGATTTTTCCAGATTGGAATACCAAAATGAGCAAGGGTCCAGTGACACAGTCATGGCTTCGATGTTCACTTGGAGATTCTCCTATACCATCCTCTCTAGGCATTGACTATGTGTCAGACTTCTTGTCTCCTGTGGCCTTGCAAAGGATGGTCTAAAAAAGTGGTGAAACGATTCCACAAAATTGCTGTTACCAGCAGATACTGTGTTACTGTTACTGTTTGAGTGATGAAGACTCGACAGTCCCACCGTTGGCAAGTTAGAACTGTGAGATTCACTACGTGCACCACTGGTGTTTTGTGGAAAAGCACATGTAAGATTCTGCAACAGCGTCTGCAGATACTCCTGCATTCGTCAATACCTTTTTATGGCAGGAATTATTTCGGCAAATATACTTTTGTACCGGGGATCTAAGAGTGTGGCAACCCAGTAGTCGGGATTACTTCGAATTCTGACAATCCGGGGGTCATGTTGCAGGTAGTGCAGCAAGAAGGCACTCATGTGTCTTGCGCATCCAGAAGGACCAAGTCCTTGTTGTGTTGGTAGCGAGGTAAGAATCATGCTTCCTTCCTCTGCCCTCTCCCTCCAACCTCGCACAACAGAAATGTGATCAAGGTCTCCCTCATCTGATGAGTCTTCCATGCCCATCGCCAGTTCGTCCTCCACTTCTTCCTCGGCTCCTGTGACGCGCCCCCTGGGCCATGTTCAGGGGATACCCGGAGCCGGATCTGGATAGGGGTAGTAGTCCTTGTGGCGGTGACCCGGTCCGTACCCAGGGTGTCAAACTAAGTGGCAGTCTATGGCAGTAGATGTTAACTTGATCGACTACGCCACCCGTTGAGTGCGGCTTTGAAGCCGCCGCTGCAGAACAGTCCACTGAGGCCAGGTGTATAAGGATGTGCAGCGTGGTGGTATAACCCCCAACGGGAGGGGTATGGCCTCAGGGCAGCTGGTGAAGATGATGGGAGTAGTTGTAGTGTAGAAAGGAGAGTCAGAGACGTGGGATGCAGTTTCAAGGTTTTACTCACGGGTGTTGTTTCATCAGTCACTCTGGCCTTGAGTGACCACCTGAGCCGTGCTGCGTCCACCAGGTCCTGGACTCGGCCAACCCCCAGGCAGTTCCGGAGCGTGGTCCTGAGCTTCCCTCTCTCCTCTCTTTCTCCTGGCCGTCCCCACCAGGGATCCACCTTTGGCCGGCTCCCTCGGGTCTCTTGGTGGTTAAACCTTCTCTGGGTTCCCTGACCCTTTGCTTGGTGTGCCTTTCTGGTGAATTTGGTGAGGGTCATGGTAAAGCTTACCCACGACCTCCGGTTCCTGGCTAAGGGATGCTTTGGCCTCTGCCAGCTTGGGATCCGGTACCCGTGTCCGCCAACCCTTCACCCTTCTGGCTTTATTCTGGGTTCTCAGGGTTCCTTCTGTCTTCCACTCTGGGCCTTCCTTCCTCCTCTCTCTTCACTGCAGGCCTAGCCCTGGAGCTGGGCCCAGCCGGAGCCCCAGCTCCTGTCAGCCCTCCTGGCTGAACTCTTCCTCAGCTCTCCTCAGGCTGACTGGCTCTAAAAAACCCTGTCCTAAGATGGTGCCCACCATATATACTCCCTCTATGTGTGAGCCCAGGTGACCAGCACCCAATGAGCTCCTATCTTTACCCACACTACTCCCCCTATCTGCCCCTACACTACTGGGATGTTCCACCCCCCTTCCCACTCCAGCCAGGGACAGACGCTGTCGTACCTGCACATATATACTTGGTGGGAGTACCGTAGTTCTGTCCCCCGGAAATGGGATGTATGTAGTGCATGCAGCCTACTAAGCTCAGTCCCACACTCCATCCTTACCCGGGAGTGGAATACCACACCTCTGGGTTGAGGTGCAATACCCCTGTAGCAGCCGAGTCCTCAGGGTGCTACACCTGCACCTTCCTCAACAGTTTGGCTGCTACCATGCGCCCTCGTTAATCCCTCTCCCCCACCCTCCCATGCCTGCCGCCTTGGTGCTGCCAACCGTCTGGACCTTGGAGATGTTATCCCTTCCGCATACGACTCCTCCTCTACTTCCTCCACCTCCTCTTGTCCCACCACCTGACTCTGAATTCTGTTTAATGTGTGCTCCAGCATGTAAATCACCGGAATAGTCATGCTGATAATGGCATCGTCGTCAGCACTAAACATCTTCGTCGCCATTTCAAAACTGTGCAGAAGGGTGTGTGGTGCCCCTGAGGGTTCAGTCGCCACAGAGTTACTGCATCTCACTCAGAGGTGTGGTATCTCACCCTCAGGTAAGGAAGGCGTATGGCTCAGGACCCTAACTCCTGCATCCAACACATACCCGCAGTGGGGGTAGGGCGAGATTGCTCCTAAGGGAGAGCACAGTCCCAGGTCCCTAGCTGGTTTGAGGGTCCTATGTAGTGGGTGCTTAGGGGAGCAGCTTAGGGGAGCACATGACAAGGAGAGTATAAATAGGAAGCCATCTTAGAAAGAGCAAGCCAGACAGAGGAGGAAAAGTGACAGGAGCAGAGACTAGGCATGAGCTCTGCTCCGGAGGCGGGCCTAGCCTGGGAGGCCCAGGACTGAAGGAGAGAAGAGAGGAGTGGGAGCTGGAAGGCTCCAGGAACCGAAGGGACCCTACGGCTACGGGCCGTGCAGAAGGTCACCCGTACTCCCGCTGCTACCAGGAGGTAGAGGGGTCAGGCCAGATAAGGGGAACCGGTCCCTCAACTAGCGGAGAAACAGCAAGGCTCAACTAGAAACCGGAGGCTGCTGCATTTCATGTACTGCAGGTCAAAGTCCACACCAGTCTCACTAAGAAGGTAGCCACATAGGACCCAGGGGACGGAACACACGTCACCCGCCAAGGCCCGTGGATACCGGATAGAAGTGTCACTGGGTGTAAGGTGCAGGGAGAAGGCCAGAGAAAGCACACACAGAAGGGGGTCCTGCTAAGTACTCCAGAGCTATCTGGGGGTGGACTGAGCCCCTCACTGAGTATGCACAGCACGACGGGGGAGATTGCTCTGGTACCTGTAATCTGGACTACAACAACTGTGAGTAATATCTTCAGACGGCATCACACGGACTCTGTGTTCATTACTGACTCCCTGCACTACAACCACCATCATCCACCCACACTGCCCTGAAGCTACACTCTTCCTGTGGTGAGTAATAATACCATTGCTGCAAAACCACCAGCTTCAGAGTACTGTTCCGCAGCGGCGGCCCCTTTGGCCGCACTCCACAGGTGGCGTAGTCAGACATTATAAAATCCATATATACAAATTACCCTTGGATTGACCGCCCTGGGTCACGGACTGGGTCACCGCCACAGTGACTACAACCCCCAGCGTCTACCGGCCCGGCTCAGGGTACCCCATGGCCCAGGGGGCGCGTCAACTTCATAGGTCCCTGATCTGAGACCACTCCTGCAGCGTGATTTGCCCCACCTCTGGATCTCGTTGGCCCAGGCTATACGTCAGAACGTATTGCACCAGGGCTTGTCGGTGCTGCCACAGTCGCTGCAACATGTGCAGAGTTGAATTCCACCGTGTCGGCACATCGCATTTCAGCCGGTGAACTGGCAGGCCCAACGACTTCTGTAGAGATGTAAGTCGTTGAACTGCGGGATGCGAACGGCGGAAGTGAGCACACAGCGACCGTGCCCTCTGCAGAAGGCCATCTAGTCCGGGATAGTGGGCTAAAAATTGCTGGACAACCAGGTTCAACACGTGAGCCATACAAGGCACGTGTGTGACATTGCCCCGGCGAAGTGCCGCACCCAGGTTTGCAGCATTGTCGCACATGGCCTTCCCTGGTTGCAGGTCCAGTGGAGACAACCTTTCATGAAACTGGGTCTCCAGAGCTGACCACAACTCCTCAGCTGTGTGACTCACATTTCCCAGACATTTCAAAGTAAACACTGATGTCGTTGAGCCCTGCTGCCAGCATAGTAAGGAGGTGTGCAGGATTCCTTCTGCGCAGTTAGAAAGCAGGTGGCATTACCAGACAGGCTTTGGGTGCAGGTGGAGGACCGAGAGGAGGTTGAGGAGGCAGAAGCAGTGGAGGAACTTCGAGATAAAGAGGATTGACGCACAACTCGTGGGGACGGTAAGACTTGGACAGCAGCCCCATGTCCTGCTGTCACCATAGTTACCCAGTGCCCAGTCAGCGACATGTAACGCCCCTGTCCATGCCTTCTCGTCCAAGTGTCTGTGGTGAAGTGCACCCTGTCACACACAGAGTTTCTCAAAGAAGCGGTGATGTTGTGTGCGACATGCTAGTGGAGCGCAGGCACACCTTTCTTTGAGAAGTAGTGCCGACTGGGCATCTGGTACTGGGGCACTGTGACGGACATAAGGTCTTGAAAATCCTCTGTGTCCTCCAGGTGGAAAGGCAGCATTTCTGTAGCCAACAGCTTGCAGATGGTGAAATTCAACCTCTTAGCTTTCTCATGGCTAGGAGGAAATGGTCTTTTACTTTTCCACATCTGAGGGACCGAGGGCTGGCTGTTGTGCTTAGACGGTGTTGAGTAGGGTGTCCCCGGCAAACTGCCAGTCTGTGAGGAAGATGCAGGCGGACATGTTAGGTTGCCTTGATCCAAAGGTGGTGCTCTCGATGTCGGAGAGCGCTCAACACTAGCAGGTGTTTCCACTTCCCAATGAACTGACGACCTGCCAATCACACTGGCTGTTGCGGGTAAAGAGGTGGCAGGTCTGCATCCAAAAACATGTGTGACTGCTGTCCCCCCAGTCACAGAGGATGAAGAGGCTGCGGATGCACAAGATGGGGCAGACGGTGGTTGGCCCAGCCGGCTAGGCCGCATTGTGGCACAGTGAGCTTCCCACTGCAACTTATGCTTCATATCCATGTGACGGTACATGCATGAAGTACTCAAACTATGGATTTTTTGGCCTCTACTTAGCTTTTGCTGACAAATATTACAGATAACACGAGTTGGGTCATCCTTATCGATCTGAATAAATGCCCAGGCTATGCAAGGCTTAGAGCCCATGTGACCTGAAGAGCCACTACGACTTGTGGTCAGAGGCAGAGTTGTGGTTGAGGATGCAGTTGTTGACGTGCTTCCAGTACTCCGTCTCTGTTCAGGAAGGCGCAACCTAACCTCGTCGTCAATAGCATCTGTGATGCCCCGCTGCGCTTGGTATCACAGATCCTAGAAGAGTGCATTGATGGAATCCTCCACAAGAGGCCCCCATAAACATTCACACATCTCCATCTTCCACCTCAGACCAGCAGAGGGAGCCAGTTAGGTATATAAATAGGGAAGGTGGAGCTAGGCAGTTCAGTTCCTCTGAAGAATTCCTGCAGTAGAGAATCCTAAGAGAGCTCAGTCTGCAGTGGAGCTCAGTCTAGTCTAGAGAACGCAGTTAATAGTTCAGCAGTGGAGCACGAGGCTCCTGCTTGCTAGATTCAGGGAGCCCAGATAGAGCTTAAGGTGTGCCGGTGCCGTAAGATCAGTGAAGCGCGGCAAGCTGCCGTTAGTGTGTATAGCCTAGTGAGGGCCCGAGTAGGCCGAAGGCGAGTGGTGAGTTAGTACATAAGGGGCAGAGGAGCTTAACCAGCTCACCCCGAAGCATTTACCGGACACAGGATCCGAGCTTACCGGTATCTCTATGACCCAGTAAGGCATAACCGGAATCCCTGGAGAACTACAAGTCCCAGGATCGCTAAGGTGCTGATATGTAACAGAGCCAGGAGACGCTTAGGCCCCGCATACTGGGAGCGTGAACTCCAAGAGAAGGCCCTACTACAAGGTCAGCCAGCGCAGGACAGAGACAAAGTTAGGCCTAGCTCCAGGCAGGTCAGAAACTTACTATGCAGAGGCAAGAAACAGGAGGCCCTACACCCGCTCATTGGGGAGGATCCTGATATGCACCCTTCACCCTACAGTGCTCCGGGATGTGCCTGAATTTCCACCAGTAAAAGGTACTGAAGTGACTACCGTGTCAGTTCCCGTTCTTGCTCTGACCCAGCTGGGTCTCGCCTGTCCTGCATTCCCCCTGCATACGCTGCCCTGAGACCTAGCTCCACCTGTGGGGAGCTATACCATCGAGCTGCCTTATCACCGGCCTCAGTGGACTGCTGCAGCACTGGTGCTTGTCACCAGATACCACAGGTGGCGTCATGAACTCTTATAAAATTAACAATTATCCACCCTTTTAAAGAGAGACCCCAGGGTACGGGCCAGGGAGCCGACCACCACGACATCCCCAAGGCCAGGCAAATGCCCGGGTACCGAGTCATCCCCATCCCCAGGGCTAGTCACATCCTCCTCCACCTCCTCTGCTGACCTCATCGACTGGCTGACTGTGGGTTGACAGTAAGTGGGATCTCCAACCTCGTCATCATCACCCTGTGTGCTATCACACCCGTCGTCCTCAGAGCCAACCTCTTCCTGCCCTGACCGAAAAGTCAAGTTGTCGCTCCACTCAGGTATTTGAGTCTCATCATCGTCTTCATCATTGTCTCCACCAACAGGAGTTACAGTTTGGGAACAAGGGTCTACATTATGCTCAGAACCTTCTTCATCTGGTCCTGGATCCGACTTATAAAGATTCTGGGCATCAGATCAGATCATTTCCTCATCTGGATTAACAGAAGCTCTGGAGCAGACCTCCGTTTCCCAGGCTATAGTATGAGTAAACAGCTGTGCAGACTCAACCATCTGTGTTCCCCCATACTCAGACGGGCAGCTGGAGACTTGGGAGCTGTGAGGAAGCAAGTGCAATTGGGGTGACACCTCTGAGGACTGGAGTATTTGTGATGTTGAAATTGAGGTGATGGAGAGCCCACTTGAAGGAGCACTTGATATCCGTTGAAGCACCTGCTGTTTTTGTGCCTCATCTAGAATTTGTAGCGATGGGCGTGTCCGTAAGAATGGGATCGTATCTCATTGTCCACGAAAAGAAGTCGACATCTTAGTTTGGCTGGAAGATGGTCTTTCTTCTGCAGATGTTACAGGCACCAGTATTGGGATAGGGGGGCTGGCCGTCAGGGTCCACCGCAGCTCTGGCACAAACCCAGCGACACAGAGGTGGCACGGGCAGGAACGGACTGGCCGTGTCGGCTTCTCACTTTTTGGATTTTAGAAGGGCATGACATGCCTATATCTGTGTCTCCCCCTCCTTTTACTCCTCCACCTCTTTTCTTTTCGCATGACTATATGTACTTGTCACTTTTCCATGTGTTAGTTGTGTCTTCTGAGCAGTTTGTCAGCTTTTGGACACCTTTGAAGGTGTTTTCTATGTGTTTCTATGTGTTTTTGTTTGCCTGCCATTGGTTTTAACGGTGTTCGAAGGTGTTCGACGAACAGTTCGACGAACAGTTCGGCGAACACACGGGTGTTCGACGAACCGAACCGAACTCGAACACTACGGGGGTGGCTCAACACTAAGGAGGACTAGTGCGCTACCCACACACATTACCCATTGGGGCTGCTCCGGGATATTGGGAAGTAAAGCTTCAGCAGGGGCTTCCGGGTTAGGGTCATCGAAGACCATTAGAAAGGCCACCAGGAAGGCCTGCGGGTCCAGGACGATAGGATCCTGTGCTTCCCATAGGGGGGTGATCCATTTCAAGGCATCACCCGCTAGGTAAGACATCATGTATCCCACCTTAACCCGATCGATGGGAAAATAAAGAGGGTAGAACTTGAAGTGTAGCATGCATTGCTCCACAAATGCACGACTCTGTCTTGGATCCCCATAGTACCATGGCGGATCGGCAGGAACGAGTGCAGAAAGCTCCATCTGGACGGGTGCGTAATTCGCCTGGAACTCAGCTAGAAGCAAAAAATAAACAAATTTCTTCTAGATGCCCGTATTCGCTGGAAAACGTCTCAGAGAGTGAAGGCCGTGGGGCTCAACGGGAACCATGGCCTGAGCATGCTGTAATGCACACGCCTGGACTGACTGGCGTGTGCGTGTATATGTAGTGATTCCACTGGACCGTACCGGAGAGTGAATGCCTGGAGGGGCGTAACTAAGTATCCACCCGATCCGACCAAGGTCGCACGACGGCATACGACGCCAGTGCACCAAGGAGGAACCGAGCAGAGAGACCAGGTGCTACTCCAGGTCAGACCCCGGACACGGCTGTTGACCCACACCGGGGAATACAGGAACAGGCAGGTTAGGCTGGCACACCGACTGGTGGGTATAGGCAGACACGGCTGGCATGCAGACGGGTGGATGCTGGCAAGCACGACTGGTATGCAAACAGGGTGGTACTGGAAGGTATGGCAGGTATGCAGGCAGGAGGATGCCGGTACGCACAACTGGTATGCAGGCAAGGAGGTACTGGCAGGTTGGAGCACAAAGTGGATAGGACCCAGTACAGACTGGGACACAGGAACAGAACCGCAGATGCGGTGGGCAAACACAGCAGAGTGAGACCGCCCAGAGCGGCGAGCAAGAGCAGAGCAGGAAGAGACTGCCGGAGCAGTGAGCAAAGGGTCAGAGCAGAGCGAGACTGCCGGAGCAGTGAGCAAAGGGTCAAAGCAGAGCGAGACTGCCGGAGCAGTGAGCAAAGGGTCAGAGCAGAGCGAGACTGCCGGAGCAGTGAGCAAAGGGTCAGAGCAGAGCGAGACTGCCGGAGCAGTGAGCAAAGGGTCAGAGCAGAGCGAGACTCCCGGAGCAGTGAGCAACGACCAGAGCAGAGCGAGACTGCCGGAGCAGTGAGCAAAGGGTCAGAGCAGAGCGAGACTGCCGGAGCAGTGAGCAAAGGGTTAGAGCAGAGCGAGACTGCAGCAGCAGTGAGCAAAGGGTCAGAGCAGAGCGAGACTGTCGGAGCAGTGAGCAAAGGGTCAGAGCAGAGCGAGACTGCCGGAGCAGTGAGCAAAGGATCAAAGCAGAGCGAGGCTGCCGGAGCAGTGAGCAAAGCGTCAGAGCAGAGCGAGACTGCCGGAGCAGTGAGCAAAGTGTCAGAGCAGAGCGAGACTGCCGGAGCAGTGGGCAAAGCGTCAGAGCAGAGCGAGACTGCCAGAGCAGTGAGCAAAGCGTCAGAGCAGAGCGAGACTGCCGGAGCAGTGAGCAAAGCATCAGAGCAGAGCGAGACTGCTAGAGCAGTGAGCAAAGTATCAGAGCAGAGCAAGACTGCCGGAGCAGTGAGCAAAGTGTCAGAGCAGAGCGAGACTGCCGGAGCAGTGAGCAAAGCAGAGAAGAGCAGAGCGAGACTGCCGGAGCAGTGAGCAAAGCGTCAGAGAAGAGCGAGACTGCCGGAGCAGTGAGCAAAGCAGAGCATAGCGGAAACCGCAGGAGCGGTGAGCGAGGCAGAGCAGAGCGTAAACCGCAGGAGCGGTGAGTGAGGCAGAGCAGAGTGGAAACAGCAGGAGCGGTGAGCAAGGCAGAGCAGGCTAGAATCGCCGGAGCGGTGAGCAAGGCAGAGCAGGCTAGATCCGCCGAAGCGGTGAGCAAGGCAGAGCAGGCTAGAACCGCCGGAGCGGTGAGCAAGGCAGAGGAGGCTAGAACTGCCGAAGCGATGAGCAAGGCAGAGCAGAGGGGACAGGGCTCTGTTCAAACAGAACAGACAGGAAGAGGAAGGCAGAACCAGAAACACACAAGATACTAGCAATGAAGTAGCGAGTGGACACTAAACTCACAAACGGAAGTACAGCGACAACGAGTAGGAGTTAGGAGCAGGTTCAGACTCTGCAGAAAAAGGGAAGGTACGGACATAGAGAAAAACAGGAGACGGGTTAGGAGACAGTTCAGACAGGAACTGTTACTGCAACAAATACAGCAACGAGCCAAGGTAAAGCCAAGTGCTGGTTCAGACAATGCAGGAGAAAGGGAAGGTACGGACATAGAGAGAAACGGGAAGCAGGTAGGAGACAGTTCAGACAGGAACTGTACTGCAACAAATACAGGAACGAGTCTGGGTATGCGGCCCCCAGAGGGCGGGACGAACAGGCTAAGAGCGTGTTCACACGGGCCTGGAAATACAGCCTCCAGGAAGGCAGACAGACAGCTGGCTAGAGCGCACAGACAGGACACAGTTCAGACATGGGAACTGATACCGTAAGGCAGGAAACATAGACAGGACCTGGCACATCAGAGACTAGAAGCCAACTGACAGAACAAGGTGCTCAGGCATGGATTCCAAGGAGGAGCTGGTTTAAATACCAGGTGACAGACAGCAATAGGCTGAGGACGCATTAGGGGTGTGTCTGCAGCAGCTACAAGAAACAGGAAGTTCGGCAGGCGTCGCCCTAAACAGCCAGAGCAGAGCAAAGCAGAGATTATGGAAAGAAGCCAGAGTGGCACTCTGGACTGGAAATCAAGTGCGCGCTCTTGCACAGTGGGAGATGGACCACTATGCAAAGACGCCGCCAGGTATGTTACACATATAGAATAATGAACTCCATATATTGCCCCATACAGAATAATGGGCCTCAATAATGCTCCATATAGAATAATGGGCCCCATATAATGCTCCAAAAAGAATAATGGACCCATATAATGCTTCATACAGAATAATGGGCCCAATATAAAGCTCTATACAGAATAATGGAACCCTTTTAATGCTCCATGCCGAATAATAGGCCCTATACAATGCCCATTTCAGTACAATGGACCCCATATAACGCTACATACAGAATAATGGACCCCATATACTGCTCCAAACAGAATAATGTGACTCATATAATGCTCCGTACAGATAAATGTGCCCTGTATAATGCTCCATACAGAATAAAGAATCCCATTTATTGCTTCATACAGAATAATAGTGCTCATGTAATGCTCCATATAGAAAATTGGGCTCATATAATGCTCCATATAGAATAATGGGCCCCATATAATGCTCCATACAGAATAATGGACCCCATGTAAAGCTCCACACAGAATAGTGGGCCTAATATAATGCTCCATACAGAATAATGGGCCTCATATAATGCTCCATTTAGAATAATGGGCAGCGTATAATGCTCCATACAGAATATAGAACCCCATATGTTGCACCATACAGAAAAATGGGCCTCATATAATGCCCCATATAGAATATTGTCCCCCATATAATGCTCCAAACAGAATAATGGAACCCATATAATGCTCCATATGAAATAATGGGCCCAATATAATGCTCCATACAGAGTAATGGAACTGATATAATGCTCCATACCGAATAATGGGCCCAATATAATGCCCCATACAGTACAATGGACCCCATAAATTGATTCATACTGAATAATGGACCTCATATAATACTCCATACAGAATAATGGATGCCATAAAAGGCTCCATTTAGAATAAAGAACCCCATACAGAATAATGGGCCTCATATAATGCTCCATATAGAATAATAGGCCCCGTATAATACTCCACACAGAGTTAAGAACCCCATATATTGCTCCATACAGAATATTGGGCCTCATATAATGATTGATATAGAATAAAGGGCACATATAATGCTCCAAACACAATAATGAGCGACAAATAATGCTTCATACCGAATAATGGGCCCAATATAATGCTTCATAAAGAATAATGAAACCCATATAATGCTGCATACCGAAAAATGGACCCAATATAATGCCCCATACAGTACAATGGACCCCATATATTGTTCCATATTGAATAATGGACCTCATATAATGCTCCATACTGAATAATGGACCCCATATAATTCTCTATACAGAAAAAGAACCCCATATATTGCCTCATAGAGAATAATGGGCCTCATATAATGCTCCATATGGCATAATGGGCACCCTATAATACTCCAAACAGAATAAAGAACCCCATATATTTGTTCATTCAAAATAATGGGCCCAATATAATGTTCCATACAGAGTAATGGAATACATATCATGCTCCATACCGAATAATGGGCCCCATATAATGCCCGCTAACATACAATGGACCCCAAATTTTCCTCCATACAAAATTATATGCCTCACATAATACTCTAAATAGAATAATGGACCCCATATAGTTCTCCATACACAATAAAGAACCCCATACATTGCTCCATACAGAATAATGGGCCTCATATTATGCTCCATATAGAATAATCGGCCCCATACAATGCTCCAAACAAAATAATGGACCCATATAATGCTTCATACAGAATAATGGGCCAAACATAAAGCTCCATAAAGAATAATGGAAGCCATTTTATGCTACATGCCAATTAATGGGCCCCATATAATGCCCCATACAGTACAATAGACCTCATATAATGCTCCATACTGAATAAAGGGCCTCATATTATGCTCATACAGAATAATGTGCCCTGTATAATACTGTATACAGAGTAAGGAACCCCATAAATTACTACATACAGAATAATGGGGCTCATGTAATGCTTCATATAGAATAATGGGCCCCATATATTGCTCCATAAAGAATAATAGATCCCATATAATGCTCCATACAGAATAATGGGCCCAATACAATGCTTCATACAGAATAATTGAACCCATATAATGCTTCATACCGAATAATGGGCCCCATATAATGCCCCGTAAAGTTCAATGGACCCCTTATATTGCTCCGTACAGAATAATAGACCTCATATAATGTTTCATACAGAATAATGGACTACATATAATGCTCCATACAGTATAAAGTACCCCATATATTGCCCCACAAAGAATAATGAGCCTCATATAATGCTCCATATAGAATAATGGGCCCCCTATAATACTCCAAACATAATTAAAAAAAAACATATATTTTTCCACACAGAATAATGGGCCCAATATAGTGTTCCATACAGAATAATGGAACCCATATAATGCTCCATACCGAATAATGGGCCCCATATATTGCCCCGTAAAGAACAATGGACCGCATAAATTGCTCCGTACAGAATAATGGACCTCATATAGTACACCATACAGAATAAAGAACCCCATATATTGCCCCATACAGAATAATGGGACTCATATAATCCTCCATACAGAATAACGGGCCCCATATAATGCTCCAATCACAATCTGGGGACCCATATAATGCTCCAAACGGAATAATGGGCCCAATATAATGCTCCATACAGAATAATGAAACCCATATAATGCTCCATACCGAATAATGGGCCCAATATAATGCCCGATACTGTACAATGGACCCCATATATTGTCCCATACTGCATAATGGACCTCATATATTGCTCCATACAGAATAATGGACTGCATATAATACTCCATACAGAATAAAGAACTTCATATATTGCCCCATACAGAATAATGGGACTCATATAAGGCTCCAAATAGAATAATGGGCCCCCTATAATACTCCAAACAGAATAGAGAACCCCAAATATTGCCCCATACAAAGTAATGGATCCCATATAATGCTCAATACAGAATAAAGAACCCCATATATTGCTCCATGCAGAATAATGGGCCTCATATAATGCTCAATATAGAATAATGTGCCCCATATAATGTTCCAAACAGAATAATGGACCCATATAATGCTTCATACAGAATAATGGGCCAAATATAAAAGCTAAATACAGAATAATGGAACCCATTTAATGCTACATACCGAATAATGGGCCCCATACAATGCCCCATACAGTACAATGGGCCCCATATAATAAGCCGTACAGAATAATGGACCCCATTTATTGCTCCATACAGAATAATGTGCCCCATATAAATGCTCCATACAGAATAATGTGTCCTATATAATGCTCCGTACAGAATAAAGAACTCAATTTTTTGCTCCATACAGAATAATGGGGCTCATTTAATGCTCCATATTGAAAATTGGGAGTCATATAATGCTCCATACAGAAAAATGGGCCCCATATAATACTCCATACAGAATAATTGACCCAATATAATGCTCGATACAGAATAATGGGCCCAATATAATACTCCATACAGAATTATGGAACCCATATAATGCTCCATACCGTATAATGGACAACATATAATGCCCCATACAGCACAATGCACCCCATATATTGCTCCATACTGAATAATGGACCACATATAATGCTCCATTCAGAATAATGGACCCCATTTAATGCTCCATACAGAATAAAGAACCCCATATATTGCCCCATACAGAATAATGGTCCTCATACAATGCTCAATATAAAATAATGGGCCCCATATAATGCTCCAAACAGAATAATGAATTGATATAATGATTCATACAGAACAATGGGCCCAATATAAAAGCTCCATACAGAATAATGGAACCCATTTAATGCACCATACCAAATAATGGGCTAAATAAAATGCCCCATACAGTACAATGGACCCCATATCTTGCTCCATACAGAATAATATGCCTCATATAATGCTCCATACAGAATAATGTGCCCTGTATAATGCTCCATACAGAATAAAGAACCCCATATATTGCTCCATACAGAATAATGGTGCTCATGTAATGCTCCATATAGAAAATTGGGCCCCATATAATGCTCCATACAGATTAATGGACCCCATACAATGCTCCATACAGAATAATGGGCCCAATGTAATGCTCCATACAGAATAATGGAAACCATATAATGCTCCATACAGAATAATGGGCCCCATATAATGCCCCGTAAAGTACAATGGACCCCATATATTGCTCCATACAGAATAATGGGCCTCATATAACGCTCCATATAGAATAATTGGTCCCGAATAATTTTAAATACAGAATAAAGAACCCCTTGTATTGCTGCATACACAATACTGGCCTCATATAATGATCAATAAAAAATAATGTCCTCCATATAATGCTCCAATCAGAATTATGGCACCCACATAATGCTCCATGCAGAATAATGGAACCCATATAATGCCTCCATACTAAATAATGGGCCAAATATAATGCCCCATACAGTAAAATGGACCGCATATATTGCTCCATACTGAATAATGGACCTCATATAATGCTCCTTACAGAATAATGGACCCCATATAATGCTCCATATAGAATAATGGGCCCTTTATAATGCTCCATACAGAATAAATAACCCCATATATTGCTCCATACAGAATAATGGGCCTCATATAACGCTCCAAACACAATAATGCGACCCATATAATGCTCCATACGGAATAATGGGCCAAATATAACGCACCATACAGTACAATGGACCACATATATTGCTGCATAGAGAATAATGGACCTCATATAATGCTCCATACAGAATAATGGACCCCATATAATGAATGCTACACACAGAATAAAGAACCTCATATATTGCCCCTTAAAGAATAATGGGCCTCATATAATGCTCCATATAGAATATTGGGCCTCCTATAATAGTCCAAACAGAATAGAGAACCCCATATATTGCCCCATACAGAATAATGGACCACATATAATGCTCCATACAGAATAAAGAACCCCATATATTGCCCCATACAGAATAATTGGCTTCATATAATGCTCCATATAGAATAATGGAACCAATTTAATGCTCCATACAGCATAATGGGCCCCATATAATGCCCGATACAGAACAATAGACCCCATATAAAGCGCCATTCAGAATAATGGACCCCATATATTGCTCCATACAGAATAATGCGCTTCATATAATGCTCCATAAAGAATATTGTTCCCTGTATAATGTTCCATACAGAATAATGGGCCCCATAAAATGCTCCTTACAGAATAATGGACCCCATATATTGCTCCATACTGAATAATGTGCTTCATATAATACTCCATAAAGAATAATGGGCCTTGTATAATACTCCATAGAGAATAATGTACCAAATATATTGCTCCATATAGAATAATGGGACTTATATAATGCTCTATATAGAAGAATGGGCCCCGTGTAAAACTCCATAGAGAATTAAGAACCTCATATATTGCTCCATATAAAATAATGAACCCCATATATTGCTCCATAGAGACTAATGGGCCTCATATAATGCTCCATATAGAATAATGGGCCCTGTATAATACTCCAAACAGAATAAAGAACCTCAAATATTGCTTAAAACAGAATATTGGGCCTCATATAATGCTCCATATAGAATAATGAACCCCATATAATGCTCCAAACAGAATAATGGGACCCATATAATGCCCCATACAGAATAATGAGCCAAATATAATGCTCCATACAGAAAAATGGAATTCATATAATGCTCCATACCGAATAATGGGAAGAAAATAATGGCGCATACAGTACAATGGGCCCCATATAATGCTCCATACAGAATAATGTGCACCATAGAATGCTCCATACAGAATAAAGAATCCCATATATTGCTCCATATAGAATAATGGGGCTCATTTAATGCCGCATATAGAATAATGGGCCCCATATAATGCTCCATATAGAATAATGTACCCTGTATAATGCTTCATACAGAAGAAAGAATCCCATATATTGCTCCATACAGAATAATGGGGCTCATGTATTGCTCCATACAGAAAATTGTGCCCATATAATGTTCCATACATAATAAGGGGCCCCATATAATGCTCCATACAGAATAATAAACCCCCCATAATGCTCCATACAGAATAATGGGCCCAATATAATGCTCCATACAGAATAATGGAACCCATATAATGCTCCATACCGAAAAATAGGCCCCATATAATGCCCCGGAAAGTACAATGGACCCCATATATTTCTCCATACAGAATAATGAGCCTCATATAAAGCTCCATATAGAAAAATGTGCCCCGTATAATGCTCCATACAGAATAAAGATCCCCAAACAGAATAATGGGACTCAAATAATGATCCATATAAAATAATAAGCCCAATATAAAGCTCCATACACAATAAAGAACCCCATATATTGCTCCATACAGAATAATGGGCCTCATATAATGCTTCATATAGAATTATGTCCCCCATATAATGCTCCAAACAGAATAATGGGACCCATATAATGCTCCATATGGAATGATAGTGCCAATATAATGCTCAATACAGAATAATGTAACCCATATAATGCTCCATACAGATTAATGGGCCAAATATAATGCCCCATACAGTACAATGGACCCCATATACTGTTCCATACTGAATAAAGGACCTCATATAATTTTCCATACAGAATAATGGACCCCATATAATGCTCCATACAGAAAATAGAACCCCATACAGAATAATGGGCCCCATATAATGCTCCATATAGAATAATGGGCCCCGTATAAAGCTCCATACAGAATTAAGAACCCCATATATTGCTCCATACAGAATAATGGGCCTCATATAATACTCCATACAGAATTATGGGTCTTTTATAATGCTTTGTATAGAAAAATGTGCTCCATATAATGCTCCAAGCAGAATAAAGGACCCATATGCTTCATAAAGAATAATGGGCCCAATATAAAGCTCCATACAGAATAATGGAACCCATTTAATGCTCCATACCAAATAATGGGCACCATATAATGCACCATATGGTACAATGGACCCAATATAATGCTCCCTACAGAATAATGGACCTAATATATTTCTCCCTATAGAGTAATGGGCCTCATATAATGCTCCATAAAGAATAATGGTTCCCATATAATACTCCACACAACTTAAAGAACCGCATATATTGCTCCATATAGAATAATGGGCGTAATATAATGCTGCATATAGAATAATGGGCCCCGCATAATACTCCAAACGGAATAAAGAAAAACATATATTGCTCCATACAGAATAATGGGCCTCATATAATCCTCCATATCGAATAATGGACCCCATAGAATTCTCCAAACTGAATAATGGGACCCATATAAAGCTTCATACGGAATAACGAGAGCAATAAAATGCTCCATGTAGAAAAATGGTACCCATATAATGCTCCATACCGAATAATGGGCCCCATATAATGTCCCAAACAGTACAATGAACCCAATATATTGCTCCATACTGAATAATGGACCTCATATAATGCTCCATACAGAATAATGGACCCCATATAATGCTCCATAGAGAATAAAGAACCCCATATATTGCATCATACAGAATAATGGGCCTCATATAATGCTCCATATAGAATAATGGGCCCCATATAATTCTCCAAATAGAATTATGGGACCCATATAATGCTCCATACGGAATAATGTGCCCAAAATAATGCTCCATACAGAAAAATGGAACCCATGTAATGCTCCTTACCGAATAGTGGGCCCCATACAATGCCCTATAAAGTACAATAGACCCCATATATTACTCCATACTCAATAATGCACCTCACGTAATGTTCCATACAGAATAAGGAACCCCATATATTGCTCCATATAGAATAATGGGGCTCATTTAATGCTCCATATAGAAAAATGGGCCCCATATAATACTCCATACAGAATTATGTACCCTGTATAATGCTTCATACAGAATAAAGAACCCCATATATTGCTCCATACAGAATAATGGGGCTCATGTAATGCTCCATACAGAAAATTGGCCCCATATAATGTTCCATACATAATAATGAGCCCCATATAATGCTCCATACAGAATAATAAACCCCCCATAACGCTCCATACAGAATAATGGGCCCAATATAATGCTCCATACAGAATAATGGAACCCATATAATGCTCCATACCGAATAATGGGCCCCATATAATGCTCCGTAAAGTACAATGGAACCCTTATATTTCTCCATACAGAATAATGAGCCTCATATAAAGCTCCATATAGAAAAATGGGCCCCGTATAATGCTCCATACAGAATAAAGATCCCCAAACAGAATAATGGGACTCAAATAATGATCCAGATAGAATAATAAGCCCAATATAAAGCTCCATATACAATAAAGAACCCCATATATTGCTCCATACAGAATAATGGGCCTCATATAATGCTTCATATAGAATTATGTCCCCCATATAATGCTTCAAACAGAATAATGGGACCCATATAATGCTCCATATGGAATGATGGTGCCAATATAATGCTCAATACAGAATAATGTAACCCATATAATGCTCCATACAGATTAATGGTCCAAATTTAATGCCCCATACAGTACAATGGACCCCATATACTGTTCCATACTGAAAAATGGACCTGATATAATTTTCCATACAGAATAATGGACCCCATATAATGCTCCATACAGAAAAAAGAACCCCATACAGAATAATCGGCCCCATATAATGCTCCATATAGAATAATGGGCCCGTATAAAGCTCCATACAGAATTAAGAACCCCATATATTGCTCCATACAGAATAATGGGCCTCATATAATACTCCATACAGAATAATGGGTCTTTTATAATGCTTTGTATAGAAAAATGTGCCCCATATAATGCTCCAAGCAGAATAATGGACCCATATGCTTCATACAGAATAATGGGCCCAATATAAAGCTCCATGTTACGGGTCCGGGAGGTGGAACCTCTGAGCTACAATACAAGGGGGAAGTCCTTGTAAGGAAGCGGGTGACTCCCAGGGAGGGCAAGCAGGTAGTCACAGCAAGTGACGGGGACAGTCTCTGAGTAAGCGGGCAGGTGGTCACGGCAGGTGACGGGAACAGTCTCTGGGAAGACAGGCAGGTGGTCACGGCAAGTGACGGGGGCAGTCTCTGAGTAGACAGGCAGGTGGTCACGGCAAGTGACGGGGGCAGTCTCTGGGTAGATAGGCAGGTGGTCACGGCAAGTGACCGGGGCAGTCTCTGGGTAGATAGGCAGGTGGTCACGGCAAGTGACCGGGGCAGTCTCTGAGTAGATAGGCAGGTGGTCACGGCAAGTGACCAGGGCGGTCTCTGGGTAGATAGGCAGGTGGTCACGGCAAGTGACCGGGACAGTCTCTGGGTAGACAGGCGAGGCGGGTACCTGACAGGTAGCTGGCGGGCGCTCCCAGGTGAGCGGGCAGACTGAGACAGCTGGAAACAGGCAGGAAACTAGTGGACGCTCCCAGGTGAGCAGTCTGACAGACGAGGCAGGAGACAGGTTGGTGACTGATGGACGCTCCCAGGTGAGCAGTCAGCAGACAAGGCAGGTATCAGGCAAGTAACTGGTGTACGCTCCCAGGTGAGCGGTCTGACAGACGAGACAGGTAACAGGCAGGTAACTGAAGGACGCTCCCAGGTGAGCGGACTGGCAGACAAGGCAGGTAAGTAGAAGACGCTCCCAGGTGAGCGGTCTGACGGACAAGGCAAGTAACAGGCTGGTATGCAGGACGGGAAGTCAGGCTAGCAGCGGAACCTGAGGGCTGAAGCACAGGTGAGACACAGTGCAAACAACATAGCTCGGGCACCTCCATTTCGGGGACTCCTTAGGACGGTGCGCGCGGTCCCTTTAAGAGCGGGGGAGCGCGCGCGCCCTAAGCACACTGCCGGGGAAGGAGCGCGTGCCGGAAGCATTGGGGAGAAAAGCGCTGGAGGGCGCCGCGCCAGGAGTGGGGAGGTGAGAGGGACGGTGTCTCTGCCTAGTACGGGGCAGAGACGCCGATGCTCCAGTACCCCCCCTTTAGGCCCCCTCTTTTTTTGGCCAGAAAGAAATTTTTCAAGGAGAAGCGGGGCGTTGATGTTTTCCCTGGGCTCCCAAGTTCTCTCCTCAGGACCAAACCCCTTCCAATCTACCAGAAAAAAGGTCTTTACTCTTACCCTCTTGGAGGCCAGAATACTCTCTACCTTAAAGACGTCATCAGCGGAAACCGGAGCAGGAGGGGCACCTGGATTATTGGAAAAAGAGTTACAGACAACGGGTTTGAGGAGAGATACATGGAAGGAGTTAGGAATCCGTAAGGTGGAGTTTTAGTTTGTAGGCCACTGGATTTATTTGCCTGAGGATTTCGAATGGGCCGATGAAGCGAGGACCTAACTTGTAGGAGGGTATCTTGAGCCGTACATGTTTGGAGGAGAGCCAAACCTTGTCTGCCGGACGGAACTGAGGCGGATCCAGACGTCTCTTATCAGCATATCTCTTCATCCGCTCGGAGGACAGAAGAAGTGCGGATCTAGTACTCTCCCAAATGGTAGAAAACTCGCTGACAAGAGACTGCGCGGCACGGTTGTCCACAGAGGCGGAGACGGGAAACGGAATCCGGGGGTGCTGGCCATAGACAACAAAGAACGGGGATTTGGAAGAGGACTTGCTCTCGTGGTTATTGTAAGAGAACTCGGCCCAAGGGAGGAGGTCCACCCAATCAGAATGGTGGGCATTAACAAAGTGCCGGAGATAGCTGGTAAGGATCTGATTGATCCGCTCTACTTGACCATTGGACTGAGGGTGGTAAGTGGAGGAGAAGTCCAGGGTGACGTCCAGCAGTTTACATTTGGCTCTCCAGAAGCGCGAGGTGAACTGAACCCCTCGATCCGACACGATGTGGAGGGGTAGGCCATGAAGACGGAAGATATGGCGGATAAAGTCCTTAGCCAGCTCAGGTGCAGACAGAAGACCAGGCAGGGGAATGAAGTGGGCCATTTTAGAAAAGCGGTCCGCGACCACCCAAATGACAGTACACCCGGCAGAGAAGAAGATCGGTAATGAAGTCCATAGCGATGTGTTGCCACGGGGCAACAGGTATGGGAAGCGGCAGGAGGTGACCAGCTGGTAAGTGTCTGGGAACCTTGTTGCGGCCACAAGATGAACATGCAGAGACGAAGTCTACCACATCCTTACGCAGGGTAGGCCACCAGTAATGCCGGGAAATGAGTAGGAAGGTCTTTTTTTGGCCGGCATGGCCAGCAAGTTTAGAAGAATGACCCCAGTGAAAAACCTTCTCACGGTCAGGAGGCGCCACGAACGTCTTGCCGGGTGGAAGACGAGTCAAATCCAGGGGGGCCACATTCATCACCTTGGAGGGGTCGATAATGTGCATAGGCTCCTCCTCTTGGTCGGAGGACAGGAAGGATCGGGACAAGGCATCAGATTTGACATTCTTGTCCGCCGGGCGGAAATGAAGGATGAAATCGAAGCGGGCAAAAAACAAAGACCACCGGGCCTGACGTGGATTAAGTCTCTGGGCATTTTGGAGATATGCCAGGTTTTTGTGATCCGTGTAGATGATCACCGGGTATAGAGCCCCTTCAAGCAGGTAACGCCACTCCTCCAGCGCCAATTTAACAGCTAACAGTTCTCGGTCTCCAATGGAGTAATTGCGCTCAGAGGAGGAGAAGATTTTAGAGAAACAGCCGCAGGTTACCATTCTCCCGGAAGAAGATTTTTGGGTGAGCACCGCTCCGGCTCCAGAGGAGGAAGCATCAACCTCCAGGTAGAACTGTTTGTTGCAGTCCGGACGGTGCAGCACAGGGGCAGAGGAGAAGGCTTGCTTCAGGGAAAGGAAGGCCTCCTCAGCTTCGGGTGGCCATACCTTGGGATTTGCTCCCTTACGGGTGAGCGCAGATATGGGCGCAGTCCGAGATGAGAAGTGAGGAATGAAGAGACGATAGTAATTAGCGAAGCCCAGGAATCGCTGTATCGCCTTCAAGCCCTCCGGACGGGGCCACTTTAGAACAGCAGAGAGCTTCTCGGGATCCATTCTCAAGCCTGTCTGGGAGATAACATAGCCCAGGAATGGAAGAGAGGTCTGCTCAAAAAGGCACTTCTCGTATTTAGCATAGAGGTGGTTCTGCCTGAGCCTCAGCAGGACCTGACGAACATCCCTCCGGTGTGAGGGAAGATCCGGAGAGAAGACCAAGATGTCGTCCAGGTATACCACCACGCAGGAGTAAAGAAGATCACGGAAGATGTCGTTGACCAGTTCTTGGATGACGGCGGGAGCATTGTAGAGACCGAAGGGCATCACACGGTACTCATAGTGTCCGTCACGGGTATTAAATGCCGTTTTCCACTCGTCTCCCTGACGGATACGGACCAGGTTATACGCTCCACGTAGATCCAGCTTGGAAAAGATCCTGGCGCCTTTAAGGCGATCAAATAACTCAGAGATGAGCGGAAGTGGGTATTTATTTTTAACCGTGATCTGATTGAGTCCTCTATAGTCAATACAGGGGCGTAGCGAGCCATCCTTTTTTTTTTGACAAAGAAGAATCCGGCTCCAGCCGGGGAAGTAGACTTCCGGATGAATCCCCTGGCCAGATTCTCCTCTATGTACTCAGACATGGCCCGGGTTTCGGCCGCAGACAACGGATAAATACGCCCACGGGGTGGAGTGGCGCCAGGTACCAGGTCAATCGGGCAATCATATGGCCTATGAGGTGGCAATGTCTCTGCTTCCTTCTTACCAAAGACGTCAGCATAGGTCCAGTAAGGAGCCGGAAGACCGGGTAAATTAGTTGGGGTAGGTGGAGGACGAACCGGACGAACTGGAACCAGGCAGGTTTTATGGCAGTCCGGCCCCCACCGGAGTACTTCACCGGAATGCCAGTTCAACACGGGTTCATGTGTCTGGAGCCAAGGTAGACCTAGCAATAGGGAGTGGGAGAGTCCGGGCAACACATGGAAGGAGGTTACCTCAGAGTGCAGCATTCCCACCTGCAGGGTTATGGGTTCCGTGGCGAGCAGGATGGTCACCGGAAGGAGTCTTCCATCCACTGAGGCGACCGACAAGGGTTCAGCCAGAGACTTGGTGGGAATACGGTATTTCTCAACCAGGGACTGGGAGATGAGGTTTCCAGCGGATCCAGAATCCAGGTGGGCGAGTTCAAAGTGACGGTTCTCTCCCCAGGAGATAGATACAGACAAAGTCAGGGTTGGAGAGGACTTATTTTTGTCTAGGGCGACCTCTCCGAGCGGCGCTAGACACTGGAGTTTCCCGGCCTCTCCGGGCAGGAATGAATCAGGTGCTCCTTACTGCCACAATAGAAGCAGCTCCCCTCGGCTCGGCGAGACTCTTGGCGAGATTTGACCATCTTGGTCTGGTCGATCTGCATGGGCTCGGGTGAGTGCGCCCGGGGAGTGACAGAAGAGGAGACAGGTTTCTGGAAAGTAGGAGCTAGACGGGGAAACCTTCTCTCACGGGTGGTCTCTTTGGTGCGTTCTTGAAACCGGATGTCAATCCGGGTAGCCAACGACACCAGGTCATCCAGGGTGGTAGGAATATCCCGACCGGCGAGCTCATCTTTAATCCGACCGGAAAGACCCTCCCAGAAGACGGACACCAGGGCCTCATTATCCCAGGCAAGCTCAGAAGCGAGGGTGCGGAACCGTATGGCGTATTGGCCCACGGTGAGACTCCCTTGACGGAGACGTAGCAAAGAGGAGGCAGATGAGGTCTTTCTTCCCGGTTCATCGAAGACTCTCCGGAAAGCAATGAGGAAAGACGACAGGTCGGACACCAGGGGATCCCCTCTCTTCCACAGGGGGTTAAGCCATGCCAGTGCCTCCCCAGTGAGATGGGACATGATGAATGCCACTTTGGCCCGGTCGGAGATAAACTGTTGAGTCAAGAGTTCAAAGTGCAGGGTGCACTGGTTTATGAAGCCCCGAGCTTGAGCGGGGTCGCCTCCGAAGCGAGGAGGTGCAGACAGCCGGGGTCCGGGACAGGATGCCATGGTATTGGTGGGCAACGGCACTGCCAGGGTGCGAGTCGTGACACTAGCGGTGGTTGCTGGTGGAGCAGACAGTGTGTCCAGGCGGGAGTTGACATTCCGCAGGTGGTTCAGGATGGACTCCTGCTGGGATCTCTGACGGGAGAGTTCATGGTATAGGTCAGAGAGCGAGGGAGCTTGGGTGCCACCGGGTTCCATGGCCCGAGCTAACTGTTACGGGTCCGGGAGGTGGAACCTCTGAGCTGCAATACAAGGGGGAAGTCCTTGTAAGGAAGCGGGTGACTCCCAGGGAGGGCAAGCAGGTAGTCACAGCAAGTGACGGGGACAGTCTCTGGGTAAGCGGGCAGGTGGTCACGGCAGGTGACGGGAACAGTCTCTGGGAAGACAGGCAGGTGGTCACGGCAAGTGACGGGGGCAGTCTCTGAGTAGACAGGCAGGTGGTCACGGCAACTGATGGGGGCAGTCTCTGGGTAGATAGGCAGGTGGTCACGACAAGTGACCGGGGCAGTCTCTGGGTAGATACGCAGGTGGTCACGACAAGTGACCGGGGCAGTCTCTGGGTAGATAGGCAGGTGGTCACGGCAAGTGACCGGGGCAGTCTCTGGGTAGATAGGCAGGTGGTCACGGCAAGTGACCGGGACAGTCTCTGGGTAGACAGGCGAGGCGGGTACCTGACAGGTAGCTGGCGGGCGCTCCCAGGTGAGCGGGCAGACTGAGACAGCAGGAAACAGGCAGGAAACTAGTGGACACTCCCAGGTGAGCAGTCTGACAGACGAGGCAGGAGACAGGCAGGTGACTGGTGGACGCTCCCAGGTGAGCAGTCAGCAGACAAGGCAGGTATCAGGCAAGTAACTGGTGTACGCTCCCAGGTGAGCGGTCTGACAGACGAGGCAGGTAACAGGCAGGTAACTGAAGGACGCTCCCAGGTGAGCAGACTGGCAGACAACGCAGGTAAGTAGAAGACGCTCCCAGGTGAGCGGTCTGACGGACAAGGCAAGTAACAGGCTGGCATGCAGGACGGGAAGTCAGGCTAGCAGCGGAACCTGAGGGCTGAAGCACAGGTGAGACACAGTGCAAACAACATAGCTCGGGCACCTCCATTTTGGATGAGGTGCCTTATAAATGGGAGGTCCTCCGGCAATTGGCCGGGGACTCCTTAGGACGGCGCGCGCGGTCCCTTTAAGAGCGGGGGAGCGCGCGCACGCGCCCTAAGCACACTGCCGGGGAAGGAGCGCGTGCCGGAAGCAGTGGGGAGAGAAGCGCTGGAGGACGCCGCGCCAGCAGTGGGGAGGTGAGAGGGACGGTGTCTCTGCCTAGTATGGGGCAGAGACGCCGATGCTACACTCCATACAGAATAATGGAACCCATTTAATGCTCCATACCAAATAATGGGCCCCATATAATGCACCATACGGTACAATGGACCCAATATAATGCTCCCTACAGAATAATGGACCTCATATATTGCTCCCTATAGAGTAATGGGCCTCATATAATGCTCCATAAAGAATAATGGTTCCCATATAATACTCCACACAACTTAAAGAACCGCATATGTTGCTCCATATAGAATAATGGGCGTAATATAATGCTCAATATAGAATAATGGGCCCCGCATAATACTCCAAACAGAATAAAGAACCACATATATTGCTCCATACAGAATAATGGGCCTCATATAATCCTCCATATCGAATAATGGACCCCATATAATTCTCCAAACTGAATAATGGGACCCATATAAAGCTCCATACGGAATAACGAGAGCAATAAAATGCTCCATGTAGAAAAATGGTACCCATATAATGCTCCATACGGAATAATGGGCCCCATATAATGTCCCAAACAGTACAATGAACCCAATATATTGCTCCATACTGAATAATGGACCTCATATAATGCTCCATACAGAATAATGGACCCCATATAATGCTCCGTATAGAATAAAGAACCCCATATATTGCATCATACAGAATAATGGGTCTCATATAATGCTCCATATAGAATAATGGGCCCCATATAATGCTCCAAATAGAATTATGGGACCCATATAATGCTCCATACGGAATAATGTGCCCAAAATAATGCTCCATACAGAAAAATGGAACCCATATAATGCTCCTTACCGAATAATGGGCCCCATATAATGCCCCATAAAGTACAATGGAACTCATATATTGCTCCATACTCAATAATGCACCTCACGTAATATTCCATACAGAATAAAGAACCCCATATATTGCTCCATATAGAATAATGGGGCTCATTTAATCCTCCATATAGAAAAATGGGCCCCATATAATACTCCATACAGAATTATGTACCCTGTATAATGCTTCATACAGAATAAAGAACCCCATATATTGCTCCATACAGAATAATGGGGCTCATGTAATGCTCCATACAGAAAATTGGCCCCATATAATGTTCCATACATAATAATGAGCCCCATATAATGCTCCATGCAGAATAATAGACCCCTCATAACGCTCCATACAGAATAATGGGCCCAATATAATGCTCCATACAGAATAATGGAACCCATATAATGCTCCATACCGAATAATAGGCCCCATATAATGCCCCGTAAAGTACAATGGACCCCATATATTTCTCCAAACAGAATAATGAGCCTCATATAATGCTCCATATCGAAAAATGGGCCCTGTATAATGCTCCATACAGAATAAAGATCCCCATACAGCATAATGGGCCTCAAATAATGCTCCATATGTAATAATAAGCCCAGTATAAAGCTCCATACACAATAAAGAACCCCATATATTGCTCCATACAGAATAATGGGCCTAATAGAATGCTTCATATAGAATAATGTCCCCCATATAATGCTCCAAACAGAATAATGGGACCCATATAATGCTCCATATGGAATGATGGTGCCAATATAATGCTCAATACAGAATAATGTAACCCATATAATGCTCCATACAGATTAATGGGCAAAATATAATGCCGAATACTGTACAATGGACTCCATATACTCTTCCAAACTGAAAAATGGACCTCATATAATTTTCCATACAGAATAATGGACCCCATATAATGCTGTATGCAGAAAAAAGAACCCGATACAGAATAATTGGCCTAATATAATGCTTCATATAGAATAATGGTCCCCTTATAAAGCTCCATACAGAATAAAGAACCCCATATATTGCATCATACAGAATAATGGGCCTCATATAATGCTACATACAGAATAATGGGCCCCATATAATGCTCCAAATAGAATTATGGGACCCATATAATGCTTCATACGGAATAATGAGCCCAATATAATGCTCCATACAGAAAAATGGAACCCATCTAATGCTCCTCACCAAATAATGGGCCCCATATAATGCCCCATAAAGTACAATATACCCCATATATTGCTACATACTCAATAATGGACCTCATGTAATGTTCCATACAGAATAATGGACCCCATATAATTCTCCATACAGAAAAAGAACCCCATATATTGCCCCATACAGAATAATGGGCCTCATATGTTGCTCCATATAGAATAATGGGTCCCATATAATGCTCTATACAGAATAAAGAACCCATATAATGCTTCATAAACAATAAAAAAAACCTTATATTGCCACATACAAAATAATA
Source organism: Phyllobates terribilis (assembly GCF_046119375.1). Lineage (NCBI taxonomy): Eukaryota > Metazoa > Chordata > Amphibia > Anura > Dendrobatidae > Phyllobates > Phyllobates terribilis. The sequence continues at coordinate 314,291,909 of NW_027362765.1, forward strand.
GACTCCATATAATGCTCCATACAGAATAAAGAACCCCATATGCTGCCCCATACAGAATAATGGGCCTCAGATAATGCTCCATATAGAATAATGGGCTCTGTATAATACTTCAAACAGAATAAAGAACCCCATATATTGTTCCATACAGCATAATGGGCCACATATAATGCTCCATATAGAAAAATGGGCCCGTAAAATGCTCCATACAGAATAAAGAACCCCATACAGAATAATGGGCCTCTTATAATGCTCCATATAGAATAATAAACCCAGAATTAAGCTCCATATACAATAAAGAACCCCATATATTGCTTCATACAGAATAATGGGCCTCAAATAATGCTTCATATAGAATAATGTCCCCCATATGATGCTCCAAACAGAATAATGGAACCCATATAATGCTCCATATGGAATAATGGTGCCAATAAAGAACCCCATATATTGCTCCATACAGAATAATGGGCCTCATATAATGCTCCATATAGGAAAATGTAACCCATATAATGCTCCAAACAGAATAATTGGCCAAATATAATGCCCCATACAGTACAATGGACCCCATATACTGCTCCATACTGAATAATGGACCCCATATAATGCTCCATACAGAAAAAGAACCCCATGCAGAATAATGGGCCCTGTATAAAACTCCATACAGAATAAAGAACCCCATATATTGCTCCATACAGAATAATTGGCCTCATATAATGCTCCATAAAGAATAATGGGCCCAATGTAATGCTCCAAACACAATCTTGGGACCCATATAATGCTCCATATGGAAAAATGGACCCAATATAATGCTCCATACAGAATAATGGAATCCATATAATGCTCCTTACCGAATAATGGACCCAATATATTGCTCCATACAGTAAAATGGTACCCATATATTGCTCCAAACTGAATAATGAACCTCATATAATGCTCCATACAGAATAATGGACTTCATATAATGCTCCATACAGAATAAAGAACCTCAAATATTGCCCCATACAGAATAATGGACCCCATATAATGCTCCATACAGAATAAAGAACCCCATATATTGCCCCATACAGAATAATGGGCCTCAGATATTGCTCCTTACAGCATAATGGACCCAATATAAGGTTCTACACAGATTAATGGAAACCCTATAATGCTCCATACCGAATAATGGCCCCATATAATGCCCTGTAAAGTATAATGGACCCCATATATTGCTTCATATAGAATAATTGGCCTCATATATTACTTCATACAGAATAATGGGCCCATTATAAAGCTCCATACAGAGTAATGGACCCCTTATAATGCTCCATACAGAATAAAAAAAAACATATATTGCGCCGTACACAATAATGGGCGTCATATAATGCTCCATATAAAAAAAATGGGCCCCGTATAATGCACCATACAGAATAATAAAACCTATTTAATGCTCCATGCCGAATTATGGGCCCAATATAATGCCCCATTTAGTACAATGGACCCCATATAATGCTCCATACAGAATAAAGAACCCCATATATTGTTTCATACATAATAATGGTTCTTATATAATGCTCCATATAGAATAATGGGCCCCATATAATGCTCCAAACAGAATAATGGACCTATATAATGCTTCATATAGAATAATAGGCCCAATATAAAGATATATACAGAATAATGGAACCTATTTAATGCTCCATACCGAATAATGGGCCCACTATAAGGCACCATACAGTACAATGGACCATATATAATTCTCCATACAGAATAATAGACCCCATATATTGTATCATATAGAATAATGGGCCTCATATAATGCTCCATAAAGAATAATGGATCCCTTAACATACTATATACAGAATAAAGAACCCAATATATTGCTTCATATAGAATAAAGGGCCTCATATAATGCTCCATATAGAATAATGGCCCCCATATAGTGCTGCAAACAGAGTAATGGAAATCATATAATACTCCATATGGAATAATGAGCCCAATATAATGCTCCATACAGAAAAAAGGAAACCATATAATGCTCCATACCGAATAATGGGCCCCATATAATGCCCCACAAAATACAATTTCTCCCATATATTGCTCCATACTGAATAATGGACCTCAGATAATGCTCCATACAGAATGATGGACCCCATAATATGCTAAATACAGAATAAAGATCGCCTTTATATTCCTCCATACAGAATAATGCGCATCATATAATACTCCATATAAAATAATGGAACCAATATAATGCCCCTTACAGTACAATAGACCCCATATATTGCTCCATAAAGAATAATGGGCCTCATATATTGCTCCATATAGAATTATGGGACCCATATAATGTGCCATACGGAATAATGAGTCCAATATAATGCTACACACAATACAATTTACCCCATATATTGCTCCATATTGAATAATGGACCTCATATAATGCTCCATACAGAATAATGGACCCCATAATATGCTCCATTCAGAATAAAGAACCCCATATATTGATCCATATAGAATAATGGACCTAATATAATGCTCCATACAGAATAATGGACCCCATAATATGCTCCATACAGAATAAAGAACCCCATATATTGCTCCATACAGAATAATAGGCCTCATATAATACTCCATATAGAATTCTGGGACTCATATAGTGCGCCTTACGGAATAATGAGCCCAATAAAATGTTCCATACAGAAAAAAGGAAACTATATAATGCTCCATACCGAATAATGGGCCCAATGTAATGCCCCATAAAGTACAATGGACCACATATATTGCTCCAAACTGTATAATGGACCTCATATAATACTCCATACAGAATAATGGACCCCATATAATGCTCCATACAGAATAAAGAAGCCCATACAGAATAATGGGCCTCATATAATGCTACATATGGAGTAATGGGACCCATATAATGCTCCATACAGAATAAAGAACCCCATATATTGCTCCATAAAGAATAATGGGCCTCATATAATGCTACATATAGAATAATGGGCACCATATAATGCTTCAAACACAATAATGGAACACATGTAATGCTCCATGCCATATAATGGGCCCCATATAATGCACCAGACATTACAATGGAGACCATATAATGCTCCATGCAGAATAAAGAACCCCATATTTTGCCCCATACAGAATAATGGGCCTCATATAATGCTCCATATAGAATAATGGGCCCCATATAATGCTCCATATAGAATAATGGACCAATATAATGCTTCATACAGAACAATGGGCCAAATATAAAGCTCCATACAGTATAATGGAACCCATTTAATGCTCCATACCAAATAATGGGCCACATAAAATGCCCTATAGAGTGCAAAGGACTCCATATGATGCTCCATACAGAATAATGGACCCCATATTTTGCTCCATGCAGAATAATTAGCCTCATATATTGCTCCATACAGAATAATGTGCACTGTATTATGCTCTATACAGAGTAAAGAATTTCATATATTGCTACATACAGAATAATGGGGCTCATCTAATGCTCCAAATAGAATAATGGGCCCCATATAATGCTCCATACAGAATAATTGGCCCAATATATTGCTCCATACAGAAAAATGGACCCCATATAATGCTCCATACAGAATAATGGGCCCAATATAATGCTACAAACAGAATAATGGAACCCATATAATGCTCCATACCGAATAATGGGCCCCATATATTGCCCCGTAAAGTACAATGGACCCCATATAATGTTCCATACAGAATAATTGGCCACATATAATGCTTCATACAGAGTAATAGACAGAAAATAATGCTTCATACAGAATAATGGGCCCAATATAATGCTTCATACAGAATACAGGAACCCATATAATGCTCCATACCGAATAATGGGCCCCATATAATGGCCCGTCAAGTAAAATGGACCTCATATATTGCAACATACAGAATAATGGGCCTCATATAATACTCCATATAGAATAATTGGCCCCATATAATGCTCCAAACAGAATAACGGGCCCTATATAATGCTACATACAGAATAATGGAACCCATATAATGCTACATACCGAATAATGGGCCAGTATAATGCCCTATACAGTACAATGGACCCCATATAATGCTCCATATAGAAAAAAACTCCATATATTGTTCCATACAGAATAATAGGGCTCTTTTTATACTCCATATAGAATAACTGGCCCAATATAATGCTCCATACAGAATAATGGGCCCTATATAATGCTCCATACAGAATAATGGGCCCAATATAATGCTTCATACAGAATAATGGAACCCATCTAATGCTACATACCGAATAATGGTCCTCATATAATGTTCCATAAGAATAATGGACCCCATATAATGCTCCATACAGAATAAAGTACGGCATACAGAATAAGGGGCCTCATATAATGCTCCATACAGAATAATGAACCTCATATAATGCTCCATATAGAATAATGGGCCACATATAAAGCTCCAAACACAATAATAGGACCCATATAATGCTCCATACGGAATAATTGGCCCAATATAACGCTCCATACAGAATAATGGAACCCATATAATGCTCCATACAGAATAATGGACCCCATATAATGCTCCATACCGAATAAAGAACCCCATATATTGCCCCACACAGAATAATGGGCCTCATATAGTGCTCCATATAGAATAATGGGCCCCCTATAATACTTCAAACAGAATAGAGAACCCCATATTTTGCCCCATATAGAATAAAGGACCCCATATAATGATTCATACAGAATAAAAAAATACATATATTGATCCATACAGAATGTTTGGACTTATATATGCTCCATATAGAATAATGGGCCCTATATAATGCTCCAAACAGAATAATGGACCCATATAATGCTTCATTCAGAATAAAGAACCCCATATATTGCCCCATACAGTACAATGGACCTCAGATAATGCTCCATGCAGAATAACTGCCCTCATATAATGCTTCATACAGAATAATGTGCCACGTATAATGCTTCATACAGAATAAAGAACCCCATATATTGCTCCATACAGAATAATGGGGCTCATTTAATGCTCCATATAGAACAATGGGCCCCATATAATGCTCCATACAGAATAATGGGCCCAGTATAATGCTACATTCAGAATAGAGAACCCCATATATTGCTCAATACAGAATAATGGGGCTCATTTAATGCTCCATATAGAACAATGGGCCCAATATAATGCTCCATACAGAATAATGGGCCCCATATAATGCTCCATACAGAATAATGGGCCAAATTTAATGCTCCATACAGAATAATGGGCCCAATATAATGCCCTGTAAAGTACAATGGACCCCATATATTGCTTCACACAGAATAATGGGCCTTATGTAATGCTCCATATAGATAATTGCGCCCCGTATAATTCTCCATACAGAATAAAGAAACCCTTTTATTGCTCCACATAGAATAATGGGCCTTATATAATGCTCCACATCGAATAATGGGACCCATAAAATGCTCCATACAGTATAATGAAACCCATATAATGCTCCATATCGAATAATGGGCCCAATATAATGCCCCATACAGTACAATGGGCTCCATATATTCCTCCATACTGAATAATGGATCTCATATAGTGCTCCATACTGAATAATGGAACCCATATAATGCTCCATACAGAATAAAGAACCCCATATATTGCCTCATACAGAATAATGGGACTTATATAATGCTCCATATAGAATAATGGGCCCATTATAATACACCAAACAGAATAAAGAACCCCATATATTGCTCCATAGAAAATAATGGGACCAATATAATGTTCGAAACAGAATAATGGAACCCATATATTGCTCCATACAGAATAATGGGCCTCATATAATGTTTCATACAGAATAATGGGCCCAATATAAAGCTCCATACAGAATAATGGAACCAATTTAAAGCTCCATGCCGAATAATGTTCCCCATGTAATGCCCCATACAGTACAATGGACCCCATATAATGCTCCATATAGAATTAAGAACCCCATATATTGCCCCATACAGAATAATGGGTTTCATATAATGCTCCATACAGAATAATGGGACCCATATAATGCTCCAAACAGAATAGTGGACCCATATAATGCTTCATACATATTAATGGTCCAAATAAAAAGCTACATGCAGAAAAATGAAACCCATTTAATGCTCCCTACCGAATAATGGGCCCCATATAATGCCCATAAAGTACAATGGCCCTAATATAATGCTCCATACAGAATAATGAACCTCATATATTGCTCCATACAAAATAATGGGCCTCATATGATACTCCATACCGAATAATGTGCCCTGTATAATGCTCCATAGAGAATAAAGAACCCCATACATTGGTCCATACAGAATAATAGGCCCCATAAAATGCTCCACACAGAATAATGGACCCCATATAATGCTCAATACAGAATAATGGGTTGAATATAATGCTCCATATAGAATAATGGAACCCATATAATGCTCCATACCGATTAATGGGCCTAATATAATTCCCCGTAAAGTACAATGGACCCAATATATTGCTCCATACAGAATAAATAACCCATAAATTGCTCCATACAGAATAATGGGCCTCATATACTTATCCACATAGAATAATGGGCCCCATATAATGCTGCAAACAGAATAATGGGACCCATGTAATGCTTCATACGGAATAATGGGACCAATATAATGCTCCATACAGAATTATGCAACCCATATAATGCTTCATACCGAACAAAGTGCCCAATATAATGCCCCATACAGTTGAATGGACCCCATATATTCCTCCATACTGAATAAGGGACCTCATATAATTCTACATACAGAATAATGGACCCCATATAATGCTCCATACTGAAACAAAAAACCCATATATTGCCCCATACAGAATAATGGGCCTCATATAATGCTCCATATAGAATAATGGGCCCGTTATAATGCACCAAACAGAATAAAGAACCCCATATATTGCTCCATAGAGAATTTTGGGCCCAATATAATGTTCCATACAGAATAATGAAACCCATAAAATGCTCAATACCGAAAAATGCGCCCCATATAATGCCCCATAAAGTGCAATGGACTGCATATATTGCCCCATACAGAATAATGGGCTTCATTTAATGCTCCAAATAGAATAATGGGCCCCGCATAATGATCCATACAGAAATGATGATGATAATAGACCCCATTTAATGCTCCATGCCGAATTATGGGCCCAATATAATGGCCCTTACAGTACAATAGACCCCATATAATGCTCCATACAGAAACCCATATATTGCCCAATACAGAATAATGGGCTCCATATAATGCTCCAAACCGAATAACATACCCATATAATGCTCCATACAGAATATTGGGCCCAAAATAAAGCACCATACAGAATATTGGAACCCATTTAATACTCCATACCGAATAATGGGCCCCATATAATGCCCCATACAGCATAATGGACCCCATACAATTCTCCATATAGAATAATGGACTACATATATTGCTCCATACAGAATTATGGGCCTCATATAATGCTCCTTACATAATAATGTGCCCTGTATAAAGCTCCATACAGAATAGAGAAAACCATATGTTGCTCAATACAGAATACTGGGGCTAATTTAATGCTCCAAATAGAATAATGGGCCCCGTATAATGCTCCATACAGAATAAAGAGTCCCATATATTGCTCCATATAGAATAATTGGCCTCATATAATGCTCCACATAGAATAATGGGCCCCATATAATGCTCTAAACAGAATAATTTGACCTATATAATGCTCCATACGGATTAATTGGCCCAATATAATGCTCCATAAAGAATAATGGAACCCATATAATGCCCCATACCGAATAATGGGTCCAATATAATGCCCCATACAGTACGATGTACCCCATATATTCCTTCATACTGAATAATGGGCCTCATATAATGCTCCATACAGAATAATGGACCCCATATAATGCTCCATACAGAGTCAAGAACCCCATATATTGCCCCATACAGAATAATGGGCCTCATATAATGCTCCATATAGAATAGTGGGCCCATTATAATACACCAAACAGAATAAAAGAACCCCATATATTGCTCCATACAGAATTGTGGGACCAATATAACGTTCAACAGAATAATGGAACCCATATAATGCTCCATACCAAATAATGGGCCCCATATAATGCATCTTAAAGTACAATGGACCCCATATATTGCTCCGTACAGAATAATGGTACTAATATAATGCTCCATATAGAATAATGGGCCCTGTACAATGCTCCATACAGAATAAAGAACCCATATAATACTCTATACAGAAAAAAGAATCCCATATATTGCCCCATACAGAATAATGGACCCCAAATAATGCTCCATACAGAACAAAGGAGCCCATATATTGACCCATACAGAATAATGGACTTCATATAATGCTCCATATAGAATAATGGGCCACGTATAATGCTCCAAACAGAATAGTAAACCCCATTTAATGATCCATGCTGAATTATGGGCCCAATATAATGCCCCCATACAGTTCAATGGACACCATATATTCCTCCATACTGAATAATGGATCTCATATAATGCTCCATACTGAATAATGGACCCCATATAATGCTCCATACAGAACAAATAACCCCATATATTGCCTCATACAGAATAATGGGCCTTATATAATGCTCCATATAGAATAATGGGCCCGTTATAATACATTATAGTACACCAAACAGAATAAAGAACCTCATACATTGCTCCATAGAAAATAATGGGACCAATATAATGTTCCAAACAGAATAATGGAACCCATATAAGGCTCCATACTGAATAATGGGCCCAATATAATGCCCCGTAAAGAACAACGGACCCAATATATTGCTCCATACAGAATAATGGGCCTCATATAATGTTTCATACAGAATAATGGGCCCAATATAAAGCTCCATACAGAATTATTGAACCAATTTAATACTCCATGCCGAATAATGGGCCCCATATAATGCCCCATACAGTGCAATGGACCCCATATAATGCTCCATATAGAATTAAGAACCCCATATATTGCCCCATACAGAATAATGGGTCTCATATAATGCTCCATACAGAACAATGGGACCCATATAATGCTCCAAACAGAATAATAGACGCATATAATGCTTTATACATAATAATGGTCCAAATAAAAATCTACATGCAGAAAAATGAAAACCAATTAATGCTTCCTACCGAATAATGGGCCCCATATAATGCCCCATAAAGTACCATGGACCGCCTATAATGATCCATACAGAATAATGGACCCCATATATTGCTCCATACAGAATAATGGGCCTCATGTGATACTCCATACTGAATAAGGTGCCCTGTATAATGCTCCATAGAGAATAAAGAACCCCATATATTGCTCCATACAGAATAAGGGGCCCATAAAATGCTCCACACAGAATAATGGACCCCATATAATGCTCCATACAGAATAATGGGTTCAATATAATGCTCCATATAGAATAATGGAACCCATATAATGCTCCATACCGAATAATGAGCTTCATATAAAGCTCCATATAGTATAATGGGCCCCATATAATGCTCCATACAGAATAAAGAACCCCATATATTGCTCCATACAGAATAATGGACTTCATATAAAGCTCCATATAGTATAATCGGAACCATATAATGCTCCATACAGAATAAATAACCCCATTTATTGCTCCATACAGAATAATGGGCCTCATATAATGCTCCATATAGTATAATGGGCCCCATATAATGCTCCATACAGATTAAAGAACCCCATATATTGCTCCATACAGAATAATGGCCTTCATATAAAGCTCCATATAGTATAATGGGCCCCATATAATGCTCCATACAGAATAAAGAACCCCATATATTGCTCCATACAGAATAATGGGCCTCATATAATGATCCACATAAAATAATGGGCCCCATATAATGCTGCAAACAGAATAATGAGACCCATATAATGCTCCATACGTAATAATGGGCCCAATATAATGCTCCATACAGAATTATGGAACCCATATAATACTCTATACCGAATAATGGGCCCAATATAATGCCACATACAGTTGAATGGACCCCATATATTACTCCATACTGAATAATGGACCTCATATAATTCTACATACAGAATAATGGACCCCATATGAAGCTCCATATTGAATTAAGAACCCCATATATTGCCCCATACAGAATAATGAGCCTCATATAATGCTCCATATAGAATAATGGGCCCGTTATAATACACCAAACAGAATAAAGAACCCCATATATTGCTCTATACAGAATATTGGGCCTAATATAATGTTCCATACAGAATAATGAAACCCATGTAATGCTCCATACCGAATAATGGGCCCCATATAATGCCCCTTAAAGTACAATGAACCCCATATATTGCTCCATAAAGAATAATGGGCCCCGTACATTGCTCCAAACAAAATAAAGAACCCATATAATGCTCTATACAGAATAAAGTAGCCCATATATTGCCCCATACAGAATAATGGACCCCATATAATGCTCCATACAGAATAAAGAACCACATACATTGCCCCATACAGAATAATGGGCTTCATTTAAAGCTCCAAATAGAATAATGGGCCACGTATAATGATCCATACAGAATAATTGACCCCATTTAATGCTCCATGCCGAATTATGGGCCCAATATAATGGCCCTTACAGTACAATGGACCCCATATATTGCTCCATACAGAATAACGAAACCCATATATTGCCCAATACAGAATAATGGGCTCCATATAATGCTCTAAACCGAATAATGTACCCATATAATGCTCCATACAGAATATTGGGCCCAAAATAAAGCTCCATACAGAATATTGGAATCCATTTAATGTTCCATACCGAATAATGGGCCCCATATAATGCCCCAAACAGTATAATGGACCCCATGCAATGCTCCATATAGAATAATGGACTACATATATTGCTCCATACAGAATAATGGGCCTCATATAATGCTCCTTACATAATAATGTGCCCCGTATAATGCTCCATACAGAATAGAGAACCTCATATATTGCTCAATACAGAATAATGGGGCTAATTTAATGCTCCATATAGAATAATGGGCCCCGCATAATGCTCCTTACAGAATAAATAACCCCATATATTGCTCCATATAGAATAATTGGCCTCATATAATACTCCATACAGAATAATGGGCCCCATATAATGCTCCATACAGATTAATGGATCACATATAATGCTCCATACAGAATAAAGAACACCATATATTGCTACATATAGAATAATGAACCCCATATATTGCTCCATATAGAATAAAGTACCCCATATAATGCCCCATACAGAATAATGGGCTTCAGATAATACTCCATATAGAATAATGGGCCCCATATAATGCACTAAACAAAATAATGGACCCATAAAATGCTTCATACAGAATAATGAGCCCAATATAAAGCTCCATACAGAATGATGGAACCAATTTAATGCTCCATACTGAATAACGGGCCCCATATAATGCCCCATACAGTACAATGGACCCCATATAATGCTCCATACGAAAGAATGGAACCCATATACTGCTCCATACAGAATAATGGGCCTCATATAATGCTCTATACAGAATAATGTGTCCCGTATAATGCTCCATACAGAATAAAGAACCACATACATTGCCCCATATAGAATAATGGGCTTCATTTAAAGCTCCAAATAGAATAATGGGCCATGTATAATGATCCATACAGAATAATTGACCCCATTTAATGCTCCATGCCGAATTATGGGCCCAATATAATGGCCCTTACAGTACAATGGACCCCATATATTGCTCCATACAGAATAAAGAAACCCATATATTGCCCAATACAGAATAATGGGCTCCATATAATGCTCCAAACCGAATAATGTACCCATATAATGCTCCATACAGAATATTGGGCCCAAAATAAAGCTCCATACAGAATATTGGAATCCATTTAATGTTCCATACCGAATAATGGGCCCAATATAATGCCCCAAACAGTATAATGGACCCCATGCAATGCTCCATATAGAATAATGGACTACATATATTGCTCCATACAGAATAATGGGCCTCATATAATGCTCCTTACATAATAATGTGCCCTGTATAATGCTCCATACAGAATAGAGAACCCCATATATTGCTCAATACAGAATAATGGGGCTAATTTAAAGCTCCATATAGAATAACGGGCCCCACATAATGCTCCTTACAGAATAAATAACCCCATATATTGCTCCATATAGAATAATTGGCCTCATATAATACTCCATACAGAATAATGGGCCCCATATAATGCTCCATACAGATTAATGGATCACATATAATGCTCCATACAGAATAAAGAACACCATACATTGCTACATATAGAATAATGAACCCCATATATTGCTCCATATAGAATAAAGTACCCCATATAATGCCCCATACAGAATAATGGGCCTCAGATAATACTCCATATAGAATAATGGGCCCCATATAATGCACTAAACAAAATAATGGACCCATAAAATGCTTCATACAGAATAATGAGCCCAATATAAAGCTCCATACAGAATGATGGAACCAATTTAATGCTCCATACTGAATAACGGGCCCCATATAATGCCCCATACAGTACAATGGACCCCATATAATGCTCCATACGAAAGAATGGAACCCATATATTGCTCCATACAGAATAATGGGCCTCATATAATGCTCTATACAGAATAATGTGTCCCGTATAATCCTCCATACAGAATAAAGAACCCCATATATTGCTCCATACAGAATAATGGGGCTCATTTTATGCTCCATACAGATTTATAGGCCCAATATAATGCTCCAAACAGAATAATGGAACCCATATAATGCTCCATACTGAATAATGGGCCCCATGTAATGCCCCGTAAAGTACAATGTACCCCATATGTTGCCCTATACAGAATAATGTGCCTCATATAATGCTCCATATAGAAAAATGGGCCCCGTATAATGCTCCATACAGAATAAAGAACCCCATATATTGCTTCATACAACTTAATGGACCTAATATAATGTACCATACAGAATAATGGAACCCATATAATGCTCCATACCGAAAAAAGGGTCACATATAATGCCCTGTAAAGTACAATAGACCCCATATATTGCTCCTTACAGAATAATGGGCCTCATATAATGCTTCATACAGAATATTGGGCCCAATATAAAGCTCCATACAGAATAATGGAACACATTTAATGCTCCATGCAGAACATTGGGCCACATATAATGTCTAATACAGTACAATGGATCCCATATAATGCTCCATACAGAATAATGGACTCCAGTTATTGCTCCATACAGAAAAGTGGGCCTCATACAGTGTTTTATCCAGAATTATTTGCCCTGTATAATGCTTCATAGAGAATAAAGAACCCCATATATTGCTCCATACAGAAAAATGGGGCTCATGTAATGCTTCATATAGAATAATGGACCCCATATATTGCTCCATTCAGAATAATGGGCCTCATATAATGCTCTATACAGAATAATGTACCCCGTATAATGCTCAATACAGAATAAAGAACCCCATATATTGCTCCATACGGAATAATGGGGCTCATTTAATACTCCATACAGAATAATAGGCCCAAAATAATGCTCCATACAGAATTATAGGCCCAATATAATGCTCCATACAGAATAATGGAACCCATATAATGCTCCATACTGAATAATGGTCCCCATATAATGCCCCATAAAGTACAATGTATCCCATATATTGCCCCATACAGAATAATGTGCCTCATATAATGCTTCATATAGAATATTGGGCCTCATATTATGCTCCATACAGAATGAAGAACCCCATATATTGCTCCATATAGAATAATGGGCCTCATATAATGCTCCATATAGAATAATGGGCCCCGTAGAATACTCCAAACAGAATAAAGAACCCCATATATTGCTCCATACAGCATAATGGGCCTAATATAATGTTCCATACAGAATAATGGAACCCATATAATGCTCCATACTGAAAAAAGTACAATGGACCCAAAATATTGCTCCTTATAGAATAATGGGCCTCATATAATGCTTCATACAGAATATTGGGCCCAATATAAAGCTCCATACAGAATAATGGAACCCATTTAATGCTCCATGCCGAATAATGGGACCCATATAATGTCCCATACAGAACAATGGACCCCATATAATGCTCCATACAGAATAATGCACCCCATGTATTGCACCATACAGAATAATGGGCCTCATATAATGTTTTATATAGAATTATGTGCCCTGTATAATGCTCCATAGAGAATAAAGAACCCCATATATTGCTCCATACAGAATAATGGGGCTCATGTAATGCTTCATATAGAATATTTGGCCCCATATAATGCTCCATACAGAATAATGGGCCCTATACAATGCTCCATACCGAATAATGGACCCCATATAATGCTCAATACAGAATATAGAACCCCATATATTGCTCCATATAGAATAATGGGCCTGATATAATGCTCCATATAGAATAATGGGCCCAATATAATGATCCATGCAGAATAATGGATTCCATATAATGCTCCAGATCAAATAATGGGCCCCATACAATGCCCCGTAAAGTACAATGAACCCCATATATTGCTACATACATAATAATTAGAATCATATAATGCTTCATACAGAATAATGGGCCCGATACAAAGCTCCATACAGAATAATTGAACCCATTTAATGCTTCATGCCGAATAATGGGCCCCATATAATGCCACATACAGTTCAATGGACCCTATATAATGCTCCATGCAGAATAAAGAGCTCCATATATTGCCCCATACAGAATAATGGGCCCCATGCAATGCTTCAAGCAGAATAATGGGCCCAATAAAAAGCTCAATACAGACTAATGGAACCCATTCAATGCTCCTTGCTGTATAATGGGCCCGATATAATGTCCCATACAGTACAATGGACCCCATATAATGCTCCATACAGAATAATGGGCCTCATATAATGTTCCATACAGAATTATGTGCCTTATATAATGCTCTATAGAGAATAAAGAACCCCATATATTGCTCCATACAGAATAATGGGGCTCATGTAATGCTCCTTATAGAATAATGGGCCCCATATTATGCTCCATACAGAATAATGGGCCCTCTACAAAGCTCCATACACAATAATGGACCCCATATAATGTTCCATACAGAATAAAGAGCCCCATATATTGCTCCATATAGAATAATGGGCCTCATATAATGCTCCATATAGAATGGGCCTCATATAGTGCTCCATATAGAATAATAGGCCCCATATATTGCGCCATACAGAATAATGGAGCTCATGTAATGCTTCATATAGAATATTTGGCCCCATATAATGCTCCATACAGAATAATGGGCCCTATACAATGCTCCATACCGATTTATGGACCCCATATAATGCTCAATACAGAATATAGAACCCCATATATTGCTCCATATAGAATAATGGGCCTCATATAATGCTCCATGTAGAATAATTGGCCCAATATAATGATCCATGCAGAATAATGGATTCCATATAATGCTCCATACAGCATAATGGGCCCAATATATTGTTTCATACAGAATATTGGAACCCATATAATGCTCCAGATCGAATAATGGGCCCCATACAATGCCCCGTAAAGTACAATGGACCCCATATATTGCTACATACAGAATAATTGGAATCATATAATGCTTCATACAGAATAATGGGCCCGATATAAAGCTCCATACAGAATAATTGAACCCATTTAATGCTCCATGCCGAATAATGGGCCCCATATAATGCCACATACAGTTCAATGGACCCTATATAATGCTCCATGCAGAATAAAGAACTCCATATATTGCCCCATACAGAATAATGGGCCCCATGTAATGCTTCAAGCAGAATAATGGGCCCAATATAAAGCTCAATATAGAATAATGTAACCCATTCAATGCTCCTTGCTGAATAAAGGGCCCGATATAATGTCCCATACAGTACAATGGACCCCATATAATGCTCCATACAGAATAATGGACCCCATATTTTACTTCATACAGAATTATGTGCCCTGTATAATGCTCTATAGAGAATAAAGAACCCCATATAATGCTCCATACAGAATAATGGGCCTCATATAATGTTCCATACAGAATTATGTGCCCTGTATAATTCTCTATAGAGAATGAAGAACCCCATATAATGCCCCATACAGAATAATGGGCCCTCTACAAAGCTCCATACACAATAATGGACCCCATATAATGTTCCATACAGAATAAAGAACCCCATATATTGCTCCATATAGAATAATGGGCCTCATATAATGCTCCATATAGAATAATGGGCCTCATATCATGCTCCATATAGAATAATGGGCCCAATGTAATGATCCATGCAGAATAATGGACCCCATATAATGCTCCATACAGAATAAAGAACCCCATATATTGCTCCATATAGAATAATGGGCCTCATACAATGCTCCATATGGAATAATTGGCCCAATATAATGCTCCATAAAGAATAATGGAACCCATATAATGCCCCTTACCAAATAATGGGCCCAATATAATGCCCCATACAGTACGATGTACCCCATATATTCCTTCATACTGAATAATGGACCTCATATAATGCTCCATACAGAATAATGGACCCCATATAATGCTCCATACAGAATCAAGAACCCCATATATTGCCCCATACAGAATAATAGTCCTAATATAATGCTCCATATAGAATAATGGGGCCCGTACAATGCTCCATACAGAATAAAGAACCCATATAATACTCTATACAGAATAAAGAATCCCATATATTGCCCCTTACAGAATAATGGACCCCAAATAATGCTCCATACAGAATAAAGGAGCCCATATATTGCCCCATACAGAATAATGGACTTCATATAATGCTCCATATAGAATAATGGGCCACGTATAATGCTCCAAACAGAAAAGTAAACCCCATTTAATGATCCATGCTGAATTATGGGCCCAATATAATGCCCCATACAGTTCAATGGACACCATATATTCCTATATACTGAATAATGGATCTCAATTAATGCTCCATACTGAATAATGGACCCCATATAATGCTCCATACAGAACAAATAACCCCATATATTGCCTCATACAGAATAATGGGCCTTATATAATGTTCCATATAGAATAATGGGCCCGTTATAATACATTATAGTACACCAAACAGAATAAAGAACCCCATACATTGCTCCATAGAAAATAATGGGACCAATATAATTTTCCAAACAGAATAATGGAACCCATATAAGGCTCCATACTGAATAATGGGCCCCATATAATGCCCCGTAAAGTACAACGGACCCCATATATTGCTCCATACAGAATAATGGGCTTCATATAATGTTTCATACAGAATAATGGGCCCAATATAAAGCTCCATACAGAATGATTGAACCAATTTAATACTTCATGCCGAATAATGGGCCCCATATAATGCCCCATACAGTACAATGGACCCCATATAATGCTCCATATAGAATTAAGAACCCTATATTTTGCCCCATACAGAATAAAGGGTCTCATATAATGCTCCATACAGAATAATGGGACCCATATAATGCTCCATACAGAATAATGGACGCATATAATGCTTTATACATAATAATGGTCCCAATAAAAAGCTACATGCAGAAAAATGAAACCCATTTAATGCTCCCTACCGAATAATGGGCCCCTTATAATGCCCCATAAAGTACAATGAACCCCATATAATGCTCCATACAGAATAATGAACCCCATATATTGCTCCATACAGAATAATGGGCCTCATATGATACTCCATACCGAATAATGTGCCCTGTATAATGCTCCATAGAGAATAAAGAATCCCATACATTGGTCCATACAGATTAATGGGCCCCATAAAATGAGCCACACAGAATAATGGACCCCATAAAATGCTCAATACAGAATAATGGTTTAATATAATGCTCCATATAGAATAATGGAACCCATACAATGCTCCATACCGATTAATGGGCCTAATATAATTCCCCGTAAAGTACAATGGACCCCATATATTGCTCCATACAGAATAATGGTCTTCATATAAAGATCCATGTAGTATAATGGGCCCCGTATAATGCTCCATACAGAATAAATAACCCCATATATTGCTCCATACAGAATAATGGGCCTCATATACTTATCCACATAGAATAATGGGCCCCATATAATGCTGCAAACAGAATAATGGGACCCATATAATGCTCCATACGGAATAATGGGCCCAATATAATGCCCTATACAGTTGAATGGACCCCATATATTCCTCCATACTGAATAAGGGACCACATATAATTCTACATACAGAATAATGGACCCCATATAATGCTCCATACTGAATCAAGAAACCCATATATTGCCCCATACAGAATAATGGGCCTCATATAATGCTCCATATAGAATAATGGGCCTGTTATAATGCACCAAACAGAATAAAGAACCCCATATATTGCTCCATAGAGAATTTTGGGCCCAATATAATGTTCCATACAGATTAATAAAACCCATAAAATGCTCAATACCGAATAATGAACCACATATAATGCCCCATAAAGTACAATGGACTGCATATATTGCTCCATACATAATAATAGGCCCCGTACATTGCTCCATACAAAATAAAGAACCCATATAATGCTCTATACAGAATAAAGAAGCCCATATATTGCCCCATACAGAATAATGGACCCCATATAATGCTCCATACAGAATAAAGAACCACATATATTGCCCCATACAGAATAATGGGCTTCATTTAATGCTCCAAATAGAATAATGGGCCCCGCATAATGATCCATACAGAATAATAGACCCCATTTAATGCTCCATGCCGAATTATGGGCCCAATATAATGGCCCTTACAGTACAATGGACCCCATAGAATGCTCCTTACAAAATAAAGAAACTCATATATTGCCCAATACAGAATAATGGGCTCCATATAATGCTCCAAACTGAATAATGTACCCATATAATGCTCCATACAGAATATTGGGCCCAAAATAAAGCTCCATACAGAATATTGGAACCCATTTAATACTCCATACCGAATAATGGGCCCCAAATAATGCCCCATACAGCATAATGGACCACATACAATGCTCCATATAGAATAATGGACTACATATATTGCTCCATAAAGAATAATGAGCCTCATATAATGCTCCTTACATAATAATGTGCCATGTATAATGCTCCATACAGAATAGAGAACCCCATATTTTGCTCAATACAGAATAATGGGGCTAATTTAATGCTCCAAATAGAATAATGGGCCCCGTATAATGCTCCATACAGAATAAAGAGCCTCATATATTGCTCCATATAGAATAATTGGCCTCATATAATGCTCCACATAGAATAATGGGCCCCATATAATGCTCAAAACAGAATAATGCGACCTATGTAATGCTCCATACGGAATAATTGGCCCAATATAATGCTCCATAAAGAATAATGGAACCCATATAATGCCCCATACCAAATAATGGGCCCAATATAATGCCCCATACAGTTGAATGGACCCCATATATTTCTCCATACTGAATAATGGACCTCATATAATGCTCCATACAGAATAATAGACCCCATATAATGCTCCATACAGAATCAAGAACCCCATATATTGCCCCATACAGAATAATGGGCCTCATATAATGCTCCATATAGAATAGTGGGCCCGTTATAATACACCAAACAGAATAAAAGAACCCCATATATTGCTCCATACAGAAATGTGGGACCAATATAACGTTCAACAGAATAATGGAACCCATATAATGCTCCATACCAAATAATGGGCCCCATATAATGCATCTTAAAGTACAATGGACCCCATATATTGCTCCGTACAGAATAATGGTCCTTATATAATGCTCCATATAGAATAATGGGCCACATACAATGCTCCATACAGAATAAAGAACCCATATAATACTCTATACAGAAAAAAGAATCCCATATATTGCCCCATACAGAATAATGGACCCCAAATAATGCTCCATACAGAATAAAGGAGCCCATATATTGCCCCATACAGAATAATGGACTTCATATAATGCTCCATATAGAATAATGGGCCACGTATAATGCTCCAAACAGAATAGTAAACCCCATTTAATGATCCATGCTGAATTATGGACCCAATATAATGCCCCCATACAGTTCAATGGACATCATATATTCCTCTATACTGAATAATGGATCTCATATAATGCTCCATACTGAATAATGGACCCCATATAATGCTCCATACAGAACAAATAACCCCATATATTGCCTCATACAGAATAATGGGCCTTATATAATGCTCCATATAGAATAATGGGCCCGTTATAATACATTATAGTAAACCAAATAGAATAAAGAACCCCATATATTGCTCCATAGAAAATAATGGGACCAATATAATGTTCCAAACAGAATAATGGAACCCATATAAGGCTCCATAGTGAATAATGGGCCCCATATAATGCCCCGTAAAGTACAAGGAACCCCATATATTGCTCCATACAGAATAATGGGCCTCATATAATGTTTCATACAGAATAATGGGCCCAATATAAAGCTACATACAGAATGATTGAACCAATTTAATACTCCATGCCGAATAATGGGCCCCATATAATGCCCCATACAGTACAATGGACCCCATATAATGAACCATATAGAATTAAGAACCCCATATATTGCCCCATACAGAATAATGGGTCTCATATAATGCTCCATACAGAATAATGGGACCCATATAATGCTCCAAACGGAATAAGGGACGCATATAATGCTTCACACATAATAATGGTCCCAATAAAAAGCTACATGCAGAAAAATGAAACCCACTTAATGCTCCCTACCAAATAATGGGTCCCATATAATGCCCCATAAAGTACCATGTACCCCATATAATGCTCCATACAGAATAACGGACCCCATATATTGCTCCATACAGAATAATGGGCCTCATATGATACTCCATACCGAATAAGGTGCCCTGTATAATGCTCCATAGAGAATAAAGAACCCCATATATTGCTCTATACAGAAAAAGGGGCCCATAAAATGCTCCACACAGAATAATGGACCCCATATAATGCTCCATACAGAATAATGGGTTCAATATAATGCTCCATATAGAATAATGGAAACCATATAATGCTCCATACCGAATAATGGGCTTCATATAAAGCTCCATATAGTATAATGGGCCCCATATAATGCTCCATACAGAATAAAGAACCCCATATATTGCTCCATACAGAATAATGGGCTTCATATAAAGCTCAATATACTATAATGGGAACCATATAATGCTCCATACAGAGTAAAGAACCCGTTTTATTGCTCCATACAGAATAATGGGCCTCATATAATGCTCCATATAGTATAATGGGCCCCATATAATGCTCCATACAGATTAAAGAACCCTATATATTGCTCCATACAGAATAATTGGCCTCATATAAAGCTCCATATAGTATAATGGGCCCCATATAATGCTCCATACAGAATAAAGAACCCCATATATTGCTCCATACAGAATAATGGGATCCATATAATGCTCCATACGGAATAATGGGCCCAATATAATGCCCCATACAGTTGAATGGACCCCATATATTACTCCATACTGAATAATGGACCTCATATAATTCTACATACAGAATAATGGACCCCATATAATGCTCCATATTGAATTAATATGGGTTCATGGAGAACTGGGCCGACTTCGCGGTCGGCTACAGGCTCTACCGTAGGGACGGGCTGCACCTCAATGGGGAGGGTGCAGCCGTGCTGGGGAAGAAGATGACTAATAGGTTGGAGGAGTTTTTAAACTAGAGACGGGGGGGGGGGGAACCAAGGAAATAGGTGGGATGTGAGGCAAGCAAGGGGGAAGGGGAGAAGTGAATATAATGAGGGTGGAGAGGGGGGTGGGATAGTACAGTTAGATCGTTAGAGAAGAATAGGATGCTAAATAACCCCAAAGTTTTATCTTGCATGCTGACCAACGCAAGAAGCCTGACCAATAAGGCGGATGAGCTGCAGGCGCTTATATCGGAGGAGAAGTATGACATCGTAGGTATAACAGAGACTTGGCTAGACGATAGCTACGACTGGGCGGTAAATTTATTAGATTATAGTTTATTTAGAAGGGACCGGAAACAGGGGAAAGGCGGAGGAGTCTGCTTATATGTAAAGTCATGTCTAAAGCCCAGACTAAGGGAAGATATAGGAGAGGGAGAAGAGGGGGTCGAGTCCATGTGGGTAGAGATAGAGGGGACAAAAAATAATAATAAAATATTACTGGGGGTCTGGTATAAGCCACCAAATATAACAGAGGAGAATGAGAATCTGCTATTAGGACAAATAGACAAAGTAGCAAAACATAATGAAGTGATTGTAATGGGGGATTTCAACTACCCGGATATTGACTGGGAAACAGAAACCTGTAGATCTCAGTAAGGAAAAAGGTTCTTGACAAATATTAAGGATAATTATCTCTCCCAACTAGTGCAGGAACCAACGAGAGGGAAGGCCGTGTTGGACTTAATATTGAGTAATAGGCCTGATAGAATAACTGAGGTACAGATAGGGGGGCACCTAGGTAATAGCGATCATAATATTATCGACTTCAAAATGCCCTTCAGTAGGGTTATCAATAAGGGAACAACTAAAACATTAAACTTTAGGAGGGCGAAGTTTGATCAGCTGATAGAAAACCTTCAACTTATTGACTGGGACAAAGTTCTTAATCAAGGGAATACGAATAGTAAATGGGAAACCTTCAAAAGAATTCTGAATACTCGGTGCGAGAGGTATATACCGTATGGGAATAAAAGGGCCAGAAATAAGAGGAAACCAATATGGTTGAACAAGAATGTAAAAGGGGCGTTAAATAGCAAAAAAGAGGCATTCAAGAGATTAAAACAGGAAAACAGTAAGGAGGCACTAATGTGTTACAAGGAAAAAACGAGAACCTGTAAAAAACAAATAAAAATAGCGAAGGAGTAAACAGAGAGACGTATTGCTAGGGAAAGTAGATCAAATCCCAAACTGTTCTTTACGTATATAAATAGAAAAAGGATTAAATCGGATAATATTGGACCGATAAAAAGTGAAGAAGGCAAAATCATAGAGAAAGATGAGGATAAAGCTAATCTATTAAATAATTTTTTTTCGACAACTTTCACAAAGGAAATAGAACTAACAGGAGAAATGAGAAGTGACAAGCTTAATCCTCCACTAAGTATGACAAATCTAACCCAAGTTGAGGTACAGAAACGCCTCAGTAACATTAAAATAAACAAATCACCAGGACCTGATGGCATACACCCACGGGTACTAAGGGAACTAAGTAATGTGATAGACAGACCGTTATATCTTATATTTAAGGACTCTGTTGAGACTGGGTCTGTACCACTTGATTGGCGACAGGCGAATGTAGTGCCAATATTCAAAAAGGGAGCAAAAAGTGACGCCGGAAACTATCGGCCGGTGAGTCTGACGTCCGTTGTGGGCAAAATTTTTGAAAGCTTCATTAAAGAGGCAATTACGGAGCATCTTGATGCTAATAATCTTTTAATCCCGAACCAACATGGATTCATGAGGAATCGCTCCTGCCAAACAAACCTGATTGACTTCTACGAGGAGGTTAGCTCTCGAGTAGATCAGGGGGAACCAGTGGATGTCGTGTATCTTGACTTCTCAAAAGCGTTCGATAGCGTGCCACATAATAGGTTGGTATACAAAATGAGAATGATGGGGCTGGGGGAAAATGTCTGCAAGTGGGTAGCTAACTGGCTAAAGGATAGAAGGCAGAGGGTGGTTATAAATGGAATATACTCAGATTGGGTAAGCGTCACTAGTGGGGTACCACAGGGGTCTGTACTAGGCCCAATGTTATTTAATATCTTTATTAACGACATAGTCAACGGGATAAATATTAAAATATCAATATTTGCAGATGACACAAAGTTATGTAAAACAATTAATACAAAAGAGGACAGTGCAGACCTACAGAGTGATTTGCATAAGCTGGGTAGGTGGAGCATTAAATGGCAAATGAGGTTTAATGAGGAGAAATGTAAGGTCATACATATGGGAAGGAAAAATGGAAGTCACCAGTACTCACTGAATGGGAAATCATTGGGGCATTCAGAGATGGAGAAGGACTTGGGCATCTTAATTGATAGCAAACTAAATTGGAGTGCCCAAAGTCAGGCCGCTGCTGTAAGGGCAAACAGGGTGATGGGATGTATCAGAAGAGGTATAGCTGTAAAGGATGAGAACATTGTTCTTCCACTGTACAAAGCTCTGGTCAGACCACACTTGGAATACTGTGCTCAGTTATGGGCCCCAATACATAGAAAGGATATAAATGAGCTTGAAAAGGTACAAAGGAGGGCAACAAAATTAATAAAGGGAATGGAGGGACTGCAATACCCAGAGAGGTTGGCAAAACTAGGACTATTCAGCCTGGAAAAGAGAAGGTTGAGGGGGGACATAATAAATATGTACAGATATGTTAGGGGACAGTATAGAGATCTTGCCCGGGATTTTTTCAAAATGAGGGATATTAGGGTAACAAGAGGGCATTCACTAAGACTGGAAGAGAAAAGGTTTCAGCACCAGCATAGGAAGGGGTTCTTTACGGTAAGAGCAGTGAGAATATGGAATTCACTGAGTGAGGAGACGGTAATGTCAGATTCATTAAACCAGTTCAAGCGGGGACTGGATGCATTTCTAGATACCAGGCAGATTTCAGCGTATACTTAAAAATAAAATAAAATAGTAGGTTGATACAGGGATTTATTCTGACTGCTGGTTTCAGAGTCGGGAGGGAATTTTTACTCAGGTGAAGATTGGCTAAATCATTTGGGGTTTTTGCCCTCCTCTGGATCAACTTTAGCAATTACAGAACTAACAGGTCAAACTTGATGGACGCAAGTCTTTATTCGGCTTTACAAACTATGTTATATATTGCCCCATACAGAATAATGGGCCTCATATAATGCTTCTTATAGAATAATGGGCCCGTTATAATACACCAAACAGAATAAAGAACCCCATATATTGCTCTATACAGAATATTGGGCCCAATATAATGTTCTATACAGAATAATGAAACCCATGTAATGCTCCATACCGAATAATGGGCCCCATATAATGCCCCTTAAAGTACAATGGACCCCATATATTGCTCCATACAGAATAATGGGCCCCGTACATTGCTCCAAACAAAATAAAGAACCCATATAATGCTCTATACAGAATAAAGTAGCCCATATATTGCCCCATACAGAGTAATGGACCCCATATAATGCTCCATACAGAATAAAGAACCACATATATTGCCCCATACAGAATAATGGCCTTCATTTAAAGCTCCAAATAGAATAATGGGCCCCGTATAATGATCCATACAGAATAATTGACCCCATTTAATGCTCCATGCCGAATTATGGGCCTAATATAATGGCCCTTACAGTACAATGGACCCCATATATTGCTCCATACAGAATAATGAAACCCATATATTGCCCAATACAGAATAATGGGCTCCATATAATGCTCCAAACCGAATAATGTACCCATATAATGCTCCATACAGAATATTGGGCCCAAAATAAAGCTCCATACAGAATATTGGAACCCATTTAATGTTCCATACCGAATAATGGGCCCCATATAATGCCCCAAACAGTATAATGGACCCCATACAATGCTCCATATAGAATAATGGACTACATATATTGCTCCATACAGAATAATGGGCCTCATATAATGCTCCTTACATAATAATGTGCCCCGTATAATGCTCCATACAGAATAGAGAACCCCATATATTGCTCAATACAGAATAATGGGGCTAATTTAATGCTCCATATAGAATAATGGGCCCCACATAATGCTCCATACAGAATAAAGAACCCCATATATTGCTCCATATAGAATAATTGGCCTCATATAATACTCCATACAGAATAATGGGGCCCATATAATGCTCCATACAGATTAATGGATCACATATAATGCTCCATACAGAATAAAGAACACCATATATTGCTACATATAGAATAATGAACCCCATATATTGCTCCATAGAGAATAAAGTACCCCATATAATGCCCCATGCAGAATAATGGCCTCAGATAATACTCCATATAGAATATTGGGCCCCATATAATGCTCTAAACAGAATAATGGACCCATAAAATGCTTCATACAGAATAATGAGCCCAATATAAAGCTCCATACAGAATGATGGAACCAATTTAATGCTCCATACTGAATAACGGGCCCCATATAATGCCCCATACAGTACAATGGACCCCATATAATGCTCCATACGAAAGAATGGAACCCATATATTGATACATAGAGAATAATGGGCCTCATATAATGCTCTACACAGAATAATGTGTCCTGTATAATGCTCCATACAGAATAAAGAACCCCATATATTGCTCCATACAGAATAATGGGGCTCATTTTATGCTCCATACAGACTTATAGGCCCAATATAATGCTCCAAACAGAATAATGGAACCCATATAATGCTCCATACTGAATAATGGGCCCCATGTAATGCCCCGTAAAGTACAATGTACCCCATATATTGCCCCATAATGTGCCTCATATAATGCTCCATATAGAAAAATGGGACCCCGTATAATGCTCCATACAGAATAAAGAACCCCATATATTGCTTCATACAGCTTAATGGACCTAATATAATGTACCATACAGAATAATGGAACCCATATAATGCTCCATACCGAAAAAAGGGTCACATATAATGCCCTGTAAAGTACAATAGACCCCATATATTGCTCCTTACAGAATAATGGGCCTCATATAATGCTTCATACAGAATATTGGGCCCAATATAAAGCTTCATACAGAATAATGGAACCCATTTAATGCTCAATGCCGAACAATGGGCCCCATATAATGTCTAATACAGTACAATGGACCCCATATAATGCTCCATACAGAATAATGGACTCCAGTTATTGCTCCATACAGAGAAGTGGGCCTCATACAATGTTTTATCCAGAATTATTTGCCCTGTATAATGCTCCATAGAGAATAAAGAACCCCATATATTGCTCCATACAGAAAAATGGGGCTCATGTAATGCTTCATATAGAATAATGGGCCCCATATATTGCTCCATACAGAATAATGGGCCTCATATAATGCTCTATACAGAATAATGTGCCCCATATAATACTCAATACAGAATAAAGAACCCCATATATTGCTCCATATGGAATAATGGGGCTCATTTAATGCTCCATACAGAATAATAGGCCCAAAATAATGCTCCATACAGAATTATAGGCCCAATATAATGCTCCATACAGAATAATGGAACCCATATAATGCTCCATACTGAATAATGGGCCCCATATAAGGCCCCATAAAGTACAATGTACCCCATATATTGCCCCATACAGAATAATGTGCCTCATATAATGTTTCATATAGAATATTGGGCCTCATATAATGCTCCATATAGAATAATGGGCCCCGTAGAATACTCCAAACAGAATAAAGAACCCCATATATTTCTCCATACAGCATAATGGGCCTAATATAATGTTCCATACAGAATAATGGAACCCATATAATGCTCCATACTGAAAAAAGTACAATGGACCCCAAATATTGCTCCTTATAGAATAATGGGCCTCATATAATGCTTCATACAGAATATTGGGCCCAATATAAAGCTCCATACAGAATAATGGAACCCATTTAATGCTCCATGCCGAATAATGGGACGCATATAATGTCCCATACAGAACAATGGACCCCATATAATGCTCCATACAGAATAATGCACCCCATGTATTGCACCATACAGAATAATGGGCCTCATATAATGTTTTATACAGAATTATGTGCCCTGTATAATGCTCCATAGAGAATAAAGAACCCCATATATTGCTCCATACAGAATAATGGGGCTCATGTAATGCTTCATATAGAATATTTGGCCCCATATAATGCTCCATACAGAATAATGGGCCCTATACAATGCTCCATACCGAATAATGGACCCCCTATAATGCTCAATACAGAATATAGAACCCCATATATTGCTCCATATAGAATAATGGGCCTGATATAATGCTCCATATAGAATAATGGGCCCAATATAATAATCCATGCAGAATAATGGATTCCATATAATGCTCCAGATCAAATAATGGGCCCCTTACAATGCCCCGTAAAGTACAATGGACCCAATATATTGCTACATACATAATAATTGGAATCATATAATGCTTCATACAGAATAATGGGCCCGATACAAAGCTCCATACAGAATAATTGAACCCATTTCATGCTTCATGCCGAATAATGGGCCCCATATAATGCCACATACAGTTCAATGGACCCTATATAATGCTCCATGCAGAATAAAGAGCTCCATATATTGCCCCATACAGAATAATGGGCCCCATGTAATGATTCAAACAGAATAATGGGCCCAATATAAATCTCATTACAGACTAATGGAACCCATTCAATGCTCCTTGCTGTATAATGGGCCCGATATAATGTCCCATACAGTACAATGGACCCCATATAATGCTCCACACAGAATAATGGACCCCATATATTGCTCCATACAGAATAATGGGCCTCATATAATGTTCCATACAGAATTATGTGCCTTGTATAATGCTCTATAGAGAATAAAGAACCCCATATATTGCTCCATATAGAATAATGGGCCCCATTTTATGCTCCATACAGAATAATGGGCCCTCTACAAAGCTTCATACACAATAATGGACCCCATATAATGTTCCAAACAGAATAAAGAACCCCATATATTGCTCCATATAGAATAATGGGCCTCATATAATGCTCCATATAGAATAATGGGCCTCATATAATGCTCCATATAGAATAATGGGGCCCATATATTGCTCCATACAGAATAATGGGGCTCATGTAATGCTTCATATAGAATATTTGGCCCCATATAATGCTCCATACAGAATAATGGGCCCTATACAATGCTCCATACCGATTAATGGACCCCATATAATGCGCAATACAGAACATAGAACCCCATATATTGCTCCATATAGAATAATGGGCCTGATATAATGCTCCATACAGCATAATGGGCCCAATATATTGTTCCATACAGAATATTGGAACCCATATAATGCTCCAGATCAAATAATGGGCCCCATACAATGCCCCGTAAAGTACAATG
The DNA here is from genome assembly GCF_046119375.1 of Phyllobates terribilis. Lineage (NCBI taxonomy): Eukaryota > Metazoa > Chordata > Amphibia > Anura > Dendrobatidae > Phyllobates > Phyllobates terribilis. Next base: position 314,321,216 of record NW_027362765.1, read on the forward strand.
GACCCCATATATTGCTACATAAATAATAATTGGAATCATATAATGCTTCATACAGAATAATGGGCCCGATATAAAGCTCCATACAGAATAATTGAAACCATTTAATGCTCCATGCCGAATAATGGGCCCCATATAATGCCACATACAGTTCAATGGACCCTATATAATGCTCCATGCAGAATAAAGAACTCCATATATTGCCCCATACAGAATAATGGGCCCCATGTAATGCTTCAAGCAGAATAATGGGCTCAATATAAAGCTCAATACAGAATAATGGAACCCATTCAATGCTCCTTGCTGAATAAAGGGCCCGATATAATGTCCCATACAGTACAATGGACCCCATATAATGCTCCATACAGAATAATGGACCCCATATATTACTCCATACAGAATAAAGATCCCCATAAAATGCTCCATACAGAATAATGGGCCCTCTACAAAGCTCCATACACAATAATGGACCCCATATAATGTTCCATACAGAATAAAGAACCCCATATATTGCTCCATATAGAATAATGGGCCTCATATAATGCTCCATATAGAATAATGGGCCTCATATAATGCTCCATATAGAATAATGGGCCCAATGTAATGATCCATGCAGAATAATGGACCCCATATAATACTCCATACAGAATAAAGAACTCCATATATTTCTCCATACAGCATATTGGGCCCAATATAAAGCTCCATAGAGAATAATGGAACCCATTAAAATGCTCCATGCCGAATAATGGGCCTCATATAATGCCACATACAGTTCAATGGACCCCATATAATGCTCCATACAGAATAAAGAACCCCAAATATTGCCCCATACAGAAAAATAGGCCCCATATAATGCTTCATACAGAATAATGGGCCCAATGTAAAGCTCCATACAGAATAATGGAACCCATTTAATGCTCCATTCCGAATAATGGGCCCCATATAATGCCCCATACAGTACAATGGACCCCATATAATGCTCCATACAGAGTAATGGAACCCATATATTGCTCCATACAGAATAATGGGCCTCATATAATGCTCCATACAGTATTATGTGTCCTGTGTAATGCTCCATACAGAATAAAGAACCCCATATATTGCTTCATACAGAATAATGGGGCTCATGTAATGCCCCATATAGAATAATGGGCCCCATATAATGCTCCATACAGAATAATTGGCAACATATAATGCTTAACACAGAATAATGAACTCCATATAATGCTCCATACAGAATAAATAACCCCATATATTGCTCCATATAGAATAATGGGCCTCATATAATGCTCCATATAGAATAATGGGCCTCGTATAATGCTCCATATAGAATAATGGGCCCAATATAATGATCCATACAGAATAATGGACCCCGTATAATACCCCTCACAGAATAAAAAAACCCATGTATTGCTCCATATAGAATTATGAACCTCATATATTGCTCCATGCAGAATAAAGAGCCCCATATATTGCTCCATATAGACTAATGGGTGTCATATAATGCTCCATATAGAATTATGGGCCCCATATAATGCTCCATACAGAATATTGGGCCCCATATAATGCTCCATGCAAAATAATGGACCCCGTATAATACTCCATACAGAATAAAGAATCCCATATATTGCTCCATATAGAATAATGAACCCCATATATTGCTCTATGTAGAATATTGGGCTTTATATAATGCTCCATATAGAATAATGGGTCCCATATAATACTCCAAACGGAATAAAGAGCCCCATATAATGCTCCATACAGAATAAAGGGCCCCATATAATGCTCCATATAGAATAATGGGCCACATATAATGCTCCATAAAGAATAAAGAAGCCCATATATTGTCCCATACAGAATAACGGACCCCATATAATGCTCCATACAGAATAAAGAACCTTATATATTGCCCCATACAGAATAATGGGCCTCAGATAATGCTCCATATAGAATAATGGGCCCAGTAAAATACTCCAAACAGAATAAAGAACCCCATATATTGCTCCATACAGCATAATGAGCCCAAAAAATGTTCCATACATAATAATGAGGAACCAGGAAGATCCAGCTGAACAATCTTCTAAAATCCATAGTTTATTAGGTCATGAAAAAATACATAAAAAGTCCACCTTGGAGAAGGAACAGAAAACGTATATCGAACTATAAGTTCTTAATCATTGCTTGGCAAGAAGCAGCAAGGAAATGGTATTATATGTCATGTCCTGCTATACACCTGTTCAAGGTAAGCTAATCAAGAATTTAAACACACATACCATATTAAAATCGTATAACACATTAAAAACAAAATTCGATTAATTTTTTAGATATTACTCTGACCCTGACTGACCATACTATGGTTATTACACATTATAGAAAAAGTTTATCAAGGAATTCTATCTTATTAGCTTCCTCCTGCCATAATAGAAAGACTATAATTAACATACCAGTAGGAGAATTGATACGTGCAAAAAGAAATACAAGTATTCCACGGCAAGATGAGATTTAGGCAAAAAAAGTTCTAGATAGATTGTCAGCAAGACAATATCCTAATTGGACATTAAAAAGAGCACATAGTATAGTCAAACAAAAGGACAGGGGTGATATGATTGGAATCAAGTCCAGGAACAACACTGGTGGTGGATGTGACCCAGACATATCACCTTTGTTTCCCAGTATAGTCCCCAATTTTCCATGATTAAAATTATTATTAGTGTTGAGCGAGCACTAAAATGCACGGGTGCTCGAAGCTCGGGCCGAGCTCGCCGTGATACTCGGGTGCTCGACCCGAGCAACGAGCCCAATGTTAGTCTATGGGAGACTCGAGCATTTTTGCGGTGGCACCCCCGGCAGTCTTTTAAAAGCCTAACAAGTGCCCAAAACGATAGTGACAGTGCTCAAATGACATGGGGACAGCATAGGGATCGCCCCAGGAAGCATTTCTGACCCCCAGGTCACTGCTGTCAACAACGTGGTCAGAGGTATTAAGCCACTTTTTCGGTCTCACAATGAAACGTTCAAAAACGAAAGTGAAACTTTTTTCCTGTGAAATATGTTAAGAAAGTTCCTTTCCAGGGAAAAGACTTGTGTATAAGTTAAAATAAATCACCAAAAACAAAAATACAACTCCACACCTTCGGCTATGTTCACAAGTAGAATTTTTTATGCGTTTTTGCACTTTTGTATTGCTTTCAACTATGACAAATGCATTCACCGGGAAATGTCATTTTAACATTTTACAACCTTATCTGGCCATGTGCTGTGTGACACATGCATAAAGTGCTGAAAAGACATGGGAACAGCATGGGGAAGACCCCTGGAAGCATCTCTGACTCCCAGGTCACTGTCTAAAAGTGTGCCCATCATAAGTGATCCTTGCCGCACCAGAAGATGCAGACTTGCAACTATCCCCATGCAAGTTCTAGTCCCAGGGCAGTGTTCAATTGTACCTCCCCCATTCCTTGCAACACAAGCGCAAGTATGCAGCCTGCCACCCACCCAACCCCAGGCTGCAATACCATACTGCTTGCTTGCTTGAACTTGAAATTGGGCCTTTTAGGCATGTGGAGGCGAAATCTGGCCACCATGGCTGTGTTGGCGGCCTGGAATCCATACTCAGTCCCCAGGCGCCCGGCGGCCGGGTGTCCATACTCGGTCCCCAGCTGCCCCACCGCTGGGTGTCCACACATGGTCCCCAGCCACCTGGGGGCAGCCGGGTGTCCATAAACGTTCCCCAGCCGCCCATATTTCTCCTTGGAACATCCCCCCACACACTTTTCTTAGCCCGGCCTGCTTTAGGCAGCATTGGACGAGCCCACCAGAGAACCAGACTCCTCCGGTGGGCCCTGACTTCTCCATCGGTGGAGTTGAGAGTGCCAAGGTGAGGAGCATGATGATGATGACAGAAGTTAGCATCTGCTATGTTTTCTTTTAATGCAAGTGTAAGTGTGCAGCCTGCCACCCACCCACCCCCAGACTGCAATTCCATACTGCTAGCTTGCACTTGAAATGGGGCCTTTTAGTTTGGAGGAGGCCAAAGCTGGCCACTACCTCATGGCTGCTTCGGCAGCGAGGTATCCATACTCAGTCCCCAGCCGCCCCTATTTGTCCTGGTGTGCCTTATACATAAGATTAAGCGTGTATACCAAAACATTACCTGTGCCCTCCCCAGTGTATTTAGTGGGAAGGAGAGCCTATTCCGCTGTAGTGTGTGCATGCCAAACCCCTGTTCATGGTACATGCGAAGATGCCTCCCACCTTGAACCTGTCATTGCAGACTTGCAACTATCCCCATTCAAGTCCTTGTCCCAGGGCAGTGTTCAATTGTACCTCGAAGAGCAAGTGGAAGGTTTCCTGGTCAGGATCCCTTAAGCATGCAACATCCTCCTGCCCCAGTCCTGGGAGGGGAGAATTCTGCCCTTATAAACTCTGATCTGGGGCGGGGTTGAGTGAGTCAGAGAACAGAGAACAGTCAGAGTCAGAGTGAGAGCAAGGGAAAGTAACAGCAAGGAGCTCTGTAGGAGCTAGGAGCTAAAGACCAGGGGCTGGAAGCTGAGCAGAGCTCGCCCTGGCAGAAGACAATAGGAACCGGACACAGGAGTCCGAGGCTGTGAGGACTTATATATCCAGCAGCAGAAACCAGCCGGCAGGGGATTTCAGGTCCTCTGGCCATAGAAGCCCGGAGGCTCAGTCACAAGCAAGGGACCAGCACCGCCGTCGTGGAGCGGAGGCTAACAGAAGGCCCCAAGTCACCAGCCATACGGGTGAGCACTACACGGTACACTCAGGGACGTGGGCTACTTCTACCCGCTTACAGCAAGGTAGCCAGGAAGAGTGCAGACAGACGGGGAGGCCTACAACTCCACCTGGCCAGGGGAACTCCTGCTTGCTCACAGACTGACCAGGCCTCTTATGCTAGCCAGTACTCCCGGGAGGGTCTACCTTATAATCATCAGTAAAGACCCTGAACTGCACTGCAAAGACTCTGAGTCATTCCTGCTGCGCTCGTGCACCATCACCCCCATCATCCACACTCACTGCCCTGAGGCTATACTCCTCCCATGGGGAGTTATCCCATTCTCTGCTGCGCACACAACACCAGCCTCAGCGGTCTGCCTCGCAGCGGTGGTACTCCCTGACCACAATCCACGGATGGCGCAGTCGGACAATTAACCTCAAAACCTAAGAAAGATTGCCACTGGTATGACCAGCTTGAGCCACGGGACCGGGTCACCGCCACGGAGACTACAGACCCCAGAGACCCGGCACCGGGTATCCCACACACGTGTACACACGGCCCAGGGGGCGCGTCACATGCAGTACAGCATATTACAAACATAAGTCCCATTATTGGGGAGTGGGTGTCCCATAGTATTTGCTTATCCCTTGCAAGCAAAAGCTGCCAAAAATTAGGACGGAGCAACTTGCAATGCCCCTTACAAGAGCCATGCGGTACAGCATATTACAAACATAAGTCCCATTATTGGGGAGTGGGTCTCCCATAGTATTTTCTTATGCCTTGCAAGCAAAAGCTGCCAAAAATTAGGACGGAGCAACTTGCAATACCCCTTACAAGAGCCATGCAGTACAGCATATTACAAACATAAGTCTCATTATTGGGGAGTGGGTCTCCCATAGTATTTGCTTATGCCTTGCAAGCAAAAGCTGCCAAAAATTAGGATGGAGCAACTTGCAATGCCCCTTACAAGAGCCATGCAGTACAGCATATTACAAACATAAGTCCCATTATTGGGGAGTGTGTCTCCCATAGTATTTGCTTATGCCTTGCAAGCAAAAGCTGCCAAAAATTAGGACGGAGCAACTTGCAATGCCCCTTGCAAGAGCCATGCAGTACAGCATATTACAAACATAAGTCCCATTATTGGGGAGTGGGTGTCCCATAGTATTTGTGTAGCATCGGCGTCTCTGCCCCGTACTAGGCAGAGATGCCGTCCCTCTCACCTCCCCGCTCCTGGCGCGGCGTCCTCCAGCGCTTCTCTCCCCGCTGCTTCCGGCACGCGCTCCTTCCCCAGCTGTGTGCTTAGGGCGCGCGCGCTCTCCCCCTCTCTTAAAGGGACCGCGCGCGCCGTCCTAAGGAGTCCCCGGCCAATTGCCGGAGGACCTCCCATATTTAAGGCACCTCCTCCAAAATGGAGGTGCCAGAGCAATGTTGTTTGCACTGTGTCTCACCTGTGCTTCAGCCCTCAGGTTCCGCTGCTAGCCTGACTTCTCGTCCTGCCTGCCAGCCTGTTACTTGCCTTGTCCGCCAGACCGCTCACCTGGGAGCGTCTGTCTACTAGTTACCTGCCTTGTCCGCCAGTTCGCTCACCTGGGAGCGTCCTTCAGTTACCTGCCTGTTACCTGCCTCGTCAGTCTGACCACTCACCTGGGAGCGTCCACCAGTTACCTGCCTGTCTCCTGCCTCGTCTGTCAGACTGCTCACCTGGGAGCGTCCACCAGTTACCTGCCTGTCTCCTGCCTCGTCTGTCAGACTGCTCACCTGGGAGCGTCCACCAGTTACCTGCCTGTTCCCTGCTGTCTCCGTCAGTCCGCTCACCTGGGAGCGCCCGCCAGTTACCTGTCAGGTATCCGCCTCACCTGTTTACCCAGAGACTGTCCCGGTCACTTGCCGTGACCACCTGCCCGTTTACCCAGAGACTGTCCTGGTCACTTGCCGTGACCACCTGCCCGTTTACCCAGATACTGCCCCTGTCACTTGCTGTGACTACCTGCCTGCCTTCCCTGGGAGTCACCCGCTTCCCTACAAGGACTTCCCCCTTGTATTGCAGCACAGAGGTTCCACCTCCCAGACCCGTAACAGTTTGCTCGGGCCATGGAATCCGGTGGCACCCAAGCTCCCTCGCTCTCTGACCTATACCATGAAGTCTGCTGTCAGAGATCCCAGCAGGAGTCCATCCTGAACCACCTGCGGAATGTCAACTCCCGCCTGGACACACTGACTGCTCCACCAGCAACCACCGCTAGTGTCACGACACGCACCCCGGCAGCACCGCTGCCCACCAATACCATTGCATCCTGCCCCGGTCCACAGCTTTCTGCACCTCCTCGCTTCGGAGGCGACCCCGCTCAGGCTCGGGGCTTCATAAACCAGTGCACCCTGCACTTTGAACTCTTGGCTCACCAGTCTATCTCTGACCGGGCCAAAGTGGCATTCATCATGTCCCATCTCACTGGGGAGGCACTGGCATGGCTTAACCCCCTGTGGGAGAGAGGGGATCCGCTGGTGTCCGACCTGTCGTCTTTCCTCACTGCTTTCCGGAGAGTCTTCGATGAACCGAGACGAAAGACCTCATCTGCCTCCTCTTTGCTACGTCTCCGTCAAGGGAGTCTCACCGTGGGCCAATATGCCATACGGTTCCGCACCCTCGCTTCTGAGCTTGCCTGGGATAATGAGGCCCTGGTGTCCGTCTTCTGGGAGGGTCTTTCCGGTCGGATTAAAGATGAGCTCGCCGGTCGGTATATTCCTACCACCCTGGATGACCTGGTGTCGCTGGCTACCCGGATTGACATCCGGTTTCAAGAACGCACCAAAGAGACCACCCGTGAGAGAAGGTTTCCCCGCCTAGCTCCTACTTTCCAGAAACCTGTCTCCTCTTCTGTCACTCCTCAGGCACACTCACCCGAGCCCATGCAGGTCGACCAGACCAATATGGTCAAATCTCGCCAGGAGTCACGCCGAGCCGAGGGGAGTTGCTTCTATTGTGGCAGTAAGGAGCACCTGATTCATTCCTGCCCGGAGAGGCCGGGAAACTCCAGTGTCTAGGACCGCTTGGAGAGGTCGCCCTAGACAAAAATAAATCCTCTCCAACCCTGACTTTGTCTTTATCTATCTCCTGGGGAGAGAACCTTCACTTTGAACTCGCCCACCTGGATTCTGGGTCCGCTGGAAACCTCATCTCCTAGTCCCTGGTTGAGAAATACCGTATTCCCATCAAGTCTCTGGCTGAACCTTTGTCTGTCGCCTCCGTGGATTGAAGACTCCTCCCGGTGACCATCCTGCTCGCCACGGAACCCATAACCCTGCAGGTGGGAATGCTGCACTCTGAGGTAATCTCCTTTCATGTGTTGCCCGGACTCTCCCACTCCCTACTGCTAGGTCTACCTTGGCTCCAGACACATGAACCCGTGTTGAACTGGCATTCTGGTGAAGTTCTCCGGTGGGGGCCGGTCTGCCATAAGACCTGCCTGGTTCCGGTTCGTCCGGTTCGTCCTCCACCTATCCCAGCTAATTTACCCAGTCTTCCGGCTCCTTACTGGCCCTATGCTGACGTCTTTGGTAAGAAGGAAGCAGAGACATTGCCACCTCATAGGCCATATGATTGCCCGATCGACCTGGTACCTGGCGCCACTCCACCCCGTGGGCGTATTTATCCGTTGTCTGCGGCCGAGACCCGGGCCATGTCTGAGTACATAGAGGAGAATCTGGCCAGGGGATTCATCCGGAAGTCTACTTCCCCAGCTGGTGCCGGATTCTTCTTTGTCAAAAAAAAGGATGGTTCGCTACGCCCCTGTATTGACTATAGAGGACTCAATCAGATCACGGTTAAAAATAAATATCCCCTTCCACTCATCTCTGAGTTATTTGATCGCCTTAAAGGCACCAGGATCTTTTCCAAGCTGGATCTACGTGGAGCATATAACCTGGTCCGTATCCGTCAGGGAGACGAGTGGAAAACGGTATTTAATACCCGGGACGGACACTATGAGTACCGTGTGATGCCCTTCGGTCTTTGCAATGCTCCCGCCGTCTTCCAAGAACTGGTCAACGACATCTTCCGTGACCTTCTTTACTCCTGCGTGGTGGTATACCTGGACGACATCTTGGTCTTCTCTCCAGATCTTCCCTCACACCGGAGGGATGTTCGTCAGGTCCTGCTGAGGCTCAGGCAGAACCACCTCTATGCTAAATACGAGAAGTGCCTTTTTGAGCAGACCTCTCTTCCATTCCTGGGCTATGTTATCTCCCAGACAGGCTTGAGAATGGATCCCGAGAAGCTCTCTGCTGTCCTAAAGTGGCCTCGTCCGGAGGGCTTGAAGGCGATACAGCGATTCCTGGGCTTCGCTAATTACTATCGTCTCTTCATTCCTGACTTCTCGTCTCGGACTGCGCCCATATCTGCGCTCACCCGTAAGGGAGCAAATCCCAAGGTATGGCCACCCGAAGCTGAGGAGGCCTTCCTTTCCCTGAAGCAAGCCTTCTCCTCTGCCCCTGTGCTGCACCGTCCGGACTGCAACAAACAGTTCTACCTGGAGGTTGATGCTTCCTCCTCTGGAGCCGGAGCGGTGCTCACCCAAAAGTCTTCATCCGGGAGAATGGTAACCTGCGGCTTTTTCTCTAAAATCTTCTCCTCCTCTGAGCGCAATTACTCCATTGGAGACCGAGAACTGTTAACCGTTAAATTGGCGCTGGAGGAGTGGCGTTACCTGCTTGAAGGGGCTCTATACCCGGTGATCATCTACAAGGATCACAAAAACCTGGCATATCTCCAAAATGCTCAGAGACTTAATCCACGTCAGGCCCGGTGGTCTTTGTTTTTTTGCCAGCTTCGATTTCATCCTTCATTTCCGCCCGGCGGACAAGAATGTCAAAGCTGATGCCTTGTCCCGATCCTTCCTGTCCTCCGACCAAGAGGAGGAGCCTATGCACATTATCGATCCCTCCAAGGTGATGAATGTGGCCCCCTTGGATTTGACTCGTCTTCCACCCGGCAAGACGTTCGTGGCGCCTCCTGACCGTGAGAAGGTTCTTCACTGGGGTCATTCTTCGAAACTAGCTGGCCATGCCGGCCAAAAAAATACCTTCCTACTTATTTCCCGGCATTACTGGTGGCCTACCCTGTGTAAGGATGTATTAGACTTCCTCTCTGCCTGTTCATCTTGTGGCCGCAACAAAGTTCCCAGACACTTACCAGCTGGTCATCTCCTGCCGCTTCTCATACCTGTTGCCCCGTGGCAGCACATCGCTATGGACTTCATTACCGACCTTCCTGTCTCTGCCGAGTGTACTGTCATTTGGGTGGTCGCGGACCGCTTCTCTAAAATGGCCCACTTCATTCCCCTGCCTGGTCTTCCGTCTGCACCTGAGCTGGCTAAGGACTTTATCAGCCATATCTTCCGTCTCCATGGCCTACCTCTCCACATCGTGTCGGATCGAGGGGTTCAGTTGACCTCGCGCTTCTGGAGAGCCACATGTAAACTGCTGGACGTCACCCTGGACTTCCCCTCCGCTTACCACCCTCAGTCCAATGGTCAAGTGGAGCGGATCAATCAGATCCTTACCAGCTATCTCCGGAACTTTGTTAATGCCCACCATTCTGATTGGGTGGACCTCCTCCCTTGGGCTGAGTTCTCTTACAATAACCACGAGAGCGAGTCCTCTTCCAAATCCCCGTTCTTTGTTGTCTATGGCCAGCACCCCCGGATTCCGTTTCCCGTCTCCGCCTCTGTAGACAACCCTGCCGTGCAGTCTCTTGTCAGCGAGTTTTCTACCATTTGGGACAGTACTAGGTCCGCACTTCTTCTGTCCTCCGAGCGGATGAAGAGATATGCTGATAAGAGACGTCTGCATCCGCCTCAATTCCGTCCGGGAGACAAGGTTTGGCTCTCCTCCAAACATGTACGGCTCAAGATACCCTCCTACAAGTTAGGTCCTCGCTTCATCGGCCCATTCGAAATCCTCAGGCAAATAAATCCAGTGGCCTACAAATTAAAACTCCCGGCCACCTTACGGATTCCCAACTCCTTCCACGTATCTCTCCTCAAACCCGTTGTCTTTAACTCTTTTTCCAATAATCCAGGTGCCCCTCCTGCTCCGGTTTCCGCTGATGATGTCTTTGAGGTAGAGGGTATTCTGGCCTCCAAGAGGGTAAGAGGAAAGCCCTTTTTTCTGGTAGATTGGAAGGGGTTTGGTCCTGAGGAGAGAACTTGGGAACCCAGGGAGAACATCAACGCCCCGCTTCTCCTTGAAAAATTTCTTTCTGGCCAAAAAAAGAGGGGGCCTAAAGGGGGGGGTATTGTAGCATCGGCGTCTCTGCCCCGTACTAGGCAGAGACGCCGTCCCTCTCACCTCCCCGCTCCTGGCGCGGCGTCCTCCAGCGCTTCTCTCCCCGCTGCTTCCGGCACGCGCTCCTTCCCCGGCAGTGTGCTTAGGGCGCGCGCGCGCTCCCTCTCTCTTAAAGGGACCGCGCGCGCCGTCCTAAGGAGTCCCCGGCCAATTGCCGGAGGACCTCCCATATTTAATGCACCTCCTCCAAAATGGAGGTGCCAGAGCAATGTTGTTTGCACTGTGTCTCACCTGTGCTTCAGCCCTCAGGTTCCGCTGCTAGCCTGACTTCTCGTCCTGCCTGCCAGCCTGTTACTTGCCTTGTCCGCCAGACCGCTCACCTGGGAGCGTCTACTAGTTACCTGCCTTGTCCGCCAGTTCGCTCACCTGGGAGCATCCTTCAGTTACCTGCCTGTTACCTGCCTCGTCAGTCTGACCGCTCACCTGGGAGCGTCCACCAGTTACCTGCCTGTCTCCTGCCTCGTCTGTCAGACTGCTCACCTGGGAGCGTCCACCAGTTACCTGCCTGTCTCCTGCCTCGTCTGTCAGACTGCTCACCTGGGAGCGTCCACCAGTTACCTGCCTGTTCCCTGCTGTCTCCGTCAGTCCGCTCACCTGGGAGCGCCCGCCAGTTACCTGTCAGGTATCCGCCTCACCTGTTTACCCAGAGACTGTCCCGGTCACTTGCCGTGACCACCTGCCCATTTACCCAGAGACTGTCCCGGTCACTTGCCGTGACCACTTGCCCGTTTACCCAGAGACTGTCCCGGTCACTTGCCGTGACCACCTGCCCGTTTACCCAGAGACTGTCCCGGTCACTTGCCGTGACCACCTGCCCGTTTACTCAGATACTGCCCCTGTCATTTGCTGTGACTACCTGCCTGCCTTCCCTGGGAGTCACCCGCTTCCCTACAAGGACTTCCCCCTTGTATTGCAGCACAGAGGTTCCACCTCCCGGACCCGTAACAATTTGCTTATGCCTTGCAAGCAAAAGCTGCCAAAAATTAGGACGGAGCAACTTGCAATGCCCCTTACAAGAGCCATGCAGTACAGCATATTACAAACATAAGTCCCATTATTGGGGAGTGGGTCTCTCATAGTATTTTCTTATGCTTTCCAAGCAAAAGCTGCCAAAAATTAGGACGGAGCAACTTGCAATGCCCCTTACAAGAGCTATGCAGTACAGCATATAACAAACATAAGTCCCATTATTGGGGAGTGGGTGTCCCATAGTATTTGCTTATGCCTTGCAAGCAAAAGCTGCCAAAAATAAGGACGGAGGAACTTGCAATGCTGGCACCCTGGTGGTATAGTGGTGGTGGAGGCTGAGGATAAGGAGAAGATAAAACAGCCAAAACGAGGAAGCGTATACCCATGTGTGGGTGTGAAGCGGTGCATGTGAATACACCTCCCGAAATAACACAGTGGATTTGACTTTATGTTACTCTGCTGTCATTTGGTGGTGATGAGAAGTCTGGCCCAATACAGCCCTTGTTCATTTTGATAAGGGTCAGCTTGTCAGCATTGTCAGTTGACAGGCGAGTGCGCTTATCAGTTATAATTCCCCCAACGGCACTAAAAACACGCTCCGATAACACGCTAGCGGCAGGGCAGGCCAGGACCTCCAAGGCGTACAGAGCGAGTTCATTCTAAGTGTCCAGCTTGGATACCCAATAATTAAAAGGCACAGAGGAATCACGGAGGACGCTGGTACGGTCGGCAAGGTACTCCCTCACCATCTTTTGAAACTTTCCACTCCTTGTGAGAGTATCCCGCGCCTCAGGGTCTGTAAGCTGGGCGGGTGTCAGAAAACTGTCCCAGAACGTTGACAGTGTTCCCCTGCCTCTGCTGTATTGGAGTTGCATCTCTCTCGCCTGTACGCCTTGGTTGGGCAACGAACTGTGACCTCTGCTGCTAGCGTGTTCAGGTGGGAATTTTTTTAAGAGTTCTGCAGCAAGGGCCTTCTGGTACTGCCCCATTTTTGTAGACCTCTCCACCTCAGGAATAAGAGAGTGAAAGTTCTCCTTGTAGCGGGGGTCTACAAGTGTCACCAACCAGTAACGACTGTCACCCAACATTTTGACAACGCGAGGGTCACTGTTAAGGCAGCGTAACATAAAGTCAGCCATGTGTGCCAGACTGGTAACGGGCAAGATTTCCGTGTCCTCACCAAGATGACGACTGACCATGCTCTCCTCCTCCTCCTCTTCCTCCTCCCCCCTGTCCACAGGCCACCCACGCTGAACCGACGGTATGACACTTGTACAGGTACTACCGTCTACAACGCATGATAGCAGCTCCTGTTCTTCCTCCTCCTCCTCCTCCTCTCCCTCATTGTCCCCCAATGCACGTTGGGATGAGATGAGGCTGGGCTGTGTGTAATCACCCGCTACGGCTTCTTGATCCATCTCATCATTCTCTGGCTGCAATGCCTCCTCTTTAATTCTCTGCAGAGAGCGTTGCAAAAGACAGACAAGTGGGATGCTGACACTAATGATGGCGTCATCGCCACTCACCATTTTGGTGGCCTCCTCAAAGTTTGTCAGGATGGTACATATGTCAGACATCCAGGTCCACTCCTGAGGTATTATGTGTGGAGTCTAACCTGAATATCAACGGCCTTGTTGCAGCTGGTACTCCACAACTGCTCTCTTCTGCTCACAAATCCTTTGCAACTTGTGGAGGGTAGAGTTCCAACGTGTGGGGACATCACGCACCAGTCGGTGTGCCGGAAGCTGCAAATGCTGCTGCAACACAGCAAGGGCGGCGGAAGCTGTAGCCGACTTGCGAAAATGAGCTGACAGGCGGCGTACTTTCACGAGCAGATCTGGCAACTCAGGGTACGATTTAAGAAACCGCTAAACCACGAGGTTAAGCACATGAGCCAGGCATGGTACGTGTGTGATCTCACCTCACCTCAGAGCCGCCACCAGGTTACGGCCATTGTCACACACAACCATGCCGGGATATAGGTTCAGCGGTCTCAGCCACAGATCTGCCTGCTCTTTCACAGCTGTCCACAACTCACAAGCAGTGTGAGGTTTATCACCTAAGCTTATGAGTTTCAGCACAGCCTGTTGCCGCTTGGCGGAGGCAGTACTGCAATGCTTCCAGCTTGTAACTGATGTGGTGATATCTGAGATGGAGGCTGAACATGAGGAGGAGGAGGAGGAGGATGCGCAGGAGCTGTACACTGTGGGGGCAACTCTGACTGACATAGGGCCCGCAATCCTCGGTGTGGGGAGGATGTGTTCCGTCCCAAGGTCCGACTGGGTCCCGGTTTCCACTATGTTTACCCAGTGTGCCGTCAGAGAGATGTACCGTTCCTGGCCACAAGCACTTGTCCACGTGTCCGTTGTCAGGTGGACTCTCCCAGTAACTGCGTTGTTGAGGGCACGACAGATGCTTTGGGACATGTGCTTGTGTAGTACGGGGATGGCACACCGGGCAAAATAGTGTCGGCTGGGGACCGAGTACCGAGGGACGGCCACCGCCATAAGATTGCGGAAGGATTCCGTCTCCACCAGCCTAAAAGGCAGCATTTCCAACGCAAGCAGTCGTGAAATGTGCGAATTTAGGACTGTGGCCTGTGGGGCGTTAGCTGCGAATTTCTGCTTTCATTCAAAGGTGTGGGATATGGACAATTGAACGCTGCGGTGGGACGTGGACGTGGACGTTGATGCTGTTTCTTGAGAAACTGCCATAACAAGTGAAGACTGAGAGGAGGGGGCATCTTTACATGCAGTATGGACAGGGGATTGCCTTGCACACACAACAGGGGGTTCTATTGCACGCACATCAGTGGAAGAAGCAGTGGTGACACCCGCTGACACTGGTCGTGGACCCTGGGTTTCGCCCCACAAAGTCGGGTGCCTTGCTGCCATGTGCCTGATCATGCTGGTGGTGGTCAGGCTGGTAGTTTTGTCACCCCTGCTGATGCTGGAATGGCAGGTGAAACATATGGCCTTTTTGGGGTTATCAGCAGAGTCTTTAAAAAAATTCCAGACTCTGGAAGACCTACCGCTTGTACTGGCAACGTCCCTCGTGTTGGTGTTACGGGGAACGGTTGCCCGCCTTCTGTCTGCGGCCACCACACTGCTTCTTCCTGCCTGTTAGGGTACTCTGCCTCCCTCCCTCTGTGTGCTGCTGGCCTCACTCTGCATGTCCTCCTTCCACGTTGGGTCAGTTACTAGGTCATCCACCACCTCCTCCTCTTCCACTTGCGCACCACGATCCTCCTCCTCACTTCCTGGCAATTGTGTCTCGTCATCGTCCACCTCTTGTGACAGATTGCCAACGTCGACTTCCTGTGGTCGTGGCTGTTCAAATATTTGGGCATCGCAACATGGGATCTCCTCTTCCACCACTTCAAGCGTATCAGGCAAGGTGCCCAAATATGGAAATGGACCAGTGAACAGCTCTTCAGAGTGTCCAAGTGTGGGATCACTTGCTGTCTGACGACACTCGGCATGGTGGGACGAAGGAGCATCAGGGTGAGGAGGAGTATGCGGTCGAGACTCACGGCTACTATGAGTTGACCGTGTGGAAGACAGACCGGAGGTGGTGGTGCCCAGGTAACTGGAAGTATTATCTGCTATCCAATTAATAACCTGTTCACACTGATCAGTTCTCAATACTGGTGTTGTTCTGTGCTTCCCTAGTAATTCGGTCAAGAAGTGGGAGCGAGAAGATGTGGCTGTTGGTTGTGGCACATTTTCACCTTGGCCACGGCCCCGTCCTCTGCACGAACCATCACTAGAACGTCCACTTCCACGTCCCTTGCCACGCGCCTTGCCCATTGTAAATGAAGTAAAATAGCTTACACTTGCACTATCAATGGAAAAAGGGTGATAAAGAGTAGATTAGAACTGTGGAAGAGGAAAACCACAGTTATTGTTTACTGAGGTATACCACACTTTTTTAAATAGAGATATAGAGTGCATTCTACTGCATGAAGTCCGATGGGGAGTGAATTCTACTGCATGGAGGCCAATTGGGAGTGCATTCTACTGTATGGTTTCCGATGGGGAGTGCATTCTACTGTATGGTTTCCGATGGGGAGTGCATTCTACTGTATGGAGTCCAATGGGGAGTGCATTATACTGTGTGGTTTCCGATGGGGAGTGCATTCTACTGTATGGAGTCCTATGGGGAGTGCATTCTACTGCATAGGGGTTTGATGGGGAAGTTCATTCTACTGTATGGAGTCCTATGGGGAGTGCATTCTACTGTATGGAGGCCTATGGGGAGTGAATTCTACTGTATAGAGACGGATGAGAATGGCATTCTACTGCATGGAGTCCGATAGGGAGTGCATTCTACTGTATGGAGTCCAATGGGGTGTGCATTCAACTGTATGGAGTCCAATGGGGTATGCATTCAACTGTATGGAGTCCGATTGGGAGTGCATTCTACTGTATGGAGGCCGATGGGGAGTGCATTCTACTGTATGGAGGCTGATGGGGAGTGCATTCGACTATATGGAGGACGATGGGGTGTGCATTCTACTGTATGGAGTCCGATGGGGTGTGCATTCTACTTTATGGATTCCGATGGGGTTGCATTCTATTGCATGGAGGCCGATGGGGAGTGCATTCTACTTTATGGAGACCTATGGGGAGTGCATTATACTGTATGGAGGCCTATTGGGAGTGCATTCTACTGTATGGAGGCCTAAGTGGAGTGCACTCTACTGTATGGAGTCCCATGGGTAGTGAATTCTATTGTATGTAGTACTATGGGGAGTGCATTCTACTGTATGGAGTGCCATGGGGAGTGAATTCTACTGTATGGATTCCTATGGGGAGTGCATTCTACTGTACAGAGTCTGATAGGGTGTGCATTCTACTTTATGGAGTCCCATGGTGAGTGCATTCTACTGTATGTAGTCCTATGGGAAGTGCATTCTACTGCATGGAGTCCAATGGGGAGTGCAGTCTACTGTATGGATTCCTATGGGGAGTGCATTCTACTGTACAGAGTCTGATAGGGTGTGCATTCTACTTTATGGAGTCCAATGGGGAGTGCATTCTACTTTATGGAGTCCCATGGTGAGTGCATTCTACTGTATGTAGTCCTATGGGAAGTGCATTCTACTGCATGGAGTCATATGGGGAGTGAATTCCACTGTACGGAGGACGATGCGGAGTGCATTCTACTGTATGGAGCCCGATGAAGAATGCATTCTGCTGTATGGAGTCCGATGGGGGTTGCATTCTACTGTATGGAGGCCTATGGGGAGTGCATTATAGTGTATGCAGACTTATGGGAACTGCATTCTACTGTATGGAGTCCAATGGGGAGTGCATTCTTCTGTATGGAGTCCGATGGGGAGTTTGTTCTGTTGTATCTAGTCCGATGGAAAGTGCATTCTACTGTATGGAGTCCAATGGGGACTGAATTCTAATGTATGAGTCCGATGGAGAGTTCATTCTACTGTATGGAGTCCGATGGGGAGTGCATTCTACTGTATGTAGTCGAATGGGGAGTGCATTCTTCTGTATGGAGTCCGATGGGGAGTTTGTTCTGTTGTATCTAGTCCGATGGAAAGTGCATTCTACTGTATGGAGTCCAATGGGGACTGAATTCTACTGTATGGAGTCCGATGGAGAGTTCATTCTACTGTATGGAGTCCGATGGGGAGTGCATTCTACTGTATGTAGTCCAATGGGGAGTGCAGTCTACTGTATGGAGTCCAATGGGGAGTGCAGTCTACTGTATGGAGTCCAATGGGGAGTGCAGTCTACTTTATGGAGTCCTATAGGGAGTGTATTCTACTTTATGGAGTCCGATGGGGAGTGCATTCTACTGTATGGAGGCCGATGGGGAGTGCATTCTACTGAATTAAGGCCGATGGAGAGTTCATTCTATTGTACGGAGTCCGATGGGGAGTTCATTCTACTGTATGGAGTCCGATGGTGAGTGCATTCTACTGTATGGAGTCCGATGGTGAGTGCATTCTACTGTATGGAGTCCGATGGTGAGTGCATTCTACTGTATGGTTTCCGATGGGGAGTGCATTATACTGTATGGAGTCCAATGGGGAGTGCATTCTACTGTATGGAGTTCTATGGGGAGTGCATTCTACTGCATAGGGGTTTGATGGGGAAGTTCATTCTACTGTATGGAGTCCTATGGGGAGTGCATTCTACTGTATGGAGGCCTATGGGGAGTGAATTCTACTGTATAGAGACTGATGAGAATGGCATTCTACTGCATGGAGTCCGATAGGGAGTGCATTCTACTGAATTGAGCCCAATGAGTAGTGCATTCAACTGTATGGAGTCCAATGGGGTGTGAATTCTACTGTATGGAGTCCAATGGGGTGTGAATTCTACTGTATGGAGTCTGATGGGGAGTGCATTCTACTGTATGGAGTCTGATGGGGAGTGCATTCTACTGTCAGGAGGCCTATGGGGAGTGCATTCGACTATATGAAGGACGATGGGGAGTGCATTCTACTGTATGGAGTCCGATGGGGTGTGCATTCTACTTTATGGATTCCGATGGGGTTGCAATATACTGTATGGAGTCCGATGGGGAGTGCATTCTACTGTATGGAGGCCGATGGGGAGTGCATTCTACTGAATTAAGGCCGATGGAGAGTTCATTCTATTGTACGGAGTCCGATGGGGAGTTCATTCTACTGTATGGAGTCCGATGGTGAGTGCATTCTACTGTATGGAGTCCGATGGTGAGTGCATTCTACTGTATGGAGTCCGATGGTGAGTGCATTCTACTGTATGGTTTCCGATGGGGAGTGCATTATACTGTATGGAGTCCAATGGGGAGTGCATTCTACTGTATGGAGTTCTATGGGGAGTGCATTCTACTGCATAGGGGTTTGATGGGGAAGTTCATTCTACTGTATGGAGTCCTATGGGGAGTGCATTCTACTGTATGGAGGCCTATGGGGAGTGAATTCTACTGTATAGAGACTGATGAGAATGGCATTCTACTGCATGGAGTCCGATAGGGAGTGCATTCTACTGAATTGAGCCCAATGAGTAGTGCATTCAACTGTATGGAGTCCAATGGGGTGTGAATTCTACTGTATGGAGTCCAATGGGGTGTGAATTCTACTGTATGGAGTCTGATGGGGAGTGCATTCTACTGAATTAAGGCCGATGGAGAGTTCATTCTACTGTATGGAGTCCGATGGGGAGTTCATTCTACTGTATGGAGTCCGATGGTGAGTGCATTCTACTGTATGGAGTCCGATGGTGAGTGCATTCTACTGTATGGTTTCCGATGGGGAGTGCATTGTACTGTATGGAGTCCAATGGGGAGTGCATTCTACTGTATGGAGTTCTATGGGGAGTGCATTCTACTGCATAGGGGTTTGATGGGGAAGTTCATTCTACTGTATGGAGTCCTATGGGGAGTGCATTCTACTGTATGGAGGCCTATGGGGAGTGAATTCTACTGTATAGAGACTGATGAGAATGGCATTCTACTGCATGGAGTCCGATAGGGAGTGCATTCTACTGAATTGAGCCCAATGAGTAGTGCATTCAACTGTATGGAGTCCAATGGGGTGTGAATTCTACTGTATGGAGTCTGATGGGGAGTGCATTCTACTGTATGGAGTCTGATGGGGAGTGCATTCTACTGTCAGGAGGCCTATGGGGAGTGCATTCGACTATATGGAGGACGATGGGGAGTGCATTCTACTGTATGGAGTCCGATGGGGTGTGCATTCTACTTTATGGATTCCGATGGGGTTGCATTATACTGTATGGAGGCCGATGGGGAGTGCATTATACTGTATGGAGGACTATGTGGAGTGCACTCTACTGTATGGAGTCCCATGGGTAGTGAATTCTATTGTATGTAGTATTATGGGGAGTGCATTCTACTGTATGGAGTGCCATGGGGAGTGAATTCTACTGTATGCAGACCTATCGGTAGTGCATTCTTCAGTATGGAGTCCGATAGGGAGTTAATTCTGATGTATCTAGTCCGATGGAAAGTGCATTCTACTGTATGTAGTCCCATGGGGAGTGCATTCTACTGCATGGAGTCATATGGGGAGTGCATTCCACTGTACGGAGCCCGATGAAGAGTGCATTATAGTGTATGCAGACCGATGGGGGTTGCATTCTACTGTATGGAGTCCAATGGGGAGTGCATTCTTCTGTATGGAGTCCAATGGGGAGTTTCTTCTGTTGTATCTAGTCCGATGGAAAGTGCATTCTACTGTATGGAGTCCAATGGGGACTGAATTCTAATGTATGAGTCCGATGGAGAGTTCATTCTACTGTATGGAATCAGATGGGGAGTGCAGTCTACTGTATGTAGTCCAATGGGGAGTGCAGTCTACTGTATGGAGTCCTATAGGGAGTGCATTTTACTGTATGGAGTCCGATGGGGAGTGCATTTTACTGTATGGAGTCCGATGGGGTGTGCATTCTACTGTATGGAGGCCGATGGGGAGTGCATTCTACTGTATACAGACCTATGGGAAGTGAATTCTACTGTATGTAGTCCTATGGGAAGTGCATTCTACTGCATGGAGTCATATGGGGAGTGCATTACACTGTATGGAGGCCGATGCGGCGTGCATTCTACTGTATGGAGTCCGATGGAGAGTTCATTCTACTGTATGGAGTCAGAAGGGGAGTGCATTCTACTGTATGGAGTCCAATGGGGAGTGCATTCTACTGTATGGAGTCCAATGGGGAGTGCAGTCTACTGTATAGAGTCCTATAGGGAGTGCATTTTACTGCATGGAGTCCGATGGGGAGTGCATTTTACTGCATGGAGTCTGATGGGGAGTGCATTCAACTGTATGAAGTCCAATGGGGAGTGCATTCTACTGTACTCAGTATGATTAGGAGTGCATTCTACTGTACTCAGTATGATTAGGAGTGCATTCTACTGTATGGAGACCTTTGGGGAGTGAATTCTACTGTATGGAGGCTGATGCGGATAGCATTTTACTATATGAGGCCTATGGAGAGAGAATTTTACTGTATGGATTTGAGATCTGCATCTACTAGCTTCCTTGTAGTAAGTGAAGCACATCTGACTATTTTAAAAGTTTAGACTGTAGGGAAATAATCTAATCACTAGGAAGAAGAATGCTTCTAGCACCTGTGAGATTCAAAACCACACCGCTAAAGAGAACTGAAGCATTAAACCATGGACTTAACCCACTCAGCCACCTTACCATTTGAAATCCGCATACGCTAGCTTCCTTGTAGTAAGTGAAGCACATCTGACTATAATAAAAGTTTTGGCTGTAGGAAAATAGGCAAATCACCAGGAAAAAAAGAATGCTTCTTGCAACTGTGAGATTAGAACTTGTACATCCCAAGAAAACTGGAGCCTTAAACCAGGGAACTAGCCCACTCAGCCATCTTACCATTTTGAAACTGTATATGCTAGCTTCCTTGTAGTAAGTGAAGCACATCTGACAATATTAATAGATTTGGCTGTAGGGAAATGGGCAAATCACCAGGAAAAAGAATGCTTCTTGCACTTGTGAGATTTGAACCCACACCTGCCAAGAAAACTGGACACTTAAACTATGGAAATAGGCAAATCACAAAGAAGAAGAATGCTACTGGCACATGCAAGATTCAAGCCCACTCCTCCCAAGAGAATTGGAGCCTTAAAGCAAGGACTTAGCCCACTCTGCCATCTTACCATTTAAGATCTGCATATGCTAGCTTCCTTGTAGTAAGTGAAGCACATCTGACTAAATTATATATTTTGACTATAAGGAAATAGGCAAATCACTAGGAAAAAGAAAGCTTCTTGCTCCAATGAGATTCAAACCCACAGCCCCCAAGTGAACTGGAGTCTTAAACCAGACACTTAGCCAACTCAGCTATCTCACAATTTGAGATATGCACATGCTAGCTTCCTTGCAGTAAGTGAAGCACATCTGACTATATTAAAACTTTTGACTGTAGGAAATTAGGCAACTCACCAGGAAAATGAAAGATTCTTGCTCCAATGAGATTCAAACCCACACCTCCCAAGTGAACTGGAGCCTTAAACCAGGGACTTTGCCCACTCTGCCATCTTTCCATTAGAGAAATGAAAATGCTAGCTGCCTTGTAGTAAGTGAAGCACATCTGACACTATTAAAAATTTTGACTGTAGGATAAATAGGCAAATCACCAGGAACAAGAAAGCTTCTTGCTATAACGAGATTTGAACCCACACCTCCCAAGTAAACTAGAGCTTTAAACTAGGGACTTAGCCCACACCGCCATCTTAACATTTGAAAGCTGCATATGCTAGCTTCCTTGTAGTAAGTGAAGCACATGTGACTATATTAAAACTTTTGACTGTAGGGAAATAGACAAATCACAAGGGAAAATAAAGCTTCTTGCTACAATGAGATTCAAACCCACACCTCAGAAGAGAACTAGAGCCTTAAACGAGGGACTTAGCCCACTCAGCCATCTTACCATTTGAGAGATGCACATGCTAGCTTCCTTGTAGTAAGTGAAGCACATCTAACTATATTAAAACTTTTGACTGTAGGGAAATAGACAAATCACCAGGGAAAAGAAAGCTTTTTGCTCCAATGATATTCAAACCCACACTTATCAAGAAAACTGGAGCCTTAATCCAGTGACTTAGCCTACTAAACCATCTTACCATTTTAAATCCTCATGTGCTAGCTTCCTTGTAGTAAGTGAAGCACATCTGACTATATTAAAACTTTTGACTGTAGGGAAATAGGGAAATAGGCAAATCACCAGGAAAAAGAAAATTCTTGCTCCAATGAGATTTGAAACAACATCTCCCAAAAGAACAGAAGCCTTAAACCAGGGACTAAGCCCACTCAGCCATCTTAACATTTGAGAGCTGCATATGCTAGCTTCCTTGTAGTAAGTGAAGCACATCTAACTATATTAAACCTTTTGACTGTAGGGAATTAACCAAATCACCAGGAAAGAAAAAGGTTCTTGTTCCAATGAGATTTGAACCCACACCTTCCAAATGAACTAGAGCCTTAAACCAGGGACTTAGCCCACTCAGCCATCTTACCATTTGAGATCTGCACATGCTAGCTTCCTTGCAGTAAGTGAAGCACATCTGACTACAGTACAGACCAAAAGTTTGGACACACCTTCTCATTTAAAGATTTTTCTGTATTTTCATGACTATGAAAATTGTACATTCACACTGAAGGCATCAAAACTATGAATTAACACATGTGGAATTATAGACTTAAGAAAAAGGTGTGAAACAACTGAAAATATGTCTTATATTCTAGTTTCTTCAAAGTAGCCACCTTTTGCTTTGATGACTGCTTTCCATACTCTTGCCATTCTCTTCATGAGCTTCAAGAGGTAGTCACCGGAAATGGTTTTCACTACACAGATGTGCCCTGTCAGGTTTAATAAGTGTGATTTCTTGCCTTATAAATGGGGTTGGGACCATCAGTTGTGTTGTGCAGAAGTCAGGTGGATACACAGCTGATAGTCCTACTGAATAGACTGTTAGAATTTATATTATGGCAAGAATAAAGGATCTTAGTAAAGAAAAACGAGTGGCCAACATTACTTTAAGAAATGAAGGTCAGTCAGTCCGACAAATTGGGCAAACTTTGAAAGTGTCCCCAAGTGCAGTTGCAAAAACCATCAAGCGCTTCAAAGAAACTGGCTCACATGAGGATCGCCCCAGGAAAGGAAGACCAAGAGTCACCTCTGCTTCTGAGGATAAGTTTATCCGAGTCACCAGCCTCAGAAATCGCAGGTTAACAGCATCTCAGATTAGAGACCAGGTCAATGCCACACAGAGTTCTAGAAGCAGACACATCTCTACAACAACTGTTAAGAGGAGACTTTGTGCAGCAGGCCTTCATGGAAAAATAGCTGCTAGGAAACCACGGCTAAGAACATGCATCAAACAGAAGAGACTTGTTAAAGAACACAAGGAATGGACATTAGACCAGTGGAAATCTGTGCTTTGGTCTAATGAGTACAAATTTGAGATCTTTGGTCCAACCACCGTGTCTTTGTGCAACGAAGAAAAGGTGAACGGATGGACTCTACATGCCTGGTTCCCACCGTGAAGCATGGAGTAGAAGGTGTGATGGTGTGGGGGTGCTTTGCTGGTGACACTGTTGGGGATTTATTCAAAATTGAAGGCATGCTGAACCAGCATGGCTACCACAGCATCTTGCAGCGGCATGCTATTCCATCCGGTTTGCGTTTAGTTGGACCATCATTTATTTTTCAACAGGACAATGACCCCGAACACACCTCCAGGCTGTGTAAGGGCTATTTGACCAAGAAGGAGAGTGATGGGGTGCTACGCCAGATGACCTGGCCTCCACAGTCACCAGACCTGAACCCAATCGAGATAGTTTGGGGTGAGCTGGACTGCAGAGTGAAGGCAAGAGGGCAAAGAAGTGCTAAGCATCTCTGGGAACTCCTTCAAGATTGTTGGAAGACCATTTCCGGTGACTACCTCTTGAAGCTCATCAAGAGTGTGCAAAGCAGTGATCAAAGCAAAAGGTGGCTACTGTGAAGAACCTAGAATATGAGACCTATTTTCAATTGTTTCACACTTGTTTGTTAAGTAAATGATTCCACCTGTGTAAATTCATAGTTTTGAGGCCTTCAGTGTGAATGTACAAATTTCATAGTCATGCAATCACTAGGAAGAAAAATGCTTCTTGTTTCAATGATATTTGAACCCACAACTGCCAAATGAACTGGAGCTTTAAGCCAGGGACATAGCCCACTGAGACATCTTGCCGTTTGACATCTGACTACGCTAGCTTCCTTGCAGTAAGTGAAGCACATCTGAATATATTAGAACTTTTTACTGTAGGGAAATAGGCAAACAACCAGGAAAAAAGAAGCTTCTAGCTCCAATGAGATTTGAACCCACACCTCCCAAGTAAACTGGACCCTTAACCCAGGGACTTAGCCCACTCAGACCATCTTACCATTTGTGACCTGCACATGCTAGCTTCCTTGTATTAAGTGAAGCACATTTAACTATATTAAAACTTTTGACTGTATAGAAATAGGCAAATCACTAGGAAAAAGAAAGCTTCTTGCACCAATGACAATCAAACCCACGCCTCCCAAATGAACTGGAGCCTTAAACCACAGACTTAGCCCACCCAGCCATCTTACCATTCGAGATCTGCATATGCTAGATTCTTTGTAGTAAGGAAAGCACATCTGATTATATTAAAACTTTTGACTCTAGGAAAATCAACAGGAAGTGGAAAGTTTCTAGCTCCAATGAAATTCAAACCCACACCTTCCAAGTAAACTGGAGTCTTAAAGCAAGGTCTTATCCCACTCAGCCATCACACCATCTAAGATTGGCACATGCTAGCTTCCTTGTAGAAAGTGAAGCACATCTGACAATATTAAACCTTTTGACTGAGGGGAAATAGGCAAATCACCATGAAAAAGAAATCTTCTTGCTCCAATGCAATTTAAACCCATGCCTCCCAAATGAAATGGAACCTTAAACCAGGGACTTAGCCTACTCAGCCATCTTACCATTTCAGAGCTGCATATGCTAGCTTCCTTGTAGTAAGTGAAGCACATCTGACTATGTTAAAAATTTTGACTGTAGGGAAATAGGCAAATCACCAGGAAAAAGAAAGCTTCTTGCTGCAATGAGATTCAAAACACATCTCCCAAGTGATCTGGAGGCTTAAACAAGGGACTTAGCCCTCTCAGTCACCTTGCCATTTTAGATCCTCGCATGCTAGCTTCCTTGTAGTAAGTGAAGCACATCTGACTATATTAACAATTTTGACTGGAGGGAAATAAGCAAATCACCACTAAAAAGAAAGCTTCTTGCTCTAATGAGATTTGAACCCACACCTCTCAAATGAACTGGAGTCCTAAACCAGAAGCTTAGCCCACTCAGCCATCTTACCATTTGAGAGGTATAGATGCTAGCCTCCTTGTAGTTAGTGAAGCACATCTGACTATATTAAAAGTTTTGACTAGGGAAATAGGCAAATAACCAGGAAAAACAAAGCTTCTTGCTCCAATGAGATTCAAACCCATGCATCTCAAACGAACTGGAGCCTTAAACCAGGGACTTAGGCCACTCAGCCATCTTACCATTTGCATTCTGCATATGCTAGCTTCCTTGTAGTAAGTGAAGCACATCTAACTATATTAAAACTTTTGACTATAGGGAAAAAGACAAGTCACCAGGAAAAGGAAAGCTTCTTGCTCCAATAAGATTTGAACCCACGCCTTCCAAACAAACAAGAGCCTTGATCCATGGCCCACTCAGCCATCTTACCATTTGAGATTTGCACATGCTAGCTACCTTGTAATAAGTGAAGCACATCTGATTATATAAACACTTTTGACTGTAAGGAAATAGTCAAACCAACAGGAAAAAGAAAGCTCCTGCTGCAGTGAGATTCAAGCCCACACCTCACAAGCAAACTGGAGCCTTTATCCCAGGACTTAACCCACTCAGCCATCTTACTATTTTAGATCTTCAAATGCTAGCTTCCTTGTAGTAAGTGACAAACATCTGACTATATCTAAACTTTTGACAGAAGGGAAATAGGCAAATCAGCTGGAAATAGAAAGCTTCTTGCTCCAATGAGATTTGAACCCATGCCTCACAAATGAACTGAAGCCTTAAACCAGGGACTTAAAGTTACTAAGCCATTTCACCATTTGACATTTGTGTCAGCTTCTTTGTAGTAAGTGAAGCACATCTGATTATATTAAAACATGACAGTAAGGCAAATCTCCAGGAAAAAAAAAGGCTTCTTGCTCCAATGAGATTCAAACCCACACCGCAGTAGTGAACTTGAGCTTTAAACTAGGGACTTAACCCACCCACCGATCTTACCATTAGGGACCTGCACATGCTAGCTTCCTTGTAGTAAATGAAGCACATCTGACTATATTAACAATTTTAACTGTAGGGAAATAGGCAAATCACCAGGAAAAAAAAAGCTTCGTGCTCCAATGCAATTCAAACCCATGACACCCAAATGAACTAGAGCTTTAAACCAAGGACTTAGCTCACTCAGCCATTTTACCATTTGAGATCTGCATATGCTAGCTTCCTTGTAGTAAGTGAAGCACATCTGATTATTTTAAAACTTTAGACTATTGGGAAATTACAAGGAAATGGAATGTTTCCAACTCCAATGAAATTCAAACCCACACCTTCCAAGTAAATTAGAGTCTTAAACAAAGGACTTATCCCACTCAGCCATATTACCATTTGAGATCTGCACATGCTAGCTTTCTTGTAGTAAGTGAAGCACATCTGACTATATTAAAACTTTTGACTGTAGGGAAATAGGCAAATCACCAGGAAAAAGAAAGCTTCTTGCTCCAATGAAATTCAAACCCACGCCTCCCAAATGAACTTGAGCCTTAAACCATGGACTTAGCCTACTCAGCCATCTTACCATTTGGGTCTGCATATGCTAGCTTCCTTGTAGTAAGTGAAGCACATCTGACTATATTAAAATTTTTGACTCTAGGGAAATAGGCAACTAACCAGGAAAAGGAAATCTTCTTGCTGCGTGAGATTCAAATCCACGCCTCCCACATGAACTTGAGCCTTAAACCAGGGACGTAGCCCACTCAACCATCTTACCATTTGAGATCTGTATATGCTAGCTTCCTTGTAGTAAGTGAAGCACATCTGACTATATTAAAAGTTTTGGCTGTAGGGAAATAGGCAAATCACCAGGAAAAAGAAGGCTTGTTGCTCTTTTGAGATTCGAACCCACACTTTTCAATAGAACTGTAACCTTAAACCAAGGACTTAACACAATCAGCCTACGCAGCCATCTTACCATTTGAAATCTGCATATGCTAGCTTCCTTGTAGTAAGTGAAGCACCTCTGACTATGTTAACAGTTTTGGATGTAGGGAAATAGGCAAAAGTAGGGTTCTTGCTCCTGTGAGATTCAAACCCACACCTCTCAAGAGAACTAGAGCATTAAACCAAAGGCTTAGTCCACTGAGCCATCTTACCATTTGTAATTCACATATGTTAGCTTCCTTGCTTGTAGTAAGTGAAGCACATCTGACTATATTAAAAGTTTTGGCTGTAGGGAAATATGCAAATCACCAGGGAAAAGAAGGCTTCTTGGACCTGCGAGATTCGAACCCCCACTTCCCAGGAAAACTAGAGCCTTAAACCAGGGACTTAGCCCACTCAGCTATCTTACCATTTGAGATCCCCCATATACTAGCTTCCTTGTAGTAAGTGAAGCACATCTGACTATATTGAAAGATTTGGCTCTAGGGAAATAGGCAAATGACCAGAAAAAAGAAGGCTTCTTGCACTGGTGAGATTCAAACCCACACCTCCCCAGAAAACTGGAGCTTTAAACCAAAGACTTAGCCCACTCACACATTTTACCATTTGATATCTGTATATGCTAGCTTCCTTGTAGTAAGTGAAGCACATGTGACTATGACTCGCCCCCTGGGCTGTGGAGCACTTAGATCCGGGCAATAGGGAAACGGTGGGAGTAGTAGTGGCAACCCGGTTCCGTGGCTCAGGGTGGTCAGGCCAGTGGTAGTCCGTTATGTGCTGATGTTTATGGCCGACTACGCCACCCGTGGATTGTGGTTATTAAGAACCGCCGCTGCATGCAGACCGCTGGGGCTGATGAGGTGTGCAGCTAGGGTAGTGTGACTCCCCACGGGAAGAGTACGGCCCCAGGGCAGTATAGTGGATGGTGGGAGTGATGGTAGTGAGAGTCCCAGTTCCGGTAGTGCTGGAGGAGCAAGGAGCACACAGACAACAGGTTGCAGTCCAGGGTCTTTACTAGAACAGGTAAACTGACCCACAAACAGTTCCGGCTAGGAGGGGACCTGGATGTCTGAGAGCAACGGGGAAATTGACCCTGGTCAGGGTGAGGGTGTAGGCCTACCATGCTTTCTGCGCTCCTTCTGGCTATCTCCTCCTGATAGGGTAACAGCCAACATTTCAGAGCTTTCCGTGTATTCTCGCCTGTATGGCCTGCGACGTGGGTTCCTTTCTGTTCCCAGCCTTGTACGGCTTTACTGGTCCCTTCAGTTGTGGCAGGGCGTCCAGGCTTCTTAGGCCAAGGAATATACAGTCCCTTGCGGACTGGTTCTCTGCTGGGGGATGTGGAATCCTTCCAGCCTCAGACACCAAAGTCTGGTAAAATTAAATCTTTTCTCTGCCAAGACAGGCTCTCTTCGCCTCTTGTCTCTGGCTTGTGGCTCTCCTCCTGCCACACTTCCTCTTAGGTGCAATACAACTGTCCCTCTCTGCTCTGGGACCTGAATCCTCAGATAGGTCGTCCAGTTCTCACTAACCCTGCCACCAGTACCCACTTTTATAGGGGCAGCCAGCTCCCCCTACTGGCCTGAGACAGGAGGCATTGCATGCTAATGTTCCCCTGACTAGAGAACCTCCCCCTTGCTCTCAGACACAGCTTTAATTACACTTGTGGCATCCAGGTCAGGGTGACACATTGCCCCCTAGTGAAATTTAGTACTCCGGGACTAAACAATAAACAAAGACAATATGCATAACCATAAAACAATAACAGACAGACGACGCACAAATTGTGTTCTTAAGGTCACAGTGTGGTCTGTCACCGGGTGTCCATATCACCAATACAACGGGGAGCCTTAACCAGGTGGGGGTCTGTCCTACCCCAAGTCCTTTACAGTCTTAGTTCATTCCTTGGTTAGGCTCCAAACGCAGTCCATACAACGTCCCAGTTATAAAAAGTCCATAACCTTTGAGTCCTTACGGTAGCTGCAAGAAACTGAAACACACTATTAATAAACATGCAGGTAACTTTGCCAAACATTTTAACATTTGGCAACAGGGTTATTTACAATTTTAGTGTGCTCTATATTCTCCAGCGAGCGGGTATCTGTCCCTTTGTGCTCCTGGTTGACCTCCTTAACCCACTGTCTGGTGGTGGACCAACCTGGCTTTCCCCACTAGCGTTAGGGGTACAGCTACCAGCTGGGTGTACAGGTAGGGCAGGCAGCTGTCTGCGGGTTCTTTGGCTTACCGCAGGCATGGCAGGCTCACTGTCAGCAGAGGGTAGACTCTCCTGGGCTGCTGGAACAGGCTCTTCTGCCTCTGGAACCGCTTGCTCCTCTTCACCTTCCGGCTCTGGTGTTGGTTGTTGCTGGGCCGGTTGCAGGAAATGCAGGACGGGTACCACTATGGCATCATTTATGCGAGTCCAGGACTGAGGGAACTCTCCGAGAACGGTGCTGATCATTTCTTCCTTGTCCTCTGCGGGTTCAAGGTCACTCTGATCCTCTTCTGCACTATGGAGTTGCTCGGGGCACCTTTTGAGGTGGTCTCTGGAGACGACACTAGTAGTTTCTCCTCCGTCTTTGGTGATTACGCACACCTTTGGGTTGTCGTGGTCAGACTGCAGTACGGTGTAGGGTTCCCTTTCCCACTGGTCGTCCAACTTAAGTAGCCTTCTTTTTCGCTTTAGAACTTGCTCACCAGGTTCTAGGGGACTAGCAGGGGCGTGTTGATTGAAGAGTCTTTCTGGCTTCTCTCTCACCTGGGCCAGGCTCTTCTCCACACTCTCCTGTACCTTCTTGTACTGCAGTTGCCTTTCCGTATCCCAGTCCGCATCCGGGGAGGTGTCCTCAGGTATTAGGACTCCCATCTCCAGGTCTACGGGCAACTTACCTGGTCTAGCTCGCATCAGGTAAGCCGGGGTGCAGTTTGTAGCATTCACCGGGATATTGTTGTATAGGTCTATCAGGTCCGGCAGTTTTTCTGGCCACAGGCTGCGTTCCTCCAGGGGCAACGTCTTCAGGAGATCAATGACTATATTGTTCATCTTCTCACACATCCCGTTGGTTTGGGGGTGGTAAGGCGTTGTACGAATTGTAACATACCTGGCGGCGTCCTTGCATGGTGGTCCATCTCCCACTGTGCAAGAGCGCGCACTTGATCTCCAGTCCAGAATGTCTCTCTGGCTTCCCTCCATGCTGTCTGTTTGTGTCTGTTTCTGCTGCTTAAGGGCGGCGCCCGATCACTTCCTGCTTTTTGTACCTGCTGTGGGTCACACCCCTTGTGCGTCCTCAGCCTATTGCTGTCTGTCACCTGGTATATAGCTCAGCTGCTCCCATCTATCCCTGCCTGAGCATAGTGTTTCATTCAGTGTGTGCTTGCACTCTGAAGGTGCCAGGTCCTGTTCTGTGTTCTCTTGTCTGCCTATCCTGGAGGCTGTATTTCCAGGCCTGTCTGAACACGCTCCTAGCCTGTTCCTCCTGCCTTCTAGGGGCCGATTACCTAGACCCGCTCCTGTATCTTGTCTGTCCTGTCTGAACACGCTCCTAGCC
Source organism: Phyllobates terribilis (assembly GCF_046119375.1). Classification (NCBI taxonomy): domain Eukaryota; kingdom Metazoa; phylum Chordata; class Amphibia; order Anura; family Dendrobatidae; genus Phyllobates; species Phyllobates terribilis. The sequence goes on from NW_027362765.1 coordinate 314,352,575, forward strand.
TGTTCCTCCCGCCTTCTAGGGGCCGATTACCTAGACCCGCTCCTGTATCTTGTCTCTCCTGTCTGAACTCGCTCCTTGCCTGTTCGTCCTACCTCTCTGGGGGCCGTATTCCCAGACCCGCTCCTGTATTCCGCTGCAGTGTCGGTCTCCTCCGTACACTCAGTTCCAGTCTGAACTCTCTCCTATCCTTTACCTGTTTTGCCTCTATGTCCGTTCCCTTCCTTTTTCTGCAGAGTCTGAACTCGTACCTAACTCCTGCTTGTTGTCTCTGTACTCCCGTTTGTGAGTTTGTGGTCCACTCGCTACTTCACTGCAAGTACCCTGTGGGTATCTGGCTCTGCCTTTCCCTTCCTGTCTGTTCCGTGTGAACAGAGCCCTGTCCCCCCTGCTCAGCCTTGCCTGCTCTGACTCCTTTGCTCACCGCTCCGGCGGTTCTAGCCTGCTCTGACTCCTTTGCTCACCGCTCCGGTGGTTCTAGCCTGCTCTGACTCCTTTGCTCACCGCTCCGGCGGTTCTAGCCTGCTCTGACTCCTTTGCTCACCACTCCGGCGGTTCTAGCCTGCTCTGACTCCTTTGCTCACCGCTCCGGCGGTTCTAGCCTGCTCTGACTCCTTTGCTCACCGCTCCGGCGGTTCTAGCCTGCTCTGACTCCTTTGCTCACCGCTCCGGCGGTTCTAGCCTGCTCTGACTCCTTTGCTCACCGCTCCGGCGGTTCTAGCCTGCTCTGACTCCTTTGCTCACCGCTCCGGCGGTTCTAGCCTGCTCTGACTCCTTTGCTCACCGCTCCGGCGGTTCTAGCCTGCTCTGACTCCTTTGCTCACCGCTCCGGCGGTTCTAGCCTGCTCTGACTCCTTTGCTCACCGCTCCGGCGGTTCTAGCCTGCTCTGACTCCTTTGCTCACCGCTCCGGCGGTTCTAGCCTGCTCTGACTCCTTTGCTCACCGCTCCGGCGGTTCTAGCCTGCTCTGACTCCTTTGCTCACTGCTCTGGCAGCCTTGCTCCGCTCTGACCCTTTTGCTCACTGCTCCGGCAGTCTTGCTCCGCTCTTATCCTTTTGCTCACTGCTCCGGCAGTCTTGCTCCACTTTTGCTCACCGCTCCAGGCGGTCTCGTCCTGCTTTACTCTTGCTCACTGCTCCGGCAGTCTCGCTCAGCTCTGACCCTTTGCTCACCACTCCTGGCGGCCTTGTCCTGCTCTACTCTTGCTCACCGCTCCAGGCGGTCTTGTCCTGCCCTGTTCTCGCTCACCTCTCTGGGCGGCCTCACTCTGCTGTGTTTGTCCGCCACATCTGTGGTTCTGTTCCTGAGTCCCAGTGTGTACTGGGTCCTATCCCGCCAGTGTTCCTACCTGCTAGTGCCTCCCTGTCTGCACTCTAGCTGTGCTTGCCTGTACCCCTCTGCCTGTATTGTTCCTGAGTCCCAGTGTGTACTGGGTCCTATCCCGCCTGTGTTCCTACCTGCTAGTGCCTCCCTGTCTGCACTCTAGCTGTGCTTGCCTGTACCCCCCTGCCTGCATACCCGCCTGCCTGCATACCAGTCGTGCCTGCCTATACCCACCAGTCTGTGCGCCAGCCTAACCAGCCTGTTCCTGTATTCCCCTGTGTGGGTCAACAGCCGTGTCCGGGGTCTGTCCTGGAGTAGCACCTGGTCCCTCTGCTCGGTTCCTCCTTGGTGCACTGGCGTCGTATGCCGTCGTGTGACCCTGGTCGGATCGGGTGAATACCTAGTTACGCCCCTCCAGGCATTCACTCTCCGGCACGGTCCAGTGGAATCACACGCACACGCCGCTCAGCCCGGGCGTGTGCATTACACGAATCTTCTTACAGCCATAGAGGTTGCAGAACTCCTGGAAGATTTCAGCTTCAAACGCTGGACCCTGGTCTGTCAGGACCTGTTCCGGATACCCGTGTGGACGGCAGAAGTATTGCTGGAAGACTCTGGCCGCTGTTTGGGCCGTCAAGTCCTTTACCGGGACCACCACTAGAAAACGGGAATAGTGGTCCACGATTGTCAGGGCATAGATGTATCCTGACCGGCTTAGAGCCAATTTGACGTGGTCCAGAGCTACCAGCTCAAGAGGCTGCGTGGTGACGATGGGCCTCAAGGGTGTCTTCTGGCTGGCACGGTCCTTCCTCCTTAGGTGACAAGGGCCACAGTCTCTGCACCATTTTTCTACAGCTCCTCTCATGCCGACCCAAAAGAACCTTCCTCTTAGTAGGAACTCCAGTTTCTTCCAACCGAAGTGTCCCGCTCTGTCATGGTAAGCCCCCAGGACCATAGCTGCATCCCGCCTTGGGACCACGACTTGCCAGGTCAGCTCGTGCGTCCGGTGGTTGACAATCCTTCTGCACAACTTGCCTTCGTAGAGGAACAGCTTGCTCTTCTCCTTCCATAGCTGCTTGGCTTCCTCTGGGGCATCTGGATCTAGGCGGGCGTCTTCCCGGGTCAGCAGATCTTTCACCAGGCGGACTGCAGGGTCACTATCTTGGGTCTCGGCCCAGCTGTGGTGAGGTAGGGGATTCATCATCACAGTTGTTAGATCCTCCTCCAGCTCTTCTGGGTCTTCATCACCTTCAGGTAAGTGAGGCATTCTTGATAGGGCGTCCGCGTTGGCGTTGGTTTTGCCTGCCCGGTACTTGATCACGAAGTCATAGTTGGAGAGACGGGCCATCCACCGCTGTTCCAGGGCACCCAGTCTTGCATTGTCCAGGTGTGTCAACGGGTTGTTGTCCGTGACAGAACACTTCACGGCCAACACCACCGCCAAGAATTCTAGCTTGAAGGAGCTGTAATTCTCCGGGTTCCTCTCAGTGGGCCTCAGCTTCCGACTGGCGTATGCGATCACCCGTTCTCTTCCCTGTTGGTTTTGGGACAGTACGGCTCCCAGTCCCACATTACTGGCATCTGTGTGGAGAATGAAAGGCTGGCCGTAATCAGGGTAGGCCAGGATCTCATCCCCCGTGAGGGCCATCTTTAGCTGGCGGAAGGACTCCTCTTCCGGTTTATCCCACTTGAAGGGTGGCTTTTGGCTCCTGGACTTAGACTGTCCGATCAGGAGGTCCTGCATAGGAGCTGCCATCTTAGTGAACACGGGGATGAACCTTCGGTAGTAGCCTACCAACCCGAGAAACTGTCTCACCTCTTTGATGTTCGAGGGGCTTGGCCAGCTCTTGATTGCTGTGACCTTGTCAGGGTCGGGGGCCACTCCTTCCGCTCTTACCACGTGCCCTAGGTACTGGACCTTTGGTTTCAGCAGGTGACACTTCGATGGTTTTACCTTCAGGCCATAGCCTGCCAGGGCTTCGAACACCTCGGCCAGGTGCTTTAGGTGGTCCTCGTAGGTCTTCGAATAGACGATCACGTCGTCCAGGTAAAGGAGGACCGTCTCGAAGTTTCGGTGCCCTAGACAGCATTCCATCAGCCGCTGGAAGGTCCCTGGTGCGTTGCAGAGCCCGAAAGGCATACAGTTGAACTCACTCAGTCCCATCGGGGTGGTGAAGGCGGTCTTCTCCTTGTCAGCCTCTGCCACAGGAACCTGCCAGTACCCGCTAGTAAGGTCCAAAGTAGAAAAAAAGTTAGCTGATTTTAGTGCGGCTAAAGACTCTTCTATTCTAGGCAGCGGATATGCGTCTTTGTGGGTGATACGGTTGATTTGTCTATAGTCCACGCACATTCTCATGGTGCCGTCTTTCTTTTTCACGAGAACCAAGGGGGCTGCCCAGGGGCTACAGCTATCTCTAATGACCCCAGCTTCTTTCATTTCCCACAGCATACCCTTGGCGTTCTGATAATGTGCAGGGGGTACAGGTCTGTGCCTCTCTTTTATTGGTGGGTGGCTCCCTGTGGGGATGTGGTGTTCTATCCCTTTTACTCTGCCGAAGTCTAGCGGGTGCTTACTAAAGACTCTCTCGTACTCCTGTACCACCCGGTAGACTCCTTGTTTTTGGTGCAGGGGAGTGGAGTCAGCACCCACGTGGAGTTTCTGGCACCAGTCCTCTTTTTGTTTCTGGGAGCCATTACCCTCCGCCTGAGGAGATGGAGGCAAGGGTTCCACGGCCCTGATAGCTTGGTGTTCGACAACAAACAGTTTGGCGAGTGTAGCGTACATGGGTAAGTGTACTTCCCTCTCCCCAATGTTGAGGATGCAGACGGGCACCCTCCCATGACGGACATCAACCACCCCCCGGGCTGTCAAAATGGTGGGCCTGCTGTCTGAGTACACGGGTTCTACCATGGCTTGGTAGTCTCTACCTCTCAACCCGATCGCAGTCCGACACCAGATCATCATTTCACTTTTGGGAGGCATGGAAATGGGGAATGGGTCACTCAGTCTTACGCTACCGATCTCACTACCAGACAGTTCTACCTGCTGCCGTCTCATCAGGGCTTTTATCTCCTTGCTGAGGACCCTCTGTTGGCTGGAACTAGCATTCACCGCCACCTGTTGTAGAATTACAATTACCTCTGAAAGACAATTTTCAATTATGTTAGTACCCACAGTTATTTTAGGGTGACTTTCATGACGGTCAATGTCCACAATAATCACTCCCTGTGCCGGTAGTTCAACTTTACCAATTTTAATGGTCATCTCCTTGAACCCCATCTACGGCACGGGTAAGCCATTACTGGCGATGATGCTCAAGTTACTGTCTGGATACCGTGTGATATCAGCATCAGTCCAATACTGCTTAAAAAGTACATAAGGGATTGTGGTTACTTGCGACCCAGTATCCAGCAAGGCGCTCATGGGGATACCGTCCAGCACCACGGGTAAAACCGGGCGCCCCCCAACGTACTTATCACGCCAATTATAAGGGCCTGGTGATCTTATGCCTGGGGGTCGGCCCTCTGCCCCAGGTTGGACCCGTTTAAATTACAGTACCTGGAAAGGTGTCTGGGCTGGTTGCATCGACGGCAAATGGGCTGTCCATCCTCTGCGTAGCGGTCTGTGGGCCTCCCTCGGAACGACGGGATCCTCCTATGTCGACGCCACGGGACATCCTCCGGACTTGAAGCCAGCTCGATGGGTCTTGACGGGTCCACTTGCAACGCTTGGACGGTCCTGGTCAACGCCGCGACGCTCCTGGTCAGCTCCTGGACTTGGTGGTGCAGGCCTTTCGACGGGGCTTGGTTCAGGTCCTGTGCATCAGCCTCCACGGAGTCCATAGAGGAGGGCGCCTCCTCCTGGTGGTAGGTGATAGCAGGGCGCCGGGGGTTTATAGCGCCACTGGTTGCAGATTCACGGAGCACCCTTATGGCCCTGTCCTTAAATTGGGCAAAGGTCAGGTCGGGGTTCTGAAAGAACATGAGGCACAGTTGGACCCTGTGGGCGCTAGACAGCAGACCCTCTATGAATTGTTCTGTTAGCAGTTTATCGGTTTCCTGCACACTGCCAGGGTCAGTTTGTTGAATAGCCCTCAAGGCTTCCTGCAGATTTAGGGCATAGTCTCTGATGCTGTCCTGTGCCCGCTGCTTACATCCATAGAACCTCATTTTAATCTCAGCGGAGGTACGTGTGTCAAAGGTACCCCGCAGCCGGGCCAGAATACCCTTCACAGTCCTTTTCTCCTCAGTGGGCCATGATTTTACCTCCCTTTGGGCTGCGCCAGTTAACTGCCCTGTTAATATGCTGACCTTCTGTTCCTCTGTCAGGGGGTAAACCTGGAACAAACTGTATAGCCTTTCCTTGAAGTCAGTTAGGGCATGGGGCTCCCCTGAGTATTTGGGCAGCCAGGCCGCTCCAGGGATGTAGGGCAGGGAAAAGGGCATCACCGCTGCTGCAGCTGCATTGGTGGTAGTGGGCCCCTCTGTGTCCGACATCTTCTTCCCCCCTAGTTAAGCGTGGCCTACCTTCCGACGATCCTCTTCTGTAGGCCGCGGCTCCGCTGCTGCTGCTATGGACGATGACCTGGCGTCGCGTCCTGATGACGTCAGCGTCGCTCTCTCTCCCTTCCAGGACCTTGCGCAGCGTCGGTGCGTGGGGCGGAGCTTCGGATCTCGCGCGGTTTTGACGTCCACGCCCCTCTTCTTCCCGCTCGGCGTCCTGAAGATGGCGTCCGATGGCGGGAAGACGGCAGAAGACGGCGGGAAACGGTCCAAGATGGCGTCCGATGGCGGGAATCGGCTCCGGATGGCGGGAAACGACTCCGGACGGCGGGAAACTTCGCCACAGGTAAGTTACAAAAGTCTTTTTCAGGCACGCAGTACCCGGTGGTTGCGGGCACGAAATCCTGCCGACTACGCCAAAGCTGACTCGCCCCCTGGGCCGTGGGGCACTTGGATCTGGGCAATAGGGAAACGGTGGGAGTAGTAGTGGCAACCCGGTTCCGTGGCTCAGGGTGGTCAGGCCAGTGGTAGTCCGTTATGTGCTGATGTTTATGGCCGACTACGCCACCCGTGGATTGCGGTTATTAAGAACCGCCGCTGCATGCAGACCGCTGGGGCTGATGAGGTGTGCAGCTAGGGTAGTGTGACTCTCCACGGGAAGAGTACGGCCCCAGGGCAGTATAGTGGATGGTGGGAGTGATGGTAGTGAGAGTCCCAGTTCCGGTAGTGCTGGAGGAGCAAGGAGCACACAGACAACAGGTTGCAGTCCAGGGTCTTTACTAGAACAGGTAAACTGACCCACAAACAGTCCCGGCTAGGAGGGGACCTGGATGTCTGAGAGCAACGGGGAAATTGGCCCTGGTCAGGGTGAGGGTGTAGGCCTACCGTGCTTTCTGCGCTCCTTCTGGCTATCTCCTCCTGATAGGGTAACAGCCCACGTTTCCGAGCTTTCCGTGTATTCTCGCCTGTATGGCCTGCGACGTGGGTTCCTTTCTGCTCCCAGCCTTGTACGGCTTTACTGGTCCCTTCGGTTGTGGCAGGGCGTCCAGGCTTCTTAGGCCAAGGAATATACAGTCCCTTGCGGACTGGTTCTCTGATGGGGGATGTGGAATCCTTCCAGCCTCAGACACCAAAGTCTGGTAAAATTAAATCTTTTCTCTGCCAAGACAGGCTCTCTTCGCCTCTTGTCTCTGGCTTGTGGCTCTCCTCCTGCCACACTTCCTCTTAGGTGCAATACAACTGTCCCTCTCTGCTCTGGGACCTGAATCCTCAGATAGGTCGTCCAGTTCTCACTAACCCTGCCACCAGTACCAGCTTTTATAGGGGCAGCCAGCTCCCCCTACTGGCCTGAGACAGGAGGCATTGCATGCTAATGTTCCCCTGACTAGAGAACCTCCCCCTTGCTCTCAGACACAGCTTTAATTACACTTGTGGCATCCAGGTCAGGGTGACACAACTATATTAACAGTTTTGGCTGTTGGGAAATAGGTAAATCACCAGGAAAAAGAAAGCTTGTTGCTTCTCTGAGACTCAAACCCTCACCTTCCAAGAGAACTGGAGCCTTAAATCAGGGACTTAGCCCACTCAGCCATCTTACCGTTCAAGATATACATCTGCTAGCTTCCTTGTAGTAAGTAAAGCACCTCTGACTATATTAAAAATTTTGGCGGCTCAGCCAGGGGTGATACAGGGGAGGTTCAGTCAGGGGTGATACAGGGGAAGTTCAGTCGGCAGATACAGGGGAGGCTCAGTCAGGGGTGATAAGGGGAGGCTCAGTCAGGGGTGATACAGGGGAGTCTCAGTCAGGGGTGATGATACAGGGGAGTCTCAGTCTGGGGTGATGATACAGGGGAGTCTCAGTCAGTGGTGATTATACAGGGGAGTCTCAGTCAGGGGTGATAATACAGGGGGGGCTCAGTCTGGGCTGATGATACAGGGGAGGCTCATTCAGGGGTGATGATACAGGGGAGGCTCAGTCAGTCAGGGGTGAAACAAAAAAATAAATGCGGGAAATCATCCCTTAGTGACTGAGCCCTCTCACCCTCTATCACCAATGATTAAATCCCCCTATGTGACACTCACTGTTGGCGTTGGTGGGGGCTCACTTAGTTATTAATGATGGGTGATAATCCTACTCAGCTACAGACATCTGATCTATCCTTTGGTGAGTGATGTAGCAGGCAGCCATCCATCTCCCTGTGCTTCCTGCTATCAGCCTGTGATACTGTGGGGGAAGAGCACAGCATGGCTCATTACCTGAGCTGTGCGGTCAGCGCGGGGAAGAGGCCACAAATAAAACTAATACTGATTGGCTGCATTGCTGCCAATCACTGTTAGATTTACCAACAGCAGCACCACTCTCCTTGGTTGTTCCAGGTGCAGTATTGCAGTGACAAGGATCCAGCATTATTGATGAGCGATCTGTCAGTAGGAGGAGTGAGCTGCTGTCTGCACTGCAGCAGAAGATATTCAGTGTATTCTGCCAGGATGTCTAATGCTGGGAGGAGTGGTGAATAGTAATCAGTAGCATTAACATGTGTGAGCTGCCATGCTTGCAGCATGTCATGGGCTAGTGCTACTGCTGACTGCTCCGCCCAGCATTGGACATCCCGGGAGATCAGAGCACAGGTCACTGAATCTCTTCAGGTGAAGACTGCAGCTCACTTCTCATACTGACCAGAACACTGATCAATTCTGCTGGATCCTGAACACTGCAATACTGCACAAGGAACAACCAGGGAGAGCACTGCTGTCATGGTGTATCTCTCTCTTCTGCAGCTCATGTGTACTGAACGGAATACTGTTCCGATCAGCCATCATTTTATCCCTGCTGTACCTGTAGCTGTAGTCTGTAAACAGTGGCAGCACGTGGGGCCACCGGACAATCCTCCCGTCCCCTTGATGGGCCAGTCTGACCATATATATATATATATATATATATATATATATATATATATATATATATATATATATACAGTAGAGCCCAAAAGTTTGGACACACCTTCTCATTTAAAGATTTTTCTGTATTTTCATGACTATGAAAATTGTACATTCACACTGAAGGCATCAAAACTATGAATTAACACATATGGAATTATATACTTAACAAAAAAGTGTGTGACGCGCCCCCTGGGCCGAGTGTGCACGTGTGTGGGATACCCGGAGCCGGGTCTCTGGGGGTTGTAGTCTCCGTGGCGGCGACCCGGTCCCGTGGCTCAGGGTGGTCAAACCAGTGGCAGTCTTTTATAGGTTTTAGGTTAATTGTCCGACTAAGCCACCCGTGGATTGCGGTCAGGGTGTACCGCCGCTGCGAGGCAGACCGCTGAGGCTGGTGTGGGATGCGCAGCAAAGGATGGGATAACTCCCCACGGGAAGAGTATGGCCTCAGAGCAGGGAATGTAGATGATGGGAGTGATGGTGCTCGGGCGTCCCAGTACTAGCAGTGCTGTATGCGGTGAGAAAGCAGGAACAACTCAGAGTCTTTGCAGTGCAGTTCAGGGTCTTTACTGATGATATTAAGGCAGACCCTCCCGGGAGTACTGGCTAGCATAAGGGGCCTAGTCAGTCTGTGAGCAAGCAGGAGCTCCCCTGGCCAGGTGGAGTTGTAGGCCTCCCCGTCTGTCTGCACTCTTCCTGGCTACCTTGCTGTAAGCGAGTGGAAGTAGCCCACGTCCCTGAGTGTACCGTATGGTGCTCACCCGTATGGCTGGTGACTTGGGGCCTTCTGATAGCCTCCGCTCCTCGATGGCGGTGCTGGTCCCTTCTTTGTGACTGAGCCTCCGGGCTTCTATGGCCAGAGGACCTGGAGTCCCCTGCCGGCTGGTTTCTGCTGTTGGATTTAGAGGTTCCCACAGCCTCGGACTCCGTTGTCCGGTTCTTAGATTCTTCTGCCAGGGCGAGCTCTGCTTAGCTCCAGCCCCTGGCACTCAGCTCCTGCTCCTACAGAGCTCCTAGCTGTTGCTTTCCCTGTGTCTTTCTTTCTGCTCTAACCCCGCCCCAGATCCAGTTTATATAGGGCAGGTTCCTCCCCTATCTGGTCTGGGACAGGAGGTGTTGCATGTTAAAGGGCTCCTGACCAGGGAACCTCCCATTTGCTCCCAGACGTAATATTTCTATCACTGTGGCAACCCCTGGGGTGCCACATGTGAAACAACTGAAAATTTGTCTTATATTCTAGGTTCTTCAAAATAGCCACCTTTTGCTTTGATGACTGCTTTGCACACTCTTGGCATTCTCTTGATGAGCTTCAAGAGGTAATCACCGGAAATGGTTTTCACTTCACAGGTGTGTCCTGTCAGGTTTAATAAGTGGGATTTCTTGCCTTGTAAATGGGGTTAGGACTATCAGTTGTGTTGTGCAGAAGTCTGGTGGATACACAGCTGATAGTCCTACTGAATAGACTGTTAGAATTTGTATTATGGCAAGAAAAAAGCAGCTAAGTAAAGAAAAACGAGTGGCCATCATTACTTTAAGAAATGAAGGTCAGTCAGTCTGAAAAATTGGGAAAAGTTTGAAAGTGTCCCCAAGTGCAGTTGCAAAAACCATCAAGTGTGTTACGGGTCAGGGAGGTGGAACCTCTGTGCTACGCTGCAAGGAGGGACCCAGAGGGGCGTAACTAAGTATCAACCCAGACTGACCCTGGTCGTACGGCGGCTAACGACTCGCGCACGCGCGGCCCCTTTAAGAGGGAGGGAGCATACGCGCACACTAAGCACAGTGCCAGGGGAGCTGCGTGCGCCGGCAGCAGGAAGAGGAGCGCAGGTGAACACAGAGCGGGGAGTGCGGGGAGCAAGGAGGTGAGTGGGACGGCGTCTCTGCCTGGCAGGGGACAGAGACGCTGATGCTACAGTACCGCTCCCTTTACGCCCCCTCTTTTTTAGGCCAGAAAGGAATTTTTCAAGGAGAAGCGGGGCATGAATGTTCTCCCTGGGTTCCCAAGTTCTCTCCTCTGGGCCAAACCCCTTCCAATCCACTAGAAAAAGGGTCTTTCCTCTTACCCTGTTAGTGACCAGAATGTTCTCTACCTCAAAAACGTCCTCCGCGGAAACTGGAGCAGAGGGAGTACCTAGATTGGAAAAAGAGTTAAACACCACTGGTTTGAGGAGAGATACATGGAAGGAGTTGGGAATCCGTAAGGTGGCCGTGAGTTTTAACTTGTAGGCCACTGGGTTGATTTGTTTGAGAACTTCAAATGGACCGATAAACTGAGGACCCAACTTATAGGAGGGTATCTTGAGTCGGACATGTTTGGAAGAAAGCCAGACTTTATCTCCCTGGCGGAATTGAGGCAGATCCAGACGTCTCTTGTCAGCATGTTTCTTCATCCGCTCGGAGGACTGAAGAAGTGCGGACCTAGAATTTTCCCAAATGGTGGAGAATTCGCTGACAAGAGCCTCCGTGGCAGGGTTGTACACCAAGGCGGAGATGGGAAAGGGAATCCGGGGAAGTTGACCGTAGACCACGAAGAACGGGGATTTAGAAGTAGATTCACTCTCATGGTTGTTGTAGGAGAATTCGGCCCATGGTAGGAGCTCCACCCAAACGGTATGGTGAGCATTAACAAAGTGCCGGAGGTAACTGGTAAGGATTGGTTGATATGCTCCACTTGGCCATTGGATTGTGGATGGTAGGCGGAAGAGAAATCCAGGGTGACATCCAGTAGCTTACAGGTAGCACTCCAGAAATGAGAGGTGAACTGAACCCCTCGATCCGATACAATGTGGAGGGGTAGGCCATGGAGACGGAAAATATGACGGAAAAAATCCTTGGCCAGCTCTGATGCAGACGGGAGACCAGGCAGAGGAATGAAGTGGGCCATCTTAGAGAAGTGGTCGGCGACCACCCAAATGACTGTACAACCGCAGAAAGAGGGAGATGAGTAATAAAGTCCATGGCAATGTGCTGCCACGGGGCAGCAGGTACGGGAAGAGGCAGGAGGCGACCGACTGGAAGATGTCTGGGAACTTTGTTGCGGGCACAAGACGAACAGGCCGAGACGAAGTCTACCACATCCTTGCGCAGGGTAGGCCACCTGTAATGCTGGTTAATGAGTAGGAAGGTCTTCTTTTGGCCAGCATGGCCGGCTAGTTTAGATGAATGACCCCAGCGAAGAACCTTCTCACGATCTGGTACCGCTACAAACGTCTTACCGGGTGGAAGACAAGTCAGATCCAAGGGGGCCACATTCATCACTTTGGAGGGGTCAATGATGTGCATAGGCTCCTCCTCTTGATCAGAGGACAGGAAGGATCGGAACAAGGCGCCGGCTTTGACATTCTTGTCCGCCGGGCGGGAATGGAGGACGAAGTCGAAGAGGGCGAAGAACAAAGACCACCGGGCCTGACGCGGATTGAGTCTTTGGGCATTCTGGAGATATGCCAAGTTTTTGTGATCCGTATAGATGATCACTGGGTATAGAGCCCCTTTAAGCAGGTTACGCCACTCCTCCAGCGCCAATTTAACAGCTAAGAGTTCTCGGTCTCCTATGGAGTAGTTGTGCTCAGACGAGGAGAAGAGTTTGGAGAAGAAGCCGCAGATTACCATTCTCCCGGATGAAGACTTTTGGTTGAGCACCGCTCCAGCTCCGGAGGAGGAAGCATCAACCTCCAGGTAGAACTGTTTGTTGCTATCCAGACGGTGCAGCACTGGGGCAGAGGAGAAGGCTTGCTTTTAGGAAAGGAAGGCCTCCTCGGCTTCGGGCGACCATTCCTTGGGATTTGCTCCCTTACGGGTGAGCGCAGATATGGGCGCAGTCCGGGAAGAGAAGTGCGGGATGAAGAGATGATAGTAGTTGGCGAAGCCCAGGAATCGCTGAATCACCTTCAATCCTTCCGGACGGGGCCACTTTAGGACAGCAGAGAGCTTCTCGGGATCCATTCGCAAGCCTGTCTGGGAGATAACATAGCCCAGGAAAGGAAGAGAGGTCTGCTCGGAGAGGCACTTCTCGAACTTTGCATAGAGGTGATTCTGCCTGAGCCAAAGCAGGACCTGACGAACATCCCTCCGGGATGTGGGAAGATCCGGAAAGAAGACCAAGATATCGTCCAGGTACACCACCACGCAAGAGTAAAGAAGATCACGGAAGATGTCATTGACCAATTCTTGGAAGATGGCAGGAGCATTGCAGAGACCGAAGGGCATCACACGGTATTCATAGTGACCGTCCCGGGTATTGAATGCCATCTTCCACTGGTCTCCTTGACAGATTCGGACCAGTTTATATGCCCCACGTAGATCTAGCTTGGTAAAGATCATAGCTTCCTTAAGACGGTCAAACAACTCGGAGATGAGCGGCAGGGGGTATTTGTTCTTTACCGTGATTTGGTTGAGTCCTCTATAGTCAATACAGGGGCATAGTGAACCATCTTTCTTCTTAACGAAGAAGAATCCGAGTCAAGCCAGGGAGCCAGATTCTCCTTGATGTACTCCGACATGGTCCGGGTTTCGGCCGACGACAACGGGTAAATACATCAACGGGGTGGAGTGGCGCCAGGTACCAGGTCGATCGGGCAATCATATGGTCTATGAGGTGGCAGTGTCTCTGCTTCCTTTTTACCGAAGACATCTGCATAGGACCAGTAAGGTGCCGGAAGACCGGGTAAATTAGCCGGGGTAGGTGGAGGACGAGCCGGGTGAACCGGAACCAAGCAGGTCCTATGGCAGTCCTGCACCCACCGGAGTAATTCACCGGATTGCCAGTTCAGCACGGGTTCATGTGTCTGGAGCCAGGGTAGACCTAGCAATAGGGAGTAACAGAGTCTGGACAGCACATGGAAGGAGATCTTCTCAGAGTGCAGCATTCCCACCTGCAGGGTTATGAGTTCAGTGACAAGCAGGATGGTCACCGGAAGGAGTCTTCCATCCACGGAGGCAACTGACAATGGTTCAGCCAGAGGTTTGGTGGGAATCCGGTATCTCTCTACCAGGGACTGGGAAATGAGGTTTCCAGCGGATCCAGAATCAAGGTGAGCAATGTCAAAGTGATGGTTCTCTCCCCAGGAGATAGAGACAGACAAAATCAGGGACGGAGAGGGCTTACTTTTGCCTAGGACGACCTCTCCGAGCGGTCCTAGACACTGGAGTTTCCCAGCTTCTCCGGGCAGGAACGGATGAAATGCTCCTTACTGCCACAATAGAAACTGCTCCCCTCGGCTCGGCGTGACTCTTGGAGAGATTTGACCATCTTGGTCTTGTCGATCTGCATAGGTTCGGGCGAGTGCGCCCGGGGAGTGACTGGTTGAGAGGCAGGTCTCTGGAAAGTAGGAGCAAGGCGAGGAAACTTTCTCTCCCGGGTAGTCTCTTTGGTACATTCTTGGAAACGGATGTCAATCCGAGTAGCTAGTGACACTAGGTCATCCAGGGTGGTAGGAATGTCCCGACCGGCTAACTCATCCTTAATCCGACCAGAAAGACCCTCCCAGAAGACGGACACCAGAGCCTCGTTGTCCCAGGCAAGCTCAGAAGCGAGGGTACGGAACCGTATGGCATATTGGCCCACGGTGATACTCTCTTGGTGGAGACGTAGCAGAGAGGAGGCTGAAGAGGATTTTCGTCCTGGTTCATCGAAGACTTTCCAGAAAGCAATGACGAAAGACGATATGTCGGACACCAGGGGATCCCCTCTCACCCACAGGGGATTTAGCCATGCCAGTGCTTCCCCAATGAGATGGGACATGATGAATGCCACCTTGGCCCGTTCGGAGATGAACTGATGTGCCAAGAGTTCAAATTGCAGGGAGCACTGGTTTATGAAACCTCGAGCTAAGGTGGGGCTGCCAGCAAAACATGGAGGTGCCGACAGCCGGGGTCCATAGCCGAACGCCATAATAGGACTAGGTTGTGGTGCCGCGGAAGCAGACGCTGCCTGACCAGAGATGGACACAGACGGATTGGACAATGCGCCTAGGCGAGAGTTAACAGACCGCAGGAAGGACAGGACCGACTCCTGCTGAGCCATCTGACGTAAGACCTCCTGGTGCAGGTCGGAGATTGAGGGGGTCTGGAGGCCACCTAGTTCCATTGCCCGAGCAAACTGTTATGGGTCAGGGAGGTGGAACCTCTGTGCTACGGTGCAAGGAGGGACCCAGAGGGGCGTAACTAAGTATCAACCCGGACCGACTCTGGTTGTACGGCAGCTAACGACTCCATGACCAGGGAGGCACCGAGCCGAGGGACCAGGTGCTACTCTGGGGATGACCTTGTAAGGGAGCAGGTGACTCCCATGGTACAGATGGCATGGAGTGACCGGAATAGCAGGTAGGCACAGCAGGCAGGCTGGCAAGCAGGAGCCTCCAGGTAGGCTATCAGGTAGACACAGCAAGTGGCGGCAGGAGTCTCTTGGTGGGCTGGCAGGTGGTCACGGCAAGTGACGGCAGGAGTCTCTAGGTGGTCATGGCAAGTGACGGCAGGAGTCTCTCGGTGGGCTGGCAGGTGGTCACGGAAAGTGACGGCAGGAGCCTCCGGGTAGGCACGGCAGATAACAAGCAGGTAACAGGCAGGTCACAGGCATGTGCTCCCAGGTGAGCGGGCTGGCAGGCACATAAGGTAGCAGGCAGGCAACAGGCAAGTGCTCCCAGGTGAGTGGACTGGCAGGCATGGCAGGTAACAGGTAGGCAACAGGCAAGTGCTCCCAGGCGAGCGGGCTGGCAGGCACGGAAGGTAACAGGCAGGCAACAGGCAAGTGCTCCTAGGTGAGCGGATTGGCAGGTAACAGGCTGGCGGGCAAGACTGGTAGTCAGGCTAGCAGTGGGACCTGAGGGCTGAAGCAGAGGTCAGAAACACTGTGCAACAACTTTTGCTCGGGCACCTCCATTTTGGAGGAGGTGCCTTATATATGGGAGGACCCTCGGCTATTGGCCGGGGACTCCTTAGGACGGCGCGCGCGGCCCCTTTAAGAGGGAGGGAGCATACACGCGCCCTAAGCACAGTGCCCGGGGAGCTGCGCACGCCGGCAGCAGGAAGAGGAGCGCAGGTGAACGTAGAGCGGGGAGCGAGGAGGTGAGTGGGACGGCGTCTCTGCCTGGCAGGGGGCAGAGACGCAGAAGCTACAAAGCGCTACAAAGAAACTGGCTCACACGAGGACCGCCCCAGGAAAGGTAGACCAAGATTCACCTCTGCTTCTGAGGATAAGTCTGTCCAAGTCACCAGCCTCAGAAATCGCAGGTTAACAGCAGCTCAGATTAGAGACCAGGTCAATGCCACACAGAGTTCTAGCAGCAGACACATCTCTTCAACCACTGTTAAGAGGAGACTGTGCAGCGGGCCTTCATGGTAAAGTAGCTGCTAGGAAACCACTGCTAAGGACAGGCAACAAGCAGAAGAGACTTGTTTGGGCTAAAGAACACAAGGAATGGACATTAGACCAGTGGAAATCTGTGCTTTGGTCTGATGAGTCCAAATTTGAGATCATTGGTTCCAACCACCGTGTCTTTGTGTGATGCAGAAAAGGTGAACGGATGGACTCTACATGCCTGGTTCCCACCGTGAAGCATGGAGGAGGAGTTGTGATAGTGTGGGGGTGCTTTGCTGGTGACACTGTGGGGGATTTATTCAAAATTGAAGGCATACTGAACCAGCATGGCTACCACAGCATCTTGCAGTGGCATGCTATTCCATCCGGTTTGCGTTTAGTTGGACCATCATTTATCTTTCAACAGGACAATGACCCAAAACACACCTCCAGGCTGTGTAAGGGCTATTTGACCAAGAAGGAGAGTGATGGGGTGCTACGCCAAATGACCTGGTCTCCACAGTCACCAGACCTGAACACAATCGAGATGGTTTGGGGTGATCTGGACTGCAGAGTGAAGGCAAAAGGGCCAACAAGTGCTAAGCATCTCTGGGAACTCCTTCAAGATTGTTGGAAGACCATTTCTGGTGACTACCTCTTGAAGCTCATCAAGAGAATGCCAAGAGTGTGCAAAGCAGTCATCAAAGCAAAAGGTGACTACTTTGAAGAACCTAGAATACAAGACATATTTTCAGTTGTTTCACACTTTTTTGTTAAGTATATAATTCCACGTGTTTATTCATAGTTTTTATGCCTTCAGTGTGAATGTACAATTTTCAAAGTCAAGAAAATACAGAAAAATCTTAGAATGAGAAGATGTGTCCAAACTTTTGGTCTGTACCGTATATATATATATATATATATATATATATATAATATATATATATATATATATATATATATATATATATATATATATATATATATATATATACAGTTGAAACCAGAGGTTTACATACACTATATAAAACGACACATGTGAGTGTTTTTCTCAATATCTGACATGAAATCAGAATAAACATTTCCCGTTTTAGGTTAATTAGAATTAACATAATTTGCAAAATTTGCCAAATGCCAGAATAATGAGAGAGAGAGAATGTTTTAATGCATTTTTATTACTTACTGCAATGTCAAAAGTTTACATACATTTCATTAGTATTTGGTACCATTGCCTTTAAACTGAATGACTTGGGTCAAACATTTGGGATATCGTTCCTCAAGCTTCTCACAATAGTTGGTCGGAATTTGGGCCTATTCCCCCTGACAAAACTGGTGTAACTGATCCAGGTTTGTAGGTCGCCTTGCTCGCACCTGCCTTTTCAGTTTTGCCCATAAATTTTCAACAGGATTGAGATCAGGGATTTGTGATGGCCACTCCAAAACATTGACTTTGTTGGCAGTATGCTTCGGGTCATTGTCATTTGGAAGAACCATTTCCACCAAAGCTTTAACTTCCCGGCTGATGCCTTGAGATGTTGCTTCAGTATTTCCACATAACCTTCTTTTCTCATAATGCCATCAATTTTGTGAGGTGCACTAGTCCTTCCTGCAGCAAAAAAAAACACAACATGAAGCTGCTGCCCCTGTGTTTCACAGTTGGAATGGTGTTTTTAGGCTTCCAAGCTTCTCCCTTTTTCTGCCAAATGTAACGATGGTCATTGTGCCTAAAAAGTTACATTTTAGTTTCATCAGACCGCAGGACATAAGGTCTTTGTTCCTGTGTGCATTTGCAAGCATTAATTTGGCTTTTCTATGTTTCTTTTGGAGTAATGGCTTCTTCCTGGCAGTGGCCTTTCAGCCCATGTTGACACAGTACTCATTTCACTGTAGATAATGACACAATCTTACCAGCTTCCTCCATCATCTTCACAAGGTCTTTTGCTTTTGCCCTTGGGTTGATATGCACATGTCAGACCAAAGCACATTCATCTCTGGGACACAGAACCCGTCTCCTTCCTGAGAGGTATGATGGCTGGACATTCGTATCTTGTTTGTACTTGCGTATAATTGTTTGTACAGATGAACTAAGCACCTTCAGGATGAGCCAGACTTGTGCAAGTTCACAATTCTCTTCCTGATATCTTGGCTGATTTCTTTAGACTTTCCCATGATGCTACAAAAAGAAGCAGTGTGTTTCAGGTGTGCATTAAAATACATCCACAGGTGTGTCTGTAATTAGCTCAGATGTTGCCAAAAAAACAGAAGCTTCCAAACACATGACATCATCATATGGGCAGTCCAGAATTTTTTAAAGGCATAGTAATCTTATGTAAACTTTTGACTTTGCAGTAAGTAATAAAAATGCGTTAAAACATTCTCTATCTCTCTCATTATTCTACCATTTGAGAAATATTAAAAATTATGGTTTCCTCTTTACTATCCAAATCACACCTCACCACCTGTGAACTCGACCAAAGCCCGTCCCTCTTAATCCCTAACCTTTCCGCAGTCTTCATCCCAACCCTAACCCACCTCTTCAACCTGTCACTAATAACTGGCGTCTTGCCCTCATGTTTCAAACATGCCTCAATCACATCCATCCTCAAAAATTCCTCCCTCGACCCATCCTCTCTGGCTAGCTATCGCCCCATATCACTACTCCCCTATGCCTCAAAACTACTAGAACAACATGTCCACCTTGAACTATCCTCCCACCTCTCCTCCTGCTCCCTCTTTGACCGTTTGCAATCAGGCTTCTGACCACACCATTCTACTAAAACTGCCCTGACTAAAGTCACCAATGACCTACTAACTGCCAAATCCAAGCATTGCTACTCTGTCCTCCTCCTCCTGGACCTGTCATCTGCCTTTGACACAGTGGATTATACCCTCTTACTAGAGACTCTCTCTTCTTTTGGCATCACAGACTTGGCCCTATCTTGGATCTCTTCTTACCTAACAGACAGGACATTCAACATCTCTCACTCACACACCACCTCCTCATCTCACCCCCTATCTGTCGGTGTCCCCCAAGGTTCAGTCCTAGGGCCCCTTGCTCTTCTCTATCTACACCTTTGGCCTGGGACAGCTGATAGAGTCTCACGGCTTTCAGTATCACCTCTATGCTGATAACACACAGATCTATCTCTCTGGACTTGATATCTCCTCCTTACTAACCAGAATCCCACAATGTCTGTCCGCTATTTCATCCTTCTTCTCCGCCAGATTTCTAAAGCTTAATATGGACAAAACTGAATTCATCATCTTTCTCCTACCTCACTCAACCCCCCCCCCCAACTGACCTATCCATCAAAGTTAATAACTGCCCACTCTCCCCAGTAACATAAGCTCGCTGCCTCGGTGTAACCATGGACTCTGATCTCTCCTTCAAGCCACATATCCAAGCCCTCTCCACTTCCTGCCGTCTCCAACACAGAAATATCTCCCGGATCCTCACATTCCTCAGCAAAGACTCTGCAAAAACACTAGTGCATGCCCTCATCATCTCCCGCCTCGACTACTGCAACCTCCTCTGTGGCTTCCTTTCTAAAACTCTCGAACCCCTCCAATCTATCTTAAACTCTGCTACCTGACTAATCCACCTGTCCCCCCACAATTCCCCGGCCTCTCCTCTCTGTCAATCCCTTCACTGCCTCCCCATTGCCCAGACACTCAAGTTCAAGACCCTAACTTTGACATACAAAGCCATCCACAAATCTGTCTCCTCCATACATCTGTGACCTAGTCTCCCAGTACTTACCTGCATGCAACCTCCGATCTTCACAAGATCTCCTTCTCTTCTCCCCTCTTATCTCCTCTTCCCACAATCGCATACAAGACTTCTCCTGTTCACACCCCCCCACTCTGGAACTCTCTACCCCAACATATCAGACTCTCGCCTATCGTGGAAGCCTTCAAAAGGAACCTGAAGACCCACCTCTTCCAACAAGCGTACAACCTGCAGTAACCTCCGCTCCACCATACCGCTGCACGACCAGCTCTACCTCCACCTACTGTATCCTCACTGTAAGGTAGCGGTATTGATCATGTTGGGGGGCACTCACTTCACCTGGGTCAATTAAAGCACACATGCAACGTTTTCCAGTAATATGAAGCCCAGCAGTTTATTACACATCATAAACTGCTTATAACATCGTCCATCACAGTGGCTAGCAGAAGGTTACACTCGTAATATCCTAGAGCCTTCTCAGTGGTAGCTATGCCAGCTTGGCTTTACATACAGACTTCAGCAAGGTACAACATCAATGTCCATATAAAGAACCATTTTTACCTTTGCCGGGTGTTAGCTGCTTCTCTCAGCTCTGTTCTGCTACAGCTGTGGCTTCAAGGCTTCCCAGCCGTGGTCTCCAAGCCACGTGCTTTCCAGGGCTACTGGCGTACCAAACACAAGGATCTAGCCTCTTGCCTTACCAGGCCTCTCCAACTGTTTCAAAACCACCCGGATTTATATATCAATCTGTGCACACGGGACCTGTGATGTTGTCACAGTCATGTGATCAGTCACCTGAGGGGAGGTACATGGTCAGCCCGAACACACCCCCTGGACATTTTAGCAATGCAGCAAGGTACTGCATTACATATCCCCCCCTCTGTTCAAACTTGTGGGGTTGAACACATAATATACACAATCACATTGTAACATCCCTGGCGGCATGCTTGCATAGTGCACTGTCTGCCACTATGCAATATCACATTCTTACCCTTTATTCCAGTTTGCAAATCTTGCTCCTGTTCATGTTGTGTGCATGCCTCTGCTCAGACTGCTTAGGGCGGCGGCCCAGTTACTTCCTGATTCTTGTAGCTGCTGTGGGCACACCCCTAATGCGTCCCCAGCCTATTGCTGTGGGTAACTGGATATTTAAACCTCCTTCTCCCAGAAGAAGGTGCCTGAGCAACTCTTACCTTCAGAGGGCTCCTTGCCTCTGATGTGCCAGGTCACGTTCTGTTTCTTGCCTGTCCGCCAACCTGGGGGCTTTATTCCCAGGCCTGTCTGTAATATCTCTTAGCCAGTTTGTCCGCCTCTCTGGGGGCAGTATACCCAGACTCGCTCCTTTATCTTGTTGCAGTGTCAGTTCCTGTCTGAACACTCTCCTAGCCTGTTTGTCTGCCTCTCTGGGGGCCATATACCCAGACTCGCTCCTGTATCATGTTGCAGTGTCAGTTCCTGTCTGAACACTCTCCTAGCCTGTTTGTCTCTGTGTCCGTACCTTCCCTTTTCCTGCAGTCTCTGAACCTGCACCTAACTCCTACTCATTGTCTTTGTACTTCTGTTGTGAGTTTAGAGTCCACTCGCTACTTCACTGCAAGTACCTTGTGTGTATCTGGTTCTGCTTGTCCCTTCCAGTCTGTTCAGTGTGAACAGAGCCCTATCCTCTCTGCTCTGCCTTGTTCACCGCTCCGGCGGTTTCGCTCTGCTCTGCCTTGCTCACCGCTCCGGCGGTTCCTTCCTGCTCTGCCTTGCTCACCGCTCCAGCGGTTCCTCTCTGCTCTGCCTTGCTCACCGCTCCGGCGGTTCCTCTCTGCTCTGCCTTGCTCACCGCTCTGGCGGTTCCTCTCTGCTCTGCCTTGCTCACCGCTCCGGTGGTTCCTCTCTGCTCTGCCTTGCTCACCGCTTTGGCAGTTCCTCTCTTCTCTGCCTTGTTCACCGCTCCGGCGGTTTTGCTTTGCTCTGCCTTGCTCACTGCTCCGGCGGTTCCTCTCTGCTCTGCCTTGCTCACCGCTCCGGCGGTTCCTCTCTGCTCTGCCTTGCTCACCGCTCTGGCGGTTCCTCTCTGCTCTGCCTTGCTCACCGCTCTGGCGGTTCCTCTCTGCTCTGCCTTGCTCACCGCTCTGGCGGTTCCTCTCTGCTCTGCCTTTCTCACCGCTCCGGCGGTTCCTCTCTGCTCTGCCTTGTCCACCGCTCCGGCAGTTTCGTCCTGCTCTGCCTTGCTCACCGCTCCGGCGGTATCTCTCTGCTCTGCCTTGCCCACCGCTCCAGCAGTTCCTCTCTGCTCTGCTTGTCTACCGCATCTGCGGTCCTGTTCCTGGATCCCAGTCTGTGCTGGACCCTATCCAGCCTGCGCTCCAGCCTGCTGGTGCCTCCCTGTCTTTACTCTAGCTGTGCCTGCCAATACCCACCTGTCTGTGTGCCAGCCTAACCTGCCTGTTCCTGTATTCCCCGGTGTGGGTCAACAGCTGTGACCGGGGTCTGACCTGGAGTAGCATCTGGTCCCTCTGCTCGGTTCCTCCTTGGTTCACGGAGTCGTTAGCCGCCGTGCGACCTTGGTCGGATCGGGTAGATACTTAGTTATTATTTATTATTATAGCGCCATTTATTCCATGGCGCTTTACATGTGATAGGGATATACATAACAAAAGCATTTACATAATCTTGACAAAACGAGTCAGCGACTGGTACAGGAGGAGCGAGGACCCTGCCCGCGAGGGCTCACATTCTAGAAGGGATGGGTGAGGATACATTAGGTGAGGGTAGAGCTGGTCGTACAGTGGTGGTTACTGCAGGTTGTAGGCTTGTCGGAAGAGGTAGGTCTTTAGGTTTCTTTTGAAGGTTTCCACGGTCGGCGAGAGTCTGATGTGTTGGGGTAGAGAGTTCCAGAGTAGGGGGGATGCACGGGAGAAATCTTGTATACGATTGTGGAAGGAGGAGATAAGAGGGGAGTAGAGAAGGAGATCTCGTGAGGATCGGAGGTTGCGTGCAGGTAAGTACCGGGAGACTAGGTCACAGATGTATGGGGGAGACAGGTTGTGGATGGCTTTGTATGCCATGATTACAGCTTTGAACTGAATTCTCTGGGCAATGGGGAGCCAGTGAAGAGATTGACAGAGAGGAGAGGCCGGGGAATAGCGGGGGGACAGGTGGATTAGTCGAGCAGCAGAGTTTAGGATAGATTGGAGAGGCGCAAGAGTGTTAGAAGGGAGGCCACGGAGCAGGAGGTTGCAGTAGTCGAGGCGAGATATGATGAGGGCATGCACTAGTGTTTTTGCAGAGTCTTTGCTGAGGAATGCACGGATCCGGGAGATATTTTTGAGTTGGAGTCGGCAGGAAGTGGAAAGGGCTTGGATATGTGGCTTGAAGGAGAGATCAGAGTCCAGGGTTACTCCAAGGCAGCGAGCTTGTGGGACTGGGGAGAGTGAACAGCCATTGACGTTGATGGCTAGGTTAGATGGGGGATGTGAATGAGAGGGTGGAAAGATGATGAACTCTGTTTTATCCATGTTGAGTTTTAGAAATCTGTCAGAGAAGAAGGATGAGATGGCGGTCAGACATTGTGGGATTTTGGTTAGTAGGGAGGAGATATCGGGTCCAGAGAGGTAGATCTGTGTGTCGTCAGCATAGAGGTGATACTGAAAACCGTGAGACTCTATGAGCTGTCCCAGGCCAAAGGTGTAGATGGAGAAGAGCAGAAGTCCTAGAACTGAACCTTGGGGGACACCGACAGATAGGGGGCGAGATGAGGAGGTGGTGCGTGAGTGGGAGACGCTGAATGTCCTGTCTGTTAAGTATGAGGAGATCCAAGATAGAGCCAAGTCTGTGATGCCAAGAGATGAGAGAATCTGGAGTAAGAGGAAATGATCCACTGTGTCAAAAGCAGATGACAGGTCCAGAAGGAGGAGGATGGAGTAGTGTCGCTTGGATTTGGAATTTAGTAGGTCGTTGGTGACTTTGGTCAGGGCAGTTTCAGTCGAGTGATGCGGTCGGAAGCCAGATTGCGGTCGAAGAGGGAGCAGGAGGAGAGGTGGGAGGACAGTTCAAGGTGGACATGTTGTTCTAGTAGTTTTGAGGCAAAGGGGAGGAGTGATATGAGGCGGTAGCTAGTCAGAGAGGAAGGGTCAAGGGAGGGCTTTTTGAGGATGGGTGTGATTGCGGTATGTTTGAAACATGAGGGAAAGACACCGGTTGTTAGTGACAGATTGAAGAGGTGGGTTAGGGTTGGGATGAAGACTGTGGTAAGGTAAGTGATGAGGTGGGATGGGATTGGGTCAAGTTCGCAGGTGGTGAGGTGTGATTTGGAAAGTAAAGAGGAGACTTGACCTTCTGTAATGGTGGAGAAGTGGGGTTTGGAGGAGGAGGGTTGAGTAGATATGAGGAGGGGTTGTGTGGACTTTAGGCAAAAGTTTTGTCTGATGGTGTCAATCTTCTGTTTGAAGAATGAGGCAAAGTCGTAGGCTGAGATGAGAGAAGAGGGAGGAGGTGCTGGGGGACAAAGGAGAGCGTTGAAAGTGTTAAATAGCTGTTTAGGGTTGTGAGATAGGGAGGATATGAGAGATGAGAAGTAGGTTTGTTTTGCTGTAGTGAGTGCGGACTTGAAATTAGTGAGGGATTGCTTGAATGCGATGAAGTGCTCGATGGAGTGTGACCTTTTCCATCTCCGCTCCGCAACCCTGGAGGCCCGGCGCAGTTCTTTAGTAAGTTTAGTGTGCCAGGGTTGCCTGTTGAATGTGCGAGATGTGGTGTGTGTGAGAGGGGCGATCGAGTCTAGAGCTGCAGCTATTGTGGTGTTATATGAAGCAGCAGCAACATCTGCATCGTGTAAGGAATTTATGTCTGTAAGAGGGAGGAAGCATTCAGAGAGTGAGTGTAGATCAAGGTGTTTGAGATTTCTGCGAGGGTGTGTAAGTTTGTGGAGTGGGGATTGTGCACCTGGAGAGGAGAGGGTAGAGAATGTGGAGGTTATGGTCAGAGAGAGGGAGTGGTGAGTTAGAGAGGTTAGATAGGGAACAGAGGCAGGTGAAGATGAGGTCCAGTGTGTGGCCATCTTTGTGGGTGGGTGTGGAAGACCATTGAGTGAGTCCGAAGGAGGAAGTGAGAGATAGGAACTTAGAGACAGACGAGTGGGAAGTGTTAATGGGGATGTTGAAGTCACCCATTATGATAGTGGGGATGTCAGTGGAGAGGAAGTGAAGCAGCCAGGTGGTGAAGTGGTCTAAGAAGGTGGCGGCTTGCCCTGGGGGTCGGTAAACGACGGCCACTTGGAGGTTGGAGGGGGAATAGATGCACACACAGTGCACCTCAAAAGAGGGGAGTGTAACGGAGGGTGGCAGTGGGATTTGGGTGAAAGCGAAGTGTTCTGATAGGAGAAAACCTACGCCTCCGCCATGTTTGCCGTTGGGGCGGGAGGTGTGGGAAAGGTGGAATTCGCCATATGAAAGTGCAGCTGGGGAGGCTGTGTCAGAGGGGGTGAGGCAGGTTTCAGTGATGGCGAGGAAGGAAAGTTTGTTTGTAATGAAAAGATCGTGATGAAGGAAAGTTTGCAGACAGAGCGAGTGTTCCATAGAGCTCCTGTCAGAGCAACTAAGGGAGTGGGGATTAGTTGGATGGGTATGAGGTTAGAAGGGTTGCAACAGTTTGTGGAAGGTCGTGGACAGGAGGAAGAGGTAACTGTGGGGATATGGCGAGGAGGACCAAGATTTGGAGAGATATCTCCAGCAGTGAGGAGGAGCAGAGAAAGTGTTAGCAGGTGGGAGCAAGAGAGAGCATGAGGTGGCTGTCTGTGTTGGGAGATCCAGGATTGAATGTTGAGGAATAATTCGGAGGAGGAGGTGAGGTGAATGGTTAGGATGGAGGGAGAGATGAAGAGTTTATTACTAGGTGTAGGGATTTGGGGGGTTCCTAGAACGTGGACGATTGTGGAGCAAAAACTGAGAGCTAACAGAAACATACTTAATAGAGAGTAAGTGGTTAAAGTGTGGGTTACCTGACTCCTGCCCTGACTAACTGCCTCTGAAATAACTGCCACTTATCTCCGAAGCCACTTTGCACAAGAAGACGCGTGCACACCCCAGCACACATGCACCCCTTACAAAGCTTCTAAATATATAGGGCACATTAAACTATCAGGTGAAGGGCATTGTGGGAGCTGCTTATGGCTAAATTAGCAGCTGGTCGTCTCACCAGGATATGGCTGGGTGATCAAACACAGAGCTAGGACTCTAGTCTCTGCAGTTTAGCACCTTTAAAAATCAGATAAGATCTATAGTGGGGAAGGGACAGACATATGTGGGTATTGAATGGAGTGGGACAGATAAAGTAGAGAAATTATCCAGAGCATGTACCAGTGAGGAGAATCAGCAGAGCAGAGCATTAGATTACAGCAGACACAGCAAGTAGAGAAATTATGCAGAGCATGTACCTGTGAAGAGAGAAGAAGAGGGATGTTAGTCCATTGCCTCTGAAATAACTGCCACTTATCTCGAAAGCCACTTTGCGCAAGAAGACGCGTGCACACCCTAGAATGCGTGCACCCCTTACAGAGCTTCTAAATATATAGGGCACATTAAAATATCAGGTGAAGGGCATTGTGGGAGCTGCTTATGGCTAAATTAGCAGCTGGTCGTCTCACCAGGAGATGGCTGGGTGATCAAACACAGAGCTAGGACACTAGTCTCTGCAGTTTTGGCACCTCTAAAAATCAGATAAGATCTATAGTAGGGAAGGGACCAACATATGTGGGTATAGAATGGAGTTGGACAGATAAAGCAGAGAAATTATGCAGAGCATGTACCAGTGAGGTGAGTCAGCAAAGCAGAGGATTAGATTACAGCAGACGCAGCAAGCAGAGAAATTATGCAGAGCATGTACCTGTGAAGGGAGAAGAAGAAGAGGGATGTTAGTCCATTGCCTCTGAAATAACTGCCAATTATCTCCGAAGCCACTTTGCACAAGAAGACGCTGCACACCCCAGCACGCGTGTACCCCTTACAGAGCTTCTAAATATATAGGGCACATTAAACTATCAGGTGAAGGGCATTGTGGGAGCTGCTTATGGCTAAATTAGCAGCTGGTCGTCTCACCAGGAGATGGCTGGGTTATCAAACACAGAGCTAGGACTCTAGTCTCTGCAGCTTTGCACCTCTAAAAATCAGATAAGATCTATAGTGGGAAAGGGACAGGCATATGTGGGTATTGAATGGAGTGGGACAGATAAAGCAGAGAAATTATGCAGAGCATGTACCAGTAAGGTGAATCAGCAGAGCAGAGCATTAGATTAGAGCAGACACTGCAAGCAGAGAAATTATGCAGAGCATTTACCTGTAAAGAGAGAAGAAGAAGAGGGATGTTAGTCCATTGCTTCTGGAATAACTGCCACTTATCTCCGAAGCCACTTTGCACAAGAAGACGCGTGCACACTCCAGCATGCGTGCACCCCTTACAGAGCTTCTAGATATATAGGACACATTAAAGTATCAGGTGAAGGGCATTGTGGGAGCTGCTTATGGCTAAATTAGCAGCTGGTCGTCTCACCAGGAGATGGCTGGGTGATCAAACACAGAGCTAGGACTCTAGTCTCTGCAGTTTAGCACCTCTAAAAATCAGATAAGATCTATAGTGGGGAAGGGACAGACATATGTGGGTATTGAATGGAGCGGGACAGATAAAGCAGAGAAATTATGCAGCGGCTGTACCAGTGAGGTGAATCAGCAGAGCAGAGCATTAGATTACAGCAGACACAGCAAACAGAGAAATTATGCAGAGCATGTACCTGTGAAGGGAGAAGAAGAAGAGGGATGTTAGCCCATTGCCTCTCAAATAACTGCCACTTATCTCCGAAGCCACTTTGCACAAGAAGACGCGTGCACACCCTAGAATGCGTGCAACCCTTACAGAGCTTCTAAATATATAGGGCACATTAAACTATCAGGTGAAGGCCATTGTGGGAGCTGCTTATGGCTAAATTAGCAGCTGGTCGTCTCACCAGGAGATGGCTGGGTGATCAAACACAGAGCTAGGACTCTAGTCTCTGCAGTTTAGCACCTCTAAAAATCAGATAAGATCTATAGTGGGGAAGGGACAGACATATGTGGGTATTGAATGGAGTGGGACAGATAAAGTAGAGAAATTATCCAGAGCATGTACCAGTGAGGTGAATCAGCAGAGCAGAGCATTAGATTACAGCAGACACAGCAAGCAGAGAAATTATGCATAGCATGTACCGGTAAAGAGAGAAGAAGAAGAGGGATGTTAGTCCATTACCTCTGAAATAACTGCCACTTATCTCCGAAGCCACTTTGCACAAGAAGACGCGTGCACACCCCAGCACGCGTGCACCCCTTGCAGAGCTTCTAAATATATAGGGCTCATTAAACTATCAGGTGAAGGGCATTGTGGGAGCTGCTTATGGCTAAATTAGCAGCTGATCGTCTCACCAGGAGATGGCTGGGTGATCAAACACAGAGCTAGGACTCTAGTTTCTGCAGTTTTGCACCTCTAAAAATCAGATAAGATCTATAGTGGGGAAGGGACAGACATATGTGGGTATTGAATGGAGTGGGACAGATAAAGAAGAGAAATTATGCAGAGCATGTACCAGTGAGGTGAATCAGCAGAGCAAAGCATTAGATTACAGCAGACACAGCAAGCAGAGAAATTATGCAGAGCATTTATCTGTGAAAAGAGAAGAAGAAGAGGGATGTTAGTCCATTGCCTCTGGAATAACTGCCACTTATCTCTGAAGCCACTTTGCACAAGAAGACGCGTGCACACCCCAGCACGCGTACAACCCTTACAGAGCTTCTAAAAATATAGGGCACATTAAACTATCAGGTGAAGGGCATTGTGGGAGCTGCTTATGGCTAAATTAGCAGCTGGTCGTCTCACCAGGAGATGGCTGGGTGATCAAACACAGAGCTAGGACTCTAGTCTCTGCAGTTTAGCACCTCTTTAAATCAGATAAGATCTATAGTGGAGAAGGGACAGACAGAATGGAGTGGGATAGATAAAGCAGAGAAATTATGCAGAGCATGTACCAGTGAGGTGAATCAGCAGAGCAGAGCATTAGATTACAGCAGACACAGCAAGCAGCGAAATAATGCAGAGCATGTACCTGTGAAGAGACAAGAAGAAGAGGGATGTTAGTTCATTGCCTCTGAAATATCTGCCACTTATCTCCGAAGCCACTTTGCACAAGAAGACGCGTGCACACCCCAGCACGCGTGCAGCCCTTACAGAGTTTCTAAATATATGGGGCACATTAAACTATCAGGTGAAGGACATTGTGGGAGCAGCTTATGGCTAAATTGGCAGCTGGTCGTCTCACCAGGAGATGGCTGGGTGATCAAACACAGAGCTAGGACACTAGTCTCTGCAGTTTTGGCACCTCTAAAAATCAGATAAGATCTATAGTAGGGAAGGGACCAACATATGTGGGTATAGAATGGAGTTGGACAGATAAAGCAGAGAAATTATGCAGAGCATGTACCAGTGAGGTGAGTCAGCAAAGCAGAGGATTAGATTACAGCAGACGCAGCAAGCAGAGAAATTATGCAGAGCATGTACCTGTGAAGGGAGAAGAAGAAGAGGGATGTTAGTCCATTGCCTCTGAAATAACTGCCAATTATCTCCGAAGCCACTTTGCACAAGAAGACGCGTGCACACCCCTGCACGCGTGCACCCCTTACAGAGCTTCTAAATATATAGGGCACATTAAACTATCAGGTGAAGGGCATTGTGGGAGCTGCTTATGGCTAAATTAGCAGCTGGTCGTCTCACCAGGAGATGGCTGGGTTATCAAACACAGAGCTAGGACTCTAGTCTCTGCAGCTTTGCACCTCTAAAAATCAGATAAGATCTATAGTGGGAAAGGGACAGGCATATGTGGGTATTGAATGGAGTGGGACAGATAAAGCAGAGAAATTATGCAGAGCATGTACCAGTAAGGTGAATCAGCAGAGCAGAGCATTAGATTAGAGCAGACACTGCAAGCAGAGAAATTATGCAGAGCATTTACCTGTAAAGAGAGAAGAAGAAGAGGGATGTTAGTCCATTGCTTCTGGAATAACTGCCACTTATCTCCGAAGCCACTTTGCACAAGAAGACGCGTGCACACTCCAGCATGCGTGCACCCCTTACAGAGCTTCTAGATATATAGGACACATTAAAGTATCAGGTGAAGGGCATTGTGGGAGCTGCTTATGGCTAAATTAGCAGCTGGTCGTCTCACCAGGAGATGGCTGGGTGATCAAACACAGAGCTAGGACTCTAGTCTCTGCAGTTTAGCACCTCTAAAAATCAGATAAGATCTATAGTGGGGAAGGGACAGACATATGTGGGTATTGAATGGAGCGGGACAGATAAAGCAGAGAAATTATGCAGCGGCTGTACCAGTGAGGTGAATCAGCAGAGCAGAGCATTAGATTACAGCAGACACAGCAAGCAGAGAAATTATGCAGAGCATGTACCTGTGAAGGGAGAAGAAGAAGAGGGATGTTAGCCCATTGCCTCTCAAATAACTGCCACTTATCTCCGAAGCCACTTTGCACAAGAAGACGCGTGCACACCCTAGAATGCGTGCAACCCTTACAGAGCTTCTAAAAATATAGGGCACATTAAACTATCAGGTGAAGGCCATTGTGGGAGCTGCTTATGGCTAAATTAGCAGCTGGTCGTCTCACCAGGAGATGGCTGGGTGATCAAACACAGAGCTAGGACTCTAGTCTCTGCAGTTTAGCACCTCTTTAAATCAGATAAGATCTATAGTGGAGAAGGGACAGACAGAATGGAGTGGGATAGATAAAGCAGAGAAATTATGCAGAGCATGTACCAGTGAGGTGAATCAGCAGAGCAGAGCATTAGATTACAGCAGACACAGCAAGCAGCGAAATAATGCAGAGCATGTACCTGTGAAGAGACAAGAAGAAGAGGGATGTTAGTTCATTGCCTCTGAAATATCTGCCACTTATCTCCGAAGCCACTTTGCACAAGAAGACGCGTGCACACCCCAGCACGCGTGCAGCCCTTACAGAGCTTCTAAATATATGGGGCACATTAAACTATCAGGTGAAGGACATTGTGGGAGCAGCTTATGGCTAAATTGGCAGCTGGTCGTCTCACCAGGAGATGGCTGGGTGATCAAACACAGAGCTAGGACTCTAGTCTCTGCAGTTTTGGCACCTCTAAAAATCAGATAAGATCTATAGTGGGGAAGGGACAGACATATGTGGGTATTGAATGGAGTGGGACAGATAAAGCAGAGAAATTATGCAGAGCATGTACCAGTGAGGTGAATCAGCAGAGCAGAGCATAAGATTACAGCAGACACAGCAAGCAGAGAAATTATGCAGAGCATGTACCTGTGAAGAGAAAAGAAGAACAGGGATGTTAGTCCATTGCCTCTGAAATAACTGCCACTTATCTCGAAAGCCACTTTGCACAAGAAGACGCGTGCACACCCTTGAGTGCGTGCACCCCTTACAGAGCTTCTAAATATATAGGGCACATTAAAATATCAGGTGAAGGGCATTGTGGGAGCTGCTTATGGCTAAATTAGCAGCTGGTCGTCTCACCAGGAGATGGCTGGGTGATCAAACACAGAGCTAGGACTCTAGTCTCTGCAGTTTTGGCACCTCTAAAAATCAGATAAGATCTATAGTGGGGAAGGGACCAACATATGTGGGTATAGAATGGAGTGGGACAGATAAAGCAGAGAAATTATGCAGAGCATGTACCAGTAAGGTGAATCAGCAGAGCAGAGCATTAGATTAGAGCAGACACTGCAAGCAGAGAAATTATGCAGAGCATTTACCTGTGAAGAGAGAAGAAGAAGAGGGATGTTAGTCCATTGCTTCTGGAATAACTGCCACTTATCTCCAAAGCCACTTTGCACAAGAAGACGCGTGCACACTCCAGCAAGCGTGCACCCCTTACAGAGCTTCTAAATATATAGGGCACATTAAACTATCAGGTGAAGGGCATTGTGGGAGCTGGTTATAGCTAAATTAGCAGCTGGTCGTCTCACCAGGAGATGGCTGGGTGATCAAACACAGAGCTATGACTCTAGTGTATGCAATTTAGCACCTCTAAAATTCAGATAAAATCTATAGTGGGGAAGGGACAGACATATGTGGGTATTGAATGGAGCGGGACAGATAAAGCAGAGAAATTATGCAGCGGCTGTACCAGTGAGGTGAATCAGCAGAGCAGAGCATTAGATTACAGCAGACACAGCAAGCAGAGAAATTATGCAGAGCATGTACCTGTGAAGGGAGAAGAAGAAGAGGGATGTTAGCCCATTGCCTCTGAAATAACTGCCACTTATCTCCGAAGCCACTTTGCACAAGAAGACGCGTGCACACCCCAGCACGCGTGCACCCCTTGCAGAGCTTCTAAATATATAGGGCACATTAAACTATCAGGTGAAGGGCATTGTGGGAGCTGCTTATGGCTAAATTAGCAGCTGATCGTCTCACCAGGAGATGGCTGGGTGATCAAACACAGAGCTAGGACTCTAGTTTCTGCAGTTTTGCACCTCTAAAAATCAGATAAGATCTATAGTGGGGAAGGGACAGTCATATGTGGGTATTGAATGGAGTGGGACAGATAGAGAAGAGAAATTATGCAGAGCATGTACCAGTGAGGTGAATCAGCAGAGCAAAGCATTAGATTACAGCAGACACAGCAAGCAGAGAAGTTATGCAGAGCATTTATCTGTGAAAAGAGAAGAAGAAGAGGGATGTTAGTCCATTGCCTCTGGAATAACTGCCACTTATCTCTGAAGCCACTTTGCACAAGAAGACGCGTGCACACCCTAGAATGCGTGCACCCCTTACAGAGCTTCTAAATATATAGGGCACATTAAACTATTAGGTGAAGGGCATTGTGGGAGCTGCTTATGGCTAAATTAGCAGCTGGTCGTCTCACCAAGAGATGGCTGGGTGATCAAACACAGAGCTAGGACTCTAGTCTCTGCAGTTGAGCACCTCTAAAAATCAGATAAGATCTATAGTGGGGAAGGGACACACATATGTGGGTATTGAATGGAGTGGGACAGATAAAGCAGAGAAATTATGCAGAGCATGTACCAGTGAGGTGAATCAGCAGAGCAGAGCATTAGATTACAACAGACAAAGTAAGCAGAGAAATGATGCAGAACATGTACCTGTGAAGAGATAAGAAGAAGAGGGATGTTAGTCCATTGCCTCTGAAATAACTGCCACTTATCTCCGAAGCCACTTTGCACAAGAAGACGCGTGCACACCCCAGCACGCGTGCACCCCTTACAGAGCTTCTAAAAATATAGGACACATTAAACTATCAGGTGAAGGGCATTGTGGGAGCTGCTTATGGCTAAATTAGCAGCTGGTCGTCTCACCAGGAGATGGCTGGGTGATCAAACACAGAGCTAGGACTCTAGTCTCTGCAGTTTAGCACCTCTATAAATCAGATAAGATCTATAGTGGGGAAGGGACACACATATGTGGGTATTGAATGGAGTGGGACAGATAAAGCAGAGAAATTATGCAGAGCATGTACCAGTGAGGTGAATCAGCAGAGCATAGCATTAGATTACAACAGACACAGCAAGCAGAGAAATTATGCAGAGCATGTACCTGTGAAGAGATAAGAAGAGGGATGTTAGTCCATTGCCTCTGAAATAACTGCCACTTATCTCCGAAGCCACTTTGCACAAGAAGACACGTGCACACCCCAGCACGCGTGCACCCCTTACAGAGCTTCTAAAAATATAGGGCACATTAAACTATCAGGTGAAGGGCATTGTGGGAGCTGCTTATGGCTAAATTAGCAGCTGGTCGTCTCACCAGGAGATGGCTCGGTGATCAAACACAGAGCTAGGACTCTAGTCTCTGCAGTTTAGCACCTCTTTAAATCAGATAAGATCTATAGTGGAAAAGGGACAGACAGAATGGAGTGGGATAGATAAAGCAGAGAAATTATGCAGAGCATGTACCAGTGAGGTGAATCAGCAGAGCAGAGCATTAGATTACAGCAGACACAGCAAGCAGCGAAATAGTGCAGAGCATGTACCTGTGAAGAGAGAAGAAGAGGGATGTTAGTTCATTGCCTCTGAAATATCTGCCACTTATCTCCGAAGCCACTTTGCACAAGAAGACGCGTGCACACCCCAGCACGCGTGCAGCCCTTACAGAGCTTCTAAATATATGGGGCACATTAAGCTATCAGGTGAAGGACATTGTGGGAGCTGCTTATGGCTAAATTGGCAGCTGGTCGTCTCACCAGGAGATGGCTGGGTGATCAAACACAGAGCTAGGACTCTAGTCTCTGCAGTTTGGCACCTCTAAAAATCAGATAAGATCTATAGTGGGGAAGGGACAGACATATGTGGGTATTGAATGGAGTGGGACAGATAAAGCAGAGAAATTATGCAGAGCATGTACCAGTGAGGTGAATCAGCAGAGCAGAGCATAAGATTACAGCAGACACAGCAAGCAGAGAAATTATGCAGAGCATGTACCTGTGAAGAGAAAAGAAGAACAGGGATGTTAGTCCATTGCCTCTGAAATAACTGCCACTTATCTTGAAAGCCACTTTGCACAAGAAGACGCGTGCGCACCCTTGAATGCGTGCACCCCTTACAGAGCTTCTAAATATATAGGGCACATTAAAATATCAGGTGAAGGGGAAGGGACAGACATATGTGGGTATTGAATGGAGTGGGACAGATAAAGCAGAGAAATTATGCAGAGCATGTACCAGTGAGATGAATCAGCAGAGCATTAGATTACAGCAGACACAGCAAGCAGAGAAATTATGCAGAGCATGTACCTGTGAAGAGACAAGTCCATTGCCTCTGAAATAACTGGCACTAGTGTTGAGCGAACATGCTCGACACTGCTCGGTACTTGCCCAAGCATCACGCTACTCGGGATGTTGGGCAAGCACCGAGCATTTCCAGGTTACTCGGGCGGGAGCTCGGGTCTCCGCCCTGCATGTTTGGCGCTCTTTACAGAGCCAATGAACATGCAGGGATTGCCAGCCAGTCACTGTAATGCTGCAGCCATGTTGGTTGCGGGCATTACAGTGATTGGCTGGCCGCACAGCGTCACTTCGAGTATTTAAAACCGGGCGCCGCCATCTTGGATACAGTCGCTCCGGATTAGACAGTGTAGCGACAGCGCTGCTGATTTAGGGAGAGATATAAACTGCTAAATAGTTAGTGTAGGGTCTGTAAAGGCTGCCAGAACAAACAAACAGTCCTTTTCAGGACTAATATCCATCCCAGATACCAGGCAGGCAGGCTGTATAGGAGACACAGTGGTTATACCAGCAAACGCTGCATTACAGTCCTGTGTGCTCCTGTTGCTGAAATTGCTGGACTTAGCACCAGGTGTCGGGGACCAGGAAAAATCCTTTTTTTTTTCATCTAAATCCTTCTTTTTTTTTCCTCCTTCACACTGTACAAATACCCGTCTTATTAACCTTTTGGTGTGTCCCTGATTTTTCAGACACAAATATAACTGTTGAAAATAGTCTGGTGTAGGCTAGAGAAACAGAAGTGTTGTTTTGCACTTACACGGTTCAAGCCTCTGTATTATCCATTTTGGGCCTTTTGTATCTAAAAAAAAAAACAGTTTGAGTGTGTCGCTCACTGTTCAGCCGCAAATATCTCTATTTAAAAAAGTGTGGTATACCCCAGTAAACAATAACTGTGGTTTTGCCATCCCACGGTAAAAAATCTCTATTATTCAGGTTTTGGTATATTTTCTGTAAAGAAAAACAGTAGTGTCTCCTGACTGTTGTGACACAAAAATATATCTGTTGAAAATAGTCATGTGTAGGCCCGAAATCCCAGTGTGGTTTCGCAGTTCCATGGGTCAAATCGCTGTACTATCCAGTTTTGGGCCTTTGGTATCTAAAAAAAAAAGCAGTTTGAGTGTGTCGCTCACTGTTCAGCCGCAAATATCTCTATTTAAAAAAGTGTGGTATACCCCAGTAAACAATAACTGTGGTTTTGCCATCCCACTGTAAAAAATCTCTATTATTAAGGTTTTGGTATATTTTCCGTAAAGAAAAACAGTAGTGTCTCCTGACTGTTGTGACACAAAAATATATCTGTTGAAACTAGTTTTGTGTAGGCCCGACATCCCAGTGTGGTTTCGCAGTTCCATGGGTCAAATCGCTGTACTATCCAGTTTTGGGCCTTTGGTATCTAAAAAAAAAGCAGTTTGAGTGTGTCGCTCACTGTTCAGCCGCAAATATTTCTATTTAAAAAAGTGTGGTATACCCCAGTAAACAATAACTGTGGTTTTGCCATCCCACTGTAAAAAATCTCTATTATTCAGGTTTTGGTATATTTTCCATAAAGAAAAACAGTAGTGTCTCCTGACTTTTGTGACACAAAAATATATCTGTTGAAAATATCTCTATTTAAAAAAGTGTGGTATACCCCAGTAAACAATAACTGTGGTTTTCCTCTTCCACGGTTCTAATCTACTCTTTATTACCCTTTTTCCATTGATAGTGCAAGTGTAAGCTATTTTACTTCATTTACAATGGGCAAGGCGCGTGGCAAGGGACGTGGAAGTGGACGTTCTGGTGATGGTTTGTGCAGAGGACGGGGCCGTGGCCAAGGTGAAAATGTGCCACAACCAACAGCCACATCTTCTCGCTCCCACTTCTTGACCGAATTACTAGGGAAGCACAGAACAACACCAGTATTGAGAACTGATCAGTGTGAACAGGTTACTAATTGGATAGAAGATAATACTTCCAGTTACCTGGGCACCACCACCTCCGGTCTGTCTTCCACACGGTCAACTCTTAGTAGCCGTGAGTCTCGACCGCATACTGCTCCTCACCCTGATGCTCCTTCCTCCCACCATGCCGAGTGTCGTCAGACAGCAAGTGATCCCACACTTGGACACTCTGAAGAGCTGTTCACTGGTCCATTTCCATATTTGGGCCCCTCGCCTGATACGCTTGAAGTGGTGGAAGAGGAGATCCCATGTTGCGATGCCCAAATATTTGAACAGCCACGGCCACAGGAAGACGACGTTGGCAATCTGTCACAAGAGGTGGACGATGATGAGACACAATTGCCAGGAAGTGAGGAGGAGGATCGTGGTGCGCAAGTGGTAGAGGAGGAGGTGGTGGATGATATAGTAACTGACCCAACGTGGAAGGAGGACATGCAGAGTGAGGCCAGCAGCACACAGGGGGAGGGAGGCAGAGTACCCCAACAGGCAGGAAGAAGCAGTGTGGTGGCCGCAGACAGAAGGCAGGCAACCATTCCCCGTAACACCAACACGAGGGATGTTGCCAGTACAAGCGGTAGGTCTTCCAGAGTCTGGAATTTTTTTAAAGACTCTGCTGATAACCCCAAAAAAGGCCATATGTTCCACCTGCCATGTCAGCATCAGCAGGGGTGACAAAACTACCAGCCTGACCACCACCAGCATGATCAGACACATGGCAGCAAAGCACCCGACTTTGCGGGGCGAAACCCAGGGTCCACGACCAGTGTCAGCGGGTGTCACCACTGCTTCTTCCACTGTTGTGCTTGCAATAGAACCCCCTGTTGTGTGTGCAAGGCAATCCCCTGTCCATACTGCATGTAAAGATGCCCCCTCCTCTCAGTCTTCACTTGTTATGGCAGTTTCTCAAGAAACAGCATCAACGTCCACGTCCACGTCCCACCGCAGCGTTCAATTGTCCATATCCCAGACCTTTGAACGAAAACGGAAATTCGCATCTAACGCCACACAGGCCACAGTCCTAAATTCGCACACTTCACGACTGCTTGCGTTGGAAATGCTGCCTTTTAGGCTGGTGGAGACGGAATCCTTCCGCAATCTTATGGCGGTGGCCGTCCCTCGGTACTCGGTCCCCAGCCGACACTATTTTGCCCAGTGTGCCATCCCCGCACTACACAAGCACGTGTCCCAACGCATCTGCCGTGCCCTCAACAACGCAGTTACTGGGAGAGTCCACCTGACAACGGACACGTGGACAAGTGCTTGTGGCCAGGGACGGTACATCTCTCTGACGGCACACTGGGTAAACATAGTGGAAGCCGGGACCCAGTCGGACCTTGGGACGGAACACATCCTCCCCACACCGAGGATTGCGGGCCCTATGTCAGTCAGAGTTGCCCCCACAGTGTACAGCTCCTGCGCATCCTCCTCCTCCTCATGTTCAGCCTCCATCTCAGATATCACCACATCAGTTACAAGCTGGAAGCATTGCAGTACTGCCTCCGCCAAGCGGCAACAGGCTGTGCTGAAACTCATAAGCTTAGGTGATAAATCTCACACTGCTTGTGAGTTGTGGACAGCTGTGAAAGAGCAGGCAGATCTGTGGCTGAGACCGCTGAACCTACATCCCGGCATGGTCGTGTGTGACAATGGCCGTAACCTGGTGGCGGCTCTGAGGCGAGGTGAGATCACACACGTACCATGCCTGGCTCATGTGCTTAACCTCGTGGTTCAGCGGTTTCTTAAATCGTACCCCGAGTTGCCAGATCTGCTCGTGAAAGTACGCCGCCTGTCAGCTCATTTTCGCAAGTCAGCTACAGCTTCCGCCGCCCTTGCTGTGTTGCAGCAGCGTTTGCAGCTTCCGGCACACCAACTGGTGTGTGATGTCCCCACACGTTGGAACTTTACCCTCCTCATGTTGCAAAGGATTTGTGAGCAGAAGAGAGCAGTTGTGGAGTACCAGCTGCAACAAGGCCGTCGATATTCAGGTCAGACTCCACACATAAGACTTCAGGAGTGGACCTGGATGTCTGACATATGTACCATCCTGACAAACTTTGAGGAGGCCACCAAGATGGAGAGTGGCGATGACGCCATCATTAGTGTCAGCATCCCACTTGTCTGTCTTTTGCAATGCTCTCTGCAGAGAATTAAAGAGGAGGCATTGCAGCCAGAGTATGATGAGATGGATCAAGAAGCCGTAGCGGGCGATTACACACAGCCCAGCCTCATCTCATCCCAACGTGCATTGGGGGACAATGAGGGAGAGGAGGAGGAGGAGGAAGAACAGGAGCTGCTATCATGCGTTGTAGACGTTAGTACCTGTACAAGTGTCATACCGTCGGTTCAGCGTGGGTGGCCTGAGGACAGGGGGGAGGAGGAAGAGGAGGAGGAGGAGAGCATGGTCAGTCGTCATCTTGGTGAGGACACGGAAATCTTGCCCATTACCAGTCTGGCACGCATGGCTGACTTTATGTTACGCTGCCTTAACCGTGACCCTCGCATTGTCAAAATGTTGGGTGACAGTCATTACTGGTTGGTGACACTTGTAGACCCCCGCTACAAGGAGAACTTTCACTCTCTTATTCCTGAGGTGGAGAGGTCTACAAAAATGGGGCAGTACCAGAAGGCCCTTGCTGCAGAACTCTTAAAAAAATTCCCATCTGAACACGCTAGCGGCAGAGGTCACAGTCCGTTGCCCAACCAAGGAGTACAGGCGAGAGAGATGCAACTCCAATCCAGCAGAGGCAGGGGAACACTGTCAATGTTCTGGGACAGTTTTCTGACACTCGCCCAGCTTACAGGCCCTGAGGCGCGGGGTACTCTCACAAGGAGTGGAAAGTTTCAAAAGATGGTGAGGAAGTACCTTGCGAACCGTACCAGCATCCTCCGTGATTCCTCTGTGCCTTTTAATTATTGGGTATCCAAGCTGGACACTTGGAATGAACTCGCTCTGTACGCCTTGAAGGTCCTGGCCTGCCCTGCCGCTAGCGTGTTATCGGAGCGTGTTTTTAGTGCCGCTGGGGGAATTATAACTGATAAGCGCACTCGCCTGTCAACTGACAATGCTGACAAGCTGACCCTTATCAAAATGAACAAGGGCTGGATTGGGCCAGACTTCTCATCACCACCAAATGACAGCAGAGTAACATAAAGTCAAATCCACTGTGTTATTTCGGGAGGTGTATTCACATGCACCGCTTCACACCCACACATGGGTATACGCTTCCTCGTTTCGGCTGTTTTATCTTCTTCTCCTTATCCTCAGCCTCCACCACCACTATACCACCAGGGTGCCAGCATTGCAAGTTCCTCCGTCCTTATTTTTGGCAGCTTTTGCTTGCAAGGCATAAGCAAATACTATGGGACACCCACTCCCCAATAATGGGACTTATGTTTGTAATATGCTGTACTGCATGGCTCTTGTAAGTGGCATTGCAGGTTGCTCCGTCCTAATTTTTGGCAGCTTTTGCTTGCAAGGCATAAGCAAATACTATGGGATACCCACTCCCCAATAATGGGACTTATGTTTGTAATATGCTGTACTGCATGTGACGCGCCCCCTGGGCCGTGTGTACACGTGTGTGGGATACCCGGTGCCGGGTCTCTGGGGTCTGTAGTCTCCGTGGCGGTGACCCGGTCCCGTGGCTCAGGCTGGTCAAACCAGTGGCAGTCTTTCTTAGGTTTTGAGGTTAATTGTCCGACTGCGTCACCCGTGGCTTGCTTTCAGGGAGTACCTCCACTGCGAGGCAGATCGCTGAGGCTGGTGTTGTGTGGGCGGCAGAGAATGGGATAACTCCCCACGGGAGGAGTATAGCCTCAGGGCAATGAGTGTGGATGATGGGTGTGATGGTGCACGAGCGCAGCAGGAACGACTCAGAGTCTTTGCAGTGCAGTTCAGGGTCTTTACTGATGATTATAAGGTAGACCCTCCCGGGAGTACTGGCTAGCATAAGAGGCCTGGTCAGTCTGTGAGCAAGCAGGAGTTCCCCTGGCCAGGTGGAGTTGTAGGCCTCCCCGTCTGTCTGCACTCTTCCTGGCTAACTTGCTGTAAGCAGGTAGAAGTAGCCCACGTCCCTGAGTGTACCGTGTAGTGCTCACC
Organism: Phyllobates terribilis; assembly: GCF_046119375.1. Lineage (NCBI taxonomy): Eukaryota > Metazoa > Chordata > Amphibia > Anura > Dendrobatidae > Phyllobates > Phyllobates terribilis. The sequence goes on from NW_027362765.1 coordinate 314,393,195, forward strand.
CGTATGGCTGGTGACTTGGGGCCTTCTGTTAGCCTGCGCTCCACGACGGCGGTGCTGGTCCTTTGCTTGTGACTGAGCCTCCGGGCTTCTATGGCCAGAGGACCTGAAATCCCCTGCCGGCTGGTTTCTGCTGCTGGATATATAAGTCCTCACAGCCTCGGACTCCTGTGTCCGGTTCCTATTGTCTTCTGCCAGGGCGAGCTCTGCTCAGCTTCCAGCCCCTGGTCTATAGCTCCTAGCTCCTACAGAGCTCCTTGCTGATACTTTCCCTTGCTCTCACTCTGACTCTGACTGTTCTCTGTTCTCTGACTCACTCAACCCCGCCCCAGATCCAGTTTATAAGGGCAGAATTCTCCCCTCCCAGGACTGGGGCAGGAGGATGTTGCATGTTTAAGGGATCCTGACCAGGAAACCTCCCACTTGCTCTCCGACGTAATATCTCTATTACTGTGGTGACCAGACCCCTGGGGTGCCACACATGGCTCTTGTAAGGGGCATTGCAGTTCCTCATAATTTTTGGAAAGCCTTCCATTCACTGCTTAGGCCAACAGTGCACAGGAGACCCAGTTGCTATAAATGGAAAAAAAGGTTTAGTTAACGCCCTCTGACCTCCATGTCATTTCCAAGGGGCATTGGAGTGCCTCGAAATTTTTGGTAGGCATTGCACTCACTGTATGCCCTATAACTGTGTAGCCGAACCGCTCCTTTTGTTACAGAAACATATCCTACAAGACATATCTGGTTGACTGGCCTGATATTGATTTGAATTGTACCTGTTCCTCCTGCTCTTTCTCCTTTGCCACTACCTCATCCATCATTTATCACCTGAAGCTTTGTTTTAACGGGAGTCATAGAACTTGGATAGTAGCTGGAAAACATCCAGCAATCCTCGGAGGAGGTAGGATATGCACCAAAACGCTGACCACCTCAGGCCTAGCCGCTACTACATACATGCGCTTGCATTACAACAAAACAAAGCAGATGCTAACTTCTAACATCCTCATCATGCTCCTCACCTTGGCACTCTCAACTCCCCTGATGGAGAAGCCAGGGGAGTCTGATAGTCCGGTGGGCTCGGCCAATGCTGCCCTAAAGGAGGCCAGGCTAAGAAAAGTGTGGGAAAGGTTACCGGGACAAATAGGGGTGGCTGGGGACCGAGTATGGACACCCCGCCACCCCCTGGAGGCTGGGAAGCAAGCGGGGACACCCGGCCACCAGGCGGCTGGGGACTGAGTATGGATACCAGGCCGCCGACACAGCCATGGAGTGGTGGCCAGATTCCGCCTCCACATGCCTATAAGGCCCAATTTAAAGTGCAAGCAAGCAAGCAGTATGGTATTGCAGCCTGGGGGTGGGTGGGTGGCAGGCTGCATACTTGCGCTTGCATTGCAAGGAATGGGAGAGGTACAATTGAACACAGTCCTGGGACAAGGACTTGAATGGGGATAGTTGCAAGTCTGCAACGACAGGTGCAAGGTGGGAGGCATCTTCGCATGTACCATGAACAGGGGTTTGGCATGCACACACTACAGCGGAATAGGCTCTCCTTCCCACTAAATGCACTGGGGAGGGCAAAGGTAATGTTTTGGTATATGCGCTTAATCTTATGTATAAGGCACACCAGGACAAATAGGGGCGGCTGGGGACCGAGTATGGACACCCGGCCGCCGGGCGGCTGGGGACTGAATATGGATTCCAGGCCGCCAACACAGCCATGACGTGGTGGCCAGATTCCGCCTCCACATGCCTAAAAGGTCCAATTTCAAGTTCAAGCAAGCAAGCAGCATGGTATTGCAGCCTGGGGGTGGGTGGGTGGCAGGCTGCATACTTGCGCTTGTGTTGCAAGGAATGGGGGAGGTACAATTGATCACTGCCCTGGGACTAAACTTGCATGGGGATAGTTGCAAGTCTGCATCTTCAGATGCGGCAAGCATCACTTATGATGGGCACACTTTTAGACAGTGACCTTGGGAGTCAGAGATGCTTCCAGGGGTCTTCCCCATGCTGTTCCCATGTCTTTTCAGCACTTTATGCATGTGTCACACAGCACATGGCCAGATAAGGTTGTAAAATGTTAAAATGACATTTCCCGGTGAATGCATTTGTCATAGTTGAAAGCAATACAAAAGTGCAAAAACGCATAAAAAATGCTACTTGTGAACATAGCCGAAGGTGTGGAGGAGTATTTTTGTTTTTGGTGATTTATTTTAACTTATACATAAGTCTTTTCCCTGGAAAGGAACTTCCTTAACATATTTCACAGAAAAAAAGTTTCACTTTCGTTTTTGAACGTTTTATTGTGAGCCCGAAAAAGCGGCTTAATACCTCTGACCACGTTGTTGACAGCAGTGACCTGGGGGTCAGAAATGCTTCCTGAGGCGATCCCCATGCTGTCCCCATGTCATTTGAGCACTGTCACTATCGTTTTGGGCACTTGTTAGGCTTTTAAAAGACTGCCGGGGGTGCCACCGCAAAAATGCTCTAGTCTCACATAGACTAACATTGGGCTCGTTGCTCGGGTCGATCACCCGAGTATCACGGTGAGCTCGGCCCGAGCTTCGAGCACCCGAGCATTTTAGTGCTCGCTCAACACTAACTGCCACTTATCTCCGAAGCCACTTTGCACAAGAAGACGCGTGCACACCCCAGCACGCGTGCACCCCTTACAGAGCTTCTAAATATATAGGGCACATTAAACTATCAGGTGAAGGGCATTGTGGGAGCTGCTTATGGCTAAATTAGCAGCTGGTCGTCTCACCAGAAGATGGCTGGGTGATCAAACACAGAGCTAGGACTCTAGTCTCCGCAGTTTAGCACCTCTAAAAATCAGATAAGATCTATAGTGGGGAAGGGACAGACATATGTGGGTATTGAATGGAGTGGGACAGATAAAGCAGAGCAATTATGCAGAGCATGTACCAGTGAGGTGAATCAGCAGAGCAGAGCATTAGATTACAGCAGACACAGCAAGCAGAGAAATTATGCAGAGCATTTACCTGTGAAGAGAGAAGAAGATGAGGGATGTTAGTCCATTGCCTTTGGAATAACTGCCACTTATCTCCGAAGCCACTTTGCACAAGAAGACACGTGCACACCCCAGCATGCGTGCACCCCTTACAGAGCCTCTAAATATATATGGCACATTAAACTATCAGGTGAAGGGCATTGTGGGAGCTGCTTATGGCTAAATTAGCAGCTGGTCGTCTCACCAGGATATGGCTGGGTGATCAAACACAGAGCTAGGACACTAGTCTCTGCAGTTTAGCACCCCTAAAAACCAGATAAGATCTATAGTGGGGAAGGGACAGGCATATGTGGGTATTGAATGGAGTGGGACAGATAAAGCAGATAACTTATGCAGAGCATGTACCAGTGAGGAGAATCAGCAGAGCATTACATTACAGCAGACACAGCAAGCAGAGAAATTATGCAGAGCATTTACCTGTGAAGAGAGAAGAAGAAGAGGGATGTTAGTCCATTGCCTCTGAAATAACTGCCACTTATCTCCAAAGCCACTTTGCACAAGAAGACGCGTGCACACCCCAGCACGCGTGCACCCCTTAGACAGCTTCTAAATATATAGGGCACATTAAACTATCAGGTGAAGGGCATTGTGGGAGCTGCTTATGGCTTAATTAGCAGCTGGTCGTCTCACCAGGAGATGGCTGCGTGATCAAACACAGAGCTAGGACTCTAGTCTCTGCAGTTTAGCACCTCTAAAAATCAGATAAGATTTATAGTGGGGAAGGGGCAGACATATGTGGGTATTGAATGGAGTGGGACAGATAAAGCAGAGAAATTATGCAGAGCATGTACCAGTGAGGTTAATCAGCAGAGCAGAGCATTAGATTACAGCAGACACAGCAAGCAGAGAAATCATGCAGAGCATGTACCTGTGAAGAGAGAAGAAGAAGAGGGAAGTTAGTCCATTGCCTCTGAAATAACTGTCACTTATATCCGAAGCCACTTTGCACAAGAAGACGCGTGCACACCCTAGAATGCGTGCACCCCTTACAGAGCATCTAAATATATAGGGCACATTAAACTATCAGGTGAAGAACATTGTGGGAGCTGCTTATGGCTAAATTAGCAGCTGGTCGTCTCACCAGGAGATGGCTGGGTGATCAAACACAGAGCTAGGACTCTAGTCTCTGCAGTTTAGCACCTCTAAAAATCAGATAAGATCTATAGTGGGGAAGGGACAGACATATGTGGGTATTGAATGGAGTGGGACAGATAAAGCAGAGAAATTATGCAGAGCATGTACCAGTGAGGTGAATCAGCAGAGCAGAGCATAAGATTACAGCAGACACAGCAAGCAGAGAAATTATGCAGAGCACGTACCTGTGAAGAGAAAAGAAGAACAGGGATGTTAGTCCATTGCCTCTGAAATAACTGCCACTTTTCTATGAAGCCACTTTGCACAAGAAGACGCGTTCACACCCCAGCATGCGTGCACCCCTTACAGAGCTTCTAAATATATAGGGCACATTAAACTATCAGGTGAAGGGCATTGTGGGAGCTGATTATGGCTAGATTGGCAGCTGGTCGTCTCACCAGGAAATGGCTGGGTGATCAAACACAGAGCTAGGACTCTAGTCTCTGCAGTTTAGCACCTCTAAAAATCAGATAAGATTTATAGTGGGGAAGGGAAAGACATAAGTGGGTATTGAATGGAGTGGGACAGATAAAGCAGAGAAATTATGCAGAGCATGTACCAGTGAGGTGAATCAGCAGAGCATTTGATTACAGCAGACATAGCAAGCAGAGAAATTATGCAGAGCATGTACCGGTGAAGAGAGAAGAAGAGGGATGTTAGTCCATTGTCTCTGAAATAACTGCCACTTATCTCCGAAGCCACTTTGCACAAGAAGACGCGTGCACACCCCAGCACGCATGCACCCCTTACAGAGCTTCTAAATATATAGGGCACATTAAACTATCAGGTGAAGGGCATTGTGGGAGCTGCTTATGGCTAAATTAGCAGCTGGTCGTCTCACCAGGAGATGGCTGGGTGATCAAACACAGAGCTAGGACTCTAGTCTCTGCAGTTTAGCACCTCTAAAAATCAGATAAGATCTATAGTGGGGAAGGGACAGACATATGTGGGTAATGAATGGAGTGGGACAGATAAAGCAGAGAAATTATGCAGAGCATGTACCAGTGAGGTGAATCAGCAGAGCAGAGCATTAGATTACAGCAGACACAGCAAGCAGAGAAATTATGCATAGCATGTACCTGTGAAGAGAGAAGAAGAAGAGGGATGTTAGTCCATTGCCTCTGAAATAACTGCCACTTATCTCCGAAGCCACTTTGCACAAGAAGACGCGTGCACACCCCAGCACGCGTGCACCCCTTAGACAGCTTCTAAATATATAGGGCACATTAAACTATCAGGTGAAGGGCATTGTGGGAGCTGCTTATGGCTTAATTAGCAGCTGGTCGTCTCACCAGGAGATGGCTGCGTGATCAAACACAGAGCTAGGACTCTAGTCTCTGCAGTTTAGCACCTCTAAAAATCAGATAAGATTTATAGTGGGGAAGGGGCAGACATATGTGGGTATTGAATGGAGTGGGACAGATAAAGCAGAGAAATTATGCAGAGCATGTACCAGTGAGGTGAATCAGCAGAGCAGAGCATAAGATTACAGCAGACACAGCAAGCAGAGAAATTATGCAGAGCATGTACCTGTGAAGAGAAAAGAAGAACAGGGATGTTAGTCCATTGCCTCTGAAATAACTGCCACTTTTCTACGAAGCCACTTTGCACAAGAAGACGCGTGCACACCCCGGCACGCGTGCACCCCTTACAGAGCTTCTAAATATATAGGGCACATTAAACTATCAGGTGAAGGGCATTGTGGGAGCTGCTTATGGCTAAATTAGCAGCTGGTCGTCTCACCAGGAGATGGCTGGGTGATCAAACACAGAGCTAGGACTCTAGTCTCTGCAGTTTAGCACCTCTAAAAATCAGATAAGATCTATAGTGGGGAAGGGACACACATATGTGGGTATTGAATGGAGTGGGACAGATAAAGCAGAGAAATTATGCAGAGCATGTACCAGTGAGGTGAATCAGCAGAGCAGAGCATTAGATTACAACAGACACAGCAAGCAGAGAAATGATGCAGAGCATGTACCTGTGAAGAGATAAGAAGAAGAGGGATGTTAGTCCATTGCCTCTGAAATAACTGCCACTTATCTCCGAAGCCACTTTGCACAAGAAAACGCGTGCACACCCCAGCACGCGTGCACCCCTTACAGAGCTTCTAAAAATATAGGGCACATTAAACTATCAGGTGAAGGGCATTGTGGGAGCTGCTTATGGTTAAATTAGCAGCTGGTCGTCTCACCAGGAGATGGCTGGGTGATCAAACACAGAGCTAGGACTCTAGTCTCTGCAGTTTAGCACCTCTATAAATCAGATAAGATCTATAGTGGGGAAGGGACACACACATGTGGGTATTGAATGGAGTGGGACAGATAAAGCAGAGAAATTATGCAGAGCATGTACCAGTGAGGTGAATCAGCAGAGCATAGCATTAGATTACAACAGACACAGCAAGCAGAGAAATTATGCAGAGCATGTACCTGTGAAGAGATAAGAAGAGGGATGTTAGTCCAGTGCCTCTGAAATAAGTGCCACTTATCTCCGAAGCCACTTTGCACAAGAAGACGCGTGCACACCCCAGCACGCGTGTACCCCTTACAGAGCTTCTAAAAATATAGGGCACATTAAACTATCAGGTGAAGGGCATTGTGGGAGCTGCTTATGGCTAAATTAGCAGCTGGTCGTCTCACCAGGAGATGGCTGGGTGATCAAACACAGAGCTAGGACTCTAGTCTCTGCAGTTTAGCACCTCTAAAAATCAGATAAGATCTATAGTGGGGAAGGGACACACATATGTGGGTATTGAATGGAGTGGGACAGATAAAGCAGAGAAATTATGCAGAGCATGTACCAGTGAGGTGAATCAGCAGAGCAGAGCATTAGATTACAACAGACACAGCAAGCAGAGAAATGATGCAGAGCATGTACCTGTGAAGAGATAAGAAGAAGAGGGATGTTAGTCCATTGCCTCTGAAATAACTGCCACTTATCTCCGAAGCCACTTTGCACAAGAAGACGCGTGCACACCCCAGCACGCGTGCACCCCTTACAGAGCTTCTAGAAATATAGGGCACATTAAACTATCAGGTGAAGGGCATTGTGGGAGCTGCTTATGGTTAAATTAGCAGCTGGTCGTCTCACCAGGAGATGGCTGGGTGATCAAACACAGAGCTAGGACTCTAGTCTCTGCAGTTTAGCACCTCTATAAATCAGATAAGATCTATAGTGGGGAAGGGACACACACATGTGGGTATTGAATGGAGTGGGACAGATAAAGCAGAGAAATTATGCAGAGCATGTACCAGTGAGGTGAATCAGCAGAGCATAGCATTAGATTACAACAGACACAGCAAGCAGAGAAATTATGCAGAGCATGTACCTGTGAAGAGATAAGAAGAAGAGGGATGTTAGTCCATTGCCTCTGAAATAACTGCCACTTATCTCCGAAGCCACTTTGCACAAGAAGACGCGTGCATACCCCAGCACGCGTGTACCCCTTACAGAGCTTCTAAAAATATAGGGCACATTAAACTATCAGGTGAAGGGCATTGTGGGAGCTGCTTATGGCTAAATTAGCAGCTGGTCGTCTCACCAGGAGATGGCTGGGTGATCAAACACAGAGCTAGGACTCTAGTCTCTGCAGTTTAGCACCTCTAAAAATCAGATAAGATCTATAGTGGGGAAGGGACACACATATGTGGGTATTGAATGGAGTGGGACAGATAAAGCAGAGAAATTATGCAGAGCATGTACCAGTGAGGTGAATCAGCAGAGCAGAGCATTAGATTACAACAGACACAGCAAGCAGAGAAATGATGCAGCGCATGTACCTGTGAAGAGATAAGAAGAAGAGGGATGTTAGTCCAGTGCCACTGAAATAACTGCCACTTATCTCCGAAGCCACTTTGCACAAGAAGACGCGTGCACACCCCAGCACGCGTGTACCCCTTACAGAGCTTCTAAAAATATAGGGAACCTTAAACTATCAGGTGAAGGGCATTGTGGGAGCTGCTTATGGCTAAATTAGCAGCTGGTCGTCTCACCAGGAGATGGCTGGGTGATCAAACACAGAGCTAGGACTCTAGTCTCTGCAGTTTAGCACCTCTTTAAATCAGATAAGATCTATAGTGGAGAAGGGACAGACAGAATGGAGTGGGACAGATAAAGCAGAGAAATTATGCAGAGCATGTACCAGTGAGGTGAATCAGCAGAGCAGAGCATTAGATTACAGCAGACACAGCAAGCAGCGAAATAATGCAGAGCATGTACCTGTGAAGAGAGAAGAAGAGTGATGTTAGTCCATTGCCTCTGAAATATCTGCCACTTATCTCCGAAGCCACTTTGCACAAGAAGACGCGTGCACACCCCAGCATGCGTGCACCCCTTACAGAGCTTCTAAATATATAGGGCACATTAAACTATCAGGTGAAGGGCATTGTGGGAGCTGATTATGGCTAGATTGGCAGCTGGTCATCTCACCAGGAAATGGCTGGGTGATCAAACACAGAGCTAGGACTCTAGTCTCTGCAGTTTAGCACCTCTAAAAATCAGATAAGATTTATAGTGGGGAAGGGAAAGACATAAGTGGGTATTGAATGGAGTGGGACAGATAAAGCAGAGAAATTATGCAGAGCATGTACCAGTGAGGTGAATCAGCAGAGCAAAGCATTAGATTACAGCAGACACAGCAAGCAGAGAAATAATGCAGAGCATGTACCTGTGAAGAGAGAAGAAGAAGAGGGATGTTAGTCCATTGCCTCTGAAATAACTGCCACTTATCTCCGAAGCCACTTTGCACAAGAAGACGCGTGCACACCCCAGCACGCGTGCACCCCTTAGACAGCTTCTAAATATATAGGGCACATTAAACTATCAGGTGAAGGGCATTGTGGGAGCTGCTTATGGCTTAATTGGCAGCTGGTCGTCTCACCAGGAGATAGCTGCGTGATCAAACACAGAGCTAGGACTCTAGTCTCTGCAGTTTAGCACCTCTAAAAATCAGATAAGATTTATAGTGGGGAAGGGGCAGACATATGTGGGTATTGAATGGAGTGGGACAGATAAAGCAGAGAAATTATGCAGAGCATGTACCAGTGAGGTTAATCAGCAGAGCAGAGCATTAGATTACAGCAGACACAGCAAGCAGAGAAATCATGCAGAGCATGTACCTGTGAAGAGAGAAGAAGAGGGATGTTAGTCCATTGTCTCTGAAATAACTGCCACTTATCTCCGAAGCCACTTTGCACAAGAAGACGCGTGCACACCCCAGCACGCGTGCACCCCTTACAGAGCTTCTAAAAATATAGGGCACATTAAACTATCAGGTGAAGGGCATTGCGGGAGCTGCTTATGGCTAAATTAGCAGCTGGTAGTCTCACCAGGAGATGGCTGGGTGATCAAACACAGAGCTAGGACTCTAGTCTCTGCAGTTTAGCACCTCTATAAATCAGATAAGATCTATAGTGGGGAAGGGACACACATATGTGGGTATTGAATGGAGTGGGACAGATAAAGCAGAGAAATTATGCAGAGCATGTACCAGTGAGGTTAATCAGCAGAGCATAGCATTAGATTACAACAGACACAGCAAGCAGAGAAATTATGCAGAGCATGTACCTGTGAAAAGATAAGAAGAAGAGGGATGTTAGTCCAGTGCCTCTGAAATAACTGCCACTTATCTCCGAAGCCACTTTGCACAAGAAGACGCGTGCACACCCCAGCACGCGTGTACCCCTTACAGAGCTTCTAAAAATATAGGGCACATTAAACTATCAGGTGAAGGGCATTGTGGGAGCTGCTTATGGCTAAATTAGCAGCTGGTCGTCTCACCAGGAGATGGCTGGGTGATCAAACACAGAGCTAGGACTCTAGTCTCTGCAGTTTAGCACCTCTTTAAATCAGATAAGATCTATAGTGGAGAAGGGACAGACAGAATGGAGTGGGACAGATGAAGCAGAGAAATTATGCAGAGCATGTACCAATGAGGTGAATCAGCAGAGCAGAGCATTAGATTACAGCAGACACAGCAAGCAGCGAAATAATGCAGAGCATGTACCTGTGAAGAGAGAAGAAGAAGAGTGATGTTAGTCCATTGCCTCTGAAATATCTGCCACTTACCTCCGAAGTCACTTTGCACAAGAAGACGCGTGCACACCCCAGCACGCGTGCAGCTCTTACAGAGCTTCTAAATATATGGGGCACATTAAACTATCAGGTGAAGGACATTGTGGGAGCTGCTTATGGCTAAATTGGCAGCTGGTCGTCTCACAAGGAGATGGCTGGGTGATCAAACACAGAGCTCGGACTCTAGTCTCTGCAGTTTAGCACCTCTAAAAATCAGATAAGATCTATAGTGGGGAAGGGACAGACATATGTGGGTATTGAATGGAGTGGGACAGATAAAGCAGAGAAATTATGCAGAGCATATACCAGTGAGGTGAATCAGCAGAGCAGAGCATTAGATTACAGCAGACACAGTAATGTCATGCTGTCTCAGCGTACAGGAGGTCAGGGGCCTGAGCTGACCCTAAACGGGGGCCCTGACTAATCCCTCAACCTGGAGGTACTGTTAATGGTACAGAGGTCCAGGCCGCCAGCGTAACCCTAAACTCCTGAATATCCCTGAACCTCAGTAATCTAGTCCTGAGAAGGACCCCAATCACAACAATGGGGAACAGGATAGAAAATGCCCAAAACACAGTACTAGACAAACGAGACAGTACAAGGGGAAAACCAAAAACCATCTTGCATACAAAAACTCACACCACAATTACAGAGGGAACAACAACAGGTTAGGAGATAAATGATAAAGGGAGGAAGGGAAGAAACCACACCGCATACTCTTCGCTCCGAACTCCACCAAACAACGATCTGCTCTGAAGGTCTGCAAGAAATGCTTTCACCGACAGCTTCCCTATCAGACCAGCAGGTATTTGAAGGAATCCCAATACTGCAGCATTAACTGCAGCTGGGCGAGGCTGAGCCTCGGCAATCACAGAGAAAGAGAATTAACTCCCTCACTACCAAAAAACACAAAGCACCAAAAACTCAGCTGCGAGAAGTCAGGCTGTGTAGTCGCGATGATCTTCGTGGCGACACAACCGTGACAGGCAAGCAGAGAAATTATGCAGAGCATGTACCTGTGAAGATAGAAGAAGAAGAGGGATGTTAGTCCATTGCCTCTGAAATAACTGCCACTTATCTCCGAAGCCACTTTGCACAAGAAGACGCGTGCACACCCCAGCACGCGTGCACCCCTTACAGAGCTTCTAAATATATAGGGCACATTAAACTATCAGGTGAAGGGCATCATGGGAGCTGCTTATGGCTAAATTGGCAGCTGTTCGTCTCACCAGGAGATGGCTGGGTGATCAAACAGAGAGCTAGGACTCTAGTCTCTGCAGTTTAGCACCTCTAAAAATCAGATAAGATCTATAGTGGGGAAGGGACAGACATATGTGGGTATTGAATGGAGTGGGACAGATAAAGCAGAGAAATTATGCAGAGCATGTACCAGTGAGGTGAATCAGCAGAGCAGAGCATTAGATTACAGCAGACACAGCAAGCAGAGAAATTATGCAGAGCATGTACCTGTGAAAAGAGAAGAAGAAGAGGGATGTTAGTCCATTGCCTCTGAAATATCTGCCACTTATCTCCGAAGCCACTTTGCACAAGAAGACGCGTGCACACCCCAGCACGCATGCAGCCCTTACAGAGCTTCTAAATATATGGGGCACATTAAACTATCAGGTGAAGGGCATCATGGGAGCTGCTTATGGCTAAATTGGCAGCTGGTCGTCTCACCAGGAGATGGCTGGGTGATCAAACAGAGAGCTAGGACTCTAGTCTCTGCAGTTTAGCACCTCTAAAAATCAGATAAGATCTATAGTGGGGAAGGGACAGACATATGTGGGTATTGAATGGAGTGGGACAGATAAAGCAGAGAAATTATGCAGAGCATGTACCAGTGAGGTGAATCAGCAGAGCAGAGGATTAGATTACAGCAGACACAGCAAGCAGAGAAATTATGCAGAGCATGTACCAGTGAGGTGAATTAGCAGAGCAGAGCATTAGATTACAGCAGACACAGCAATCAGAGAAATTATGCAGAGCATGTACCTGTGAAGAGAGAAGAAGAAGAGGAATGTTAGTCCATTGCCTCTGAAATAACTGCCACTTATCTCCGAAGCCACTTTGCACAAAAAGAAGCGTGAACACCCCAGCACGCGTGCACCCCTTGCAGAGCTTCTAAATATATAGGGCACATTAAACTATCAGGTGAAGGGCATTGTGGGAGCTGCTTATGGCTAAATTAGCAGCTGGTCATCTCACCAGGAGATGGCTGGGTGATCAAACACAGAGCTAGGACTCTAGTCTCTACAGTTTAGCACCTCTAAAAATCAGATAAGATCTATAGTGGGGAAGGGACAGACATATGTGGGTATTGAATGGAGTGGGACAGATAAAGCAGAGAAATTATGCAGATCATGTACCAGTGAGGTGAATCAGCAGAGCAGAGCATTAGATTACAGCAGACACAGCAAGAAGAGAAATTATGCAGAGCATGTACCTGTGAAGAGACAAGAAGAGGGATGTTAGTCCATTGCCTCTGAAATAACTGCCACTTATCTCCGTAGCCACTTTCCACAAGAAGACGCGTGCACACCCCAGCACGCGTGCACCCCTTACAGAGCTTCTTAATATATAGGGCACATTAAACTATCAGGTGAAGGGCATTGAGGGAGCTGCTTATGGCTAAATTAGCAGCTGGTCGTCTCACCAGGAGAAGGCTGGGTGATCAAACACAGAGCTGGGACTCTTGTCTCTGCAGTTTGGCACCTCTAAAAATCAGATAAGATTTATAGTGGGGAAGGGACAGACATATGTGGGTATTGAATGGAGTTGGACAGATAAAGCAGATAAATTATGCAGAGCATGTACCAGTGAGGTGAATCAGCAGAGCAGAGCATAGATTACAGCAGACACAGCAAGCAGAGAAATTATGCAGAGCATGTACCTGTGAAGAGACAAGAAGAGGGATGTTAGTCCATTGCCTTTGAAATAACTGCCAGTTATCTCCGAAGCCACTTTGCACAAGAAGACGCGTGCACACCCCAGCACGCGTGCACCCCTTACAGAGCTTCTAAATATATAGGGCACATTAAACTATCAGGTGAAGGGCATTGTGGGAGCTGCTTATGGCTAAATTAGCAGCTGGTCGTCTCACCAGGAGATGGCTGGGTGATCAAACACAGAGCTAGGACTCTAGTCTCTGTTGTTTAGCACCTCTAAAATACAGATAATATATATAGTGGAGAAGGGACAGACATATGTGGGTATTGAATTGAGTGGGACAGATAAAGCAGAGAAATTATGCAGAGCATGTACCAGTGAGGTGAATCAGCAGAGCAGCGCATTAGATTACAGCAGACACAGCAACAGGGTAGTTATGCAGAGGATGTACCAGTGAGGTGAATCAGCAGAGCAGAGCATTAGATTACAGCAGACACAGCAAGCAGAGAAATTATGCAGAGCATGTACCTGTGAAGAGAGAAGAAGAAGGGGGATATTAGTCCATTGCCTCTGATATAACTGCCACTTATCTCCGATGCCACTTTGCACAAGAAGAAGAGTGAACACCCCAGCACGCGTGCATCCCTTGCAGAGCTTCTAAATATATAGGGCACATTACACTATCAGGTGAAGGGCATTGTGGGAGCAGCTTATGGCTAAATTAGCAGCTGGTCGTCTCACCAGGAAATGGCAGGGTGATCAAACACAGAGCTAGGACTCTAGTCTCTGCAGTTTGGCACCTCTAAAAATCAGATAAGATTTATAGAGGGGAAGGGACAGACATATGTGGGTATTGAATTGAGTGGGACAGATAAAACAGAGAAATTATGCAGAGCATGTACCAGTGAGGTGAATCAGCAGAGCAGAGCATTAGATTGCAGCAGACACAGCAAGCAGAGAAATTATGCAGAGCATGTACCTGTGAAGAGACAAGAAGAGGGATGTTAGTCCATTGCCTCTGAAATAACTGCCACTTATCTCCGAAGCCACTTTGCACAAGAAGACGCGTGCACACCCCAGCACGCGTGCACCCCTTACAGAGCTTCTAAATATATAGGGCACATTAAACTATCAGGTGAAGGGCATTGTGGGAGCTGCATATGGCTAAATTATCAGCTGGTATTCTCACCAGGAGATGGCTGGGTGATCAAACACAGAGCTAGGACTCTAGTCTCTGCAGTTTGGCACCTCTAAAAATCAGATAAGGTTTATAGTGGGGAAGGGACAGACATATGTGGGTATTGAATGGAGTTGGACAGATAAAGCAGAGAAATTATGCAGATCATGTACCAGTGAGGTGAATTAGCAGAGCAGAGCATAGATTACAGCAGACACAGCAAGCAGAGAAATTATGCAGAGCATGTATCAGTGAGTTGAATCAGCAGAGCAGCGCATTAGATTACAGCAGACTCAGCAAGCAGAGAAATTATGCAGAGCATGTACCTGTGAAGAGAGAAGAAGAGGGATGTTAGTCCATTGCCTCTGAAATAACTGCCACTTATCTCCGAATCCACTTTGCACAAGAAGACGCGTGCACACCCCAGCACGCGTGCACCCCTTACAGAGCTTCTAAATATATAGGGCACATTAAACTATCATGTGAAGGGCATTGTGGGAGCTGCTTGTGGCTAAATTAGCAGCTGCAGTTTAGCACCTCTAAAAATCAGATAAGATCTATAGTGGGGAAGGGACAGACATATGTGGGTATTGAATGGAGTGGGACAGATAAAGCAGAGAAATTATGCAGAGCATGTACCAGTGAGGTGAATCAGCAGAGCAGAGCATAGATTACAGCAGACACAACAAGCAGAGAAATTATGCAGAGCATGTATCAGTGAGTTGAATCAGCAGAGCAGAGCATTAGATTACAGCAGACTCAGCAAGCAGAGAAATTATGCAGAGCACGTACCTGTGAAGAGAGAAGAAGAGGGATGTTAGTCCATTGCCTCTGAAATAACTGCAACTTATCTCCAAAGCCACTCTGCACAAGAAGACGCGTGCACACCCCAGCAGGCGTGCACCCCTTACAGAGCTTCTAAATATATAGGGCACATTAAACTATCAGGTGAAGGGAATCGTGGGAGCTGCTTATGGCTAAATTAGCAGCTGGTCGTCTCACCAGGAGATGGCTGGGTGATCAAACACAGAGCTAGGACTCTAGTCTCTGCAGATTAGCACCTCTAAAAATCAGATAAGATCTATAGTGGGGAAGGGACAGACATATGTGGGTATTAAATGGAGTGGGACAGATAAAGCAGAGAAATTATGCAGAGCATGTACCAGTAAGGTGAATCAGCAGAGCAGAGCAATAGATTACAGCAGAGACAGCAAGCAGAGAAATTATGCAGAGCAAGTACCAGTGAGGTGAATCAGCAGAGCAGAGCATTAAATTACAGCCGACACAGCAAGCAGAGAAATTATGCAGAGCATGTACATGTGAAGAGAGAAGAGGGATGTTAGTCCATTGCCTCTGAAATAACTGCCACTTATCTCTGAAGCCACTTGGCACAAGAAGACGCGTGCACACCCCAGCACGCGTGCACCCCATACAGAACTTCTAAATATATAGGGCACATTAAAATATCAGGTGAAGGGCATTGTGGGAGCTGCTTATGGCTAAATTAGCAGCTGGTTGTCTCACCAGAAGATGGCTGGTTTGATCAAACACAGAGCTAGGACTCTAGTCTCTGCAGTTTAGCACCTCTAAAAATCAGATAAGCTCTATAGTGGGGAAGGGACAGACATATGTGGGTTTTGAATGGAGTGGGACAGATAAAGCAGAGAAATTATGCAGAGCATGTACCAGAGAGGTGAATCAGCAGAGCAGAGCATTAGATTACAGCAGACACAGCAAGCAGAGAAATTATGCAGAGCATGTACCTGTGAAGAGAGAAGAAGAAGAGGGATGTTAGTCCATTGCCTCTGAAATAACTGCCACTTATCTCCGAAGCCACTTTGCACAAGAAGACGCTGCACACCCCAGCACGCGTGCACCCCTTACAGAGCTTCTAAATATATAGGGCACATTAAACTATCAGGTTACGCCCCTCCAGGCACTCCTCGGTTCATGGTACAGTGGGATCACTAATCACGCTCACGCCAGTCAGTCCGGGCGCGAGCGTAACACACATTATAACCCACGGTTCACAAAGAGACTATGTACTTGACAATTGCGCTGCTCAGCCCCTGGAACATTAGTCATCAACATTAGCCCATTCCTTAGGAACCTATCATCTGTCATTGTCACTAACTTCGTCAAGTCACATTTCCGAGTCGTAACCTTGTCAGACCTCCCCCGCTCCCAGCGGTCAGTCGTAACCTTGTCAGACCTCCGCCGCTCCCAGCGGTCAATACAGCAGTGTGACTCACTTGCCCTTGTATCTAAGGTCCGGTCCGACTCCGTACGGTTTCGTACTCTATTGGGTCGTTTGTATGGGCCTCTCAGACCTGAGTTACTGGAGGTCTCACTACCTCTAATCCCACGTCCACTATCCTCAGGACATCTTGGAAGGTCTCTAACTCCTACTGTAGTCGTTCTATTATTTGACGGGCCCTTTCTCTGTCTCGTCTCACAATTTCTAGACGGCTGCCATCTTCTGCTGCTCAGGCGATGCTGTCTTTCCACTCGCAGTCTGGCGAGATTCAACTGTTCTAACTCCTGCAGGTAGGTCACTCGGTACTCCATCAGCATGCGTATATATGCAAGATTTTCTTCTGTTCCTACAGTGGAGAATGACACCATGCCGTCTTCATCTGGTATCCAGTCCTGACGATCACGTGGACTGCTTACTTTCATCCCACCAGACTTCTTTACCATCATTTGCATGGCTTGGCCATTTCTCCCAATGAGCTTTCTCACCAGAACATGAGGCACCCGCATGACTTCTTCCCGCAGACTGTGAGCCTTTCTCATAAGCTCCAGTTGTCTAACGGCTTGTTCCGTCTTCAACCGGAGAAACCGCTTTGTGCGAATACATCGCCAGTGCATGTCACTTATGATTGCCACCCTCTTCACTGTGACTTCGGTAGTGGACAGGACCACCAGCTGTTTAGTTTCTGAGGTTGAGTACACCTTGCAGGCTCCCACGGCCTTCTTAAACTCTTCATGCACTGACTCTCTGGTGCATTCTTCTCTCAAATCTTCGGGTACATCTATGAGGCACTTGTACTGAGACGTTTCTGTCTCACTAGTGGTTTCCAAATGATCATCTGGCTCAGGTTTCAGGGACAACTGACTTTCAGCTTCTTCACCCTGTATGCTTCCCCTGAGGTGACTCACAGCTATGAACTCAAGAATTCTCATCATGACCACTTCTATTTCATACTCATCTTCTTTTAACACCCTCTCAACTCTCCTGAGGTCCACCTTCTCCAAGGAGGCCTCGTTCACTGATTGGTATTTTGCAAGGAGACCTTTGAGCTCGACAACTTCTTCCTCTAGCTCAGCCACTTGCCTCTCTGCAACCCATCTCTGAAGCTCTTCCGGCTCCAACTGCTTCTTTAACAGTAGAGTTCTCTCAGACCTCTCTGTCTCCAATGCGCCCACTCGGCTCTCGACAGCCAGTCTCTCAAGCTCCTCTTGCTTCAAATGGGCTTGTAGCAACTTCTTGAGCTCTTTGATCTCGGCTTTTACATCCACCGAATCACCCAAGCTCGCATTATTCAAAGAGGCATTTGCTTCACACCTCCCTTCTCTGATAGACTCCTCCATCCTGTAGATTCTATCCTTAAGGCACGTCTCTGCCCTCTGGAGATCACAGAACGTCTGCAGCTCTTCACCTGAGCTTCCAGACCTAGGGTCTTTCTGCGAAGATCATAATTTTCATCATGGGTGTCCTTCAGAGTGGTCTCAACCACTTGGCGCATGTGGTCTGCATCCGCCTTATCATTCTCTAGTTTTTCCTTAACCTTGAGGAGATCCTCATAGTCTCGCTTGATTTGTTGCAGTTCCCTATTGAACTTTTCATGCCTCTTTTCTGCCTCTTTCAGGGCGGATAGCTCCCGGTTTCGCTGGTACAGAGAGTCTACCAGCCGCTCCTTCTCCTGTATTAGAGGCTTTACTTGGTCCTGGAATTGCTGCAGCTCCCTCATGAGTTCACCATGCTCCTTCTTGGATTCACACAGCTCCCAGTTGAACTGTTCGCGCAGTCGTTCTAGGTCTTGATCACGTCCAGAAACTTCATCCTTCAGCGCCTCCTTCTCAAGCTTCAACTGCAAAACCTCCTCCTTGGTTTTGCGGAGGTCCTCCTTATTTTCCTGGAACATTTCCTTCCATTGGTTGATTTCCTCACTGCTTTCCTCCAGTTCTTGGTCATGATTGGCCACTTTCTCTTTCAGGGCTGTCGGATCCTGATCCTTTTGTCTCAGTAGATCATCCATCTTGTAACGAATCTGCAAAACTGCATCCAACTCTTCCACCTGATCTTCATTGTTGTCTGATACTGTACAGGAGGTTGCTACTGGCAATGTCACCTCCTCTTCCCTCCTGATCTCCTCTGCTTCTAAAGGAGGATCCACACTCGGAATAAAGGCATACAGCATTGCATTTTCTTTATCTGCCCTTTCAGTAAAGGCTACGGGAGCAACTTTTTTGTGGCCCTTGCGCTTTTGACGACGAGAGGGGGACTTTCTTACCTCATTTAACTCCTCCTGACTGAACTCTCTTTCTACTTTCATAGTGTCACCGTTAGCTGAGGGGTCTGTGTCACTCCCCCTGGCATTGTGGACAAACAAGTCACCTCCCACTTTGACATCAACCCCTTCTACTGGAGCTACCCAGTTATCAACGGTCGAATTGTCATTTTTAGGCGGTACCAACACACGACCAATAACGAACTTTGGTATTCTATGCTCCACCCTCTTTTGAGACTCCACCCCCTTTTGGACAACCACACCTGTAGGGGGTAGTTTAACCCCTTAAGCCCCGAGGGTGGTTTGCTCGTTAATGACCAGGCCAATTTTTACAATTCTGACCACTGTCACTTTATGAGGTAATTACTCTGGAACGCTTCAACGGATCCCCCTGATTCTGAGATTGTTTTTTCGTGACATATTGTACTTCATGATTGTGGAAAAATTTCTTCGATATCACTTGCGTTTATTTGTGAAAAAAACGGAAATTTGGCAAAAATTTAGAAAATTTTGCAATTTTCAAAATTTGAATTTTTAAGCCCTGAAATCAGAAAGATATGTCACACAAAAGAGTTAATAAATAACATTTCCCACATGTCTACTTTACATCAGCTCAATTTTGGAACCAAAATTTTTTTTTGTTAGGGAGCTATAAGGGTTAAAAGTTGACCAGCGATTTCTCATTTTGCCAACAAAATTTACAAAACCATTTTTTTAGGGACCACATCACATTTGAAGTCACTTTGAGAGGTCTTTATGACAGAAAATACCCAAAAGTGACACCATTCTAAAAACTGCACTCCTCAAGGTGCTCAAAACCACATTCAAGAACTTTATTAACCCTTCAGGTGCTTCACAGGAATTTTTGGAATGTGGAAGAAAAAAATGAACATTTAACTTTTTTCACAAAAATGTTACTTTAGACCCAATTTTTTTTATTTTCACAGGGGTAACAAGAAAAAATGGACCCCAAAATTTGTTGTGCAATTTCCCCTGGGCACGCAGATACCCAATATTTGGGGAAAAAACACTGTTTGGGCGCACGGCAGGGCTCGGAAGGGAAGGAGCGCCATTTGACTTTTTGATTGTAAAATTTGCTTGAATAATTAGCGGACGCCATGTTGTGTTTGGAGAGCCCCTGTGTGCCCAAACTTTGGAGCTCCCCCACAAGTGACCCCATTTTGGAAACTAGACCCCCCAAGGCACCTTTCTAGATGCATAGTGAGCACTTGGAACCCCCAGGTGCTTCACAAATTGATTCGTAAAAATGAAAAAGTGAAAAAAAAACACTTTTTCATTTTTACGAATCAATTTGTGAAGCACCTGGGGGTTCCAAGTGCTCACTATGCATCTAGATAGGTGCCTTGGGGGTCTAGTTTCCAAAATGGGGTCACTTGTGGGGGAGCTCCAAAGTTTGGGCACACAGGGGCTCTCCAAACGCAACATGGCGTCCGCTAACAATTTGAGCCGATTTTCCATTCAATTTGTTAGCGGACACCATGTCGCGTTTGGAGAGCCCGTGATGTGCCTAAACAGTGGAGCTCCCCCACAAGTGTCCCCATTTTGGAAACTATACCCCTCAAGGATTTTATTAAGGTGTATAGTGAACATTTTGAACCCAGAGGTACTGCACAGAATTTGTTTACATTAGGTCATCATATTGAATAAGTTGTCATTATTCTTGAGTGCAAGTGCTCGCTACTTGAGTTTGCATCGGGTACTCAGGTATGCACCATGTACAGCGTGTGCTCGAGTGACATGCTCGAGTCCCTGCTCCGCATGTTTCACGGTTATTAGACACCCAAAAAAAAACATGCGGGGATCGCTCGTGCATGGCAGGCAATCCCCGTAAAGTTTTTTTGGCCGCGAAGCATATGGGGCAGAGACTCGAACATGTCACTCAAATACCCACGATACTCAATGCATACCAGAGCACCCGATGCAAACTCAAGTAGCGAGCACTTGCGCTCAACACTAGTCGCCATATCGTCATCTTTTTTTCTTACTTTTGAAAAAAATCCCAACCCCAGCCCTAACCCTAGCACAACCCTAACCATAGCACAACCCTAGCCCTAGCACAACCCTAGCCCCAGCACAACCCTAGCCCCAGCACAACCCTAGCCCCAGCACAACCCTAGCCCCAGCACAACCCTAGCCCCAAACCCAGCCCTAACCCTTTATTCTTCAGGTCGGTGTGATTACAGCAATGCCAGAATCATATGGGGTTTTTATGACTGACAGCTGTCACACACTAAAAGACGCATTTTTTGTAAAATCTAGTTTTTGCATCGCCATATTTTGAGAGCTATAATTTTTCCAGATTTTGGCAGACAGTCATGTGATGGCTCGTTTTTTGCGGGATGAGTTGACGTTGTTATTGGTGCCATTTTCAGGCACGTGACATTTTTTGATCGCTTTCTATTCCGATTTTTGGGAGGCAGAATAAACAAAAACCAACAATTCAGGAATTGTTTTTTTTTTTTTTTTTTTTTTATTCTGTTCCGCGTGTGGTAAAATTGATGAGGTAGCTTTATTCTTCGGGTCAGTACGTTTACAGCGGTACCACATTTGTATCATTTTTCTATGTTTTGGCGCTTATACACAATAAAAGCTATTTTATAGAAAAAAATATTTTTTAGCATCGCTATAACTTTTTTATTTTTCGGCTGATGGAGCGGTATAGAGGCTTGTTTTTTGCGGGACGAGATGACGTTTTCAGCGGTACCATTATTATTTATATGCGTCTTTTTGATCGCATGTTATTCCACTTTTTGTTTGGCAGTATGGTGATAAAGCATTGTTTTTTGCTTCGTTTTTTTTTTTTACCGTGTTCACTGAAGGGGTTAACTAGTGGGACAGTTTTATAGGTCAGGTTGTTCCGGACGCGGCGATACCAAATATGTGTACTTTTATTGTTTTTTTTTTTGTTTTTTTATAATAATATTTATTGATGGGTACATTATATTTTTATTTTTGGTGGATTATTTTTTTTATTTTTTTTAATATTTTTGCAATTTTTTTTTTTTTCCACTTTCAGACAGTTTATACATTTTATTACTTTGTCCCACTCTGGGACTTTCACTTTTTTTTCTCTGATCGCCTGCATGGCACAGGAATGCAGCACCATCCCTATGCCATGCAGGCTCTCAGCGGTGCACAGTGTGAAGATTGTTTGGAGATGCACTGCGCATGTCCAAACAATCTTCCTGCTGTCTGGTGACCCGGATGTTGTCATGACAACATCGGGTCATCATGGCAACACCCAGGAAGCCTTTGCAGACTGCGCTGGAAGCCGGAAGAGGAGGTGAGTATCGGCGATCACCTCCCCTTGCCCCCGCAATGCCGCGATCGGCTGCGATCGAGTTCGATCGCAGCATCGCGGGGGTTAATGTGCTGGGAGCGGTGCAGGACCGCTCCCTGCAAATAGTACCGGGTGTCAGCTGTGACCATCAGCTGACACCCGGCGGCGATCGCGCCCGCACAGCCTGTGTGCGCGTACGATTGCCATGACGTACTAATACGGGTCTGGCTCTTAAGTCCCAGGGCACAGACACGTATTAGTACGTCAGATGTTGTTAAGGGGTTAACAAACAAAACCCGCAATAGTCTTAGGACCCAGTTCACAACATCTCTTACTACCTCCCTGGGCACTCTGGGATAGTACCGGTGCCACAGGAGAACTCAAGGAATGGTCCGCTGCCACCATTCTGTAAGGTGCCAACAGCTCCTGCCGTTGTTTCTCAAATACCTGCTGCAAGTCCTGTTGTCGTTTCTCAAATACCTGATGTTGTTTTTCAAATATCTGCTGCAGGCACTTTAATCGTTCAACAGCTTCAGTCTCATTTTCTGCTCCCTTCACAGCCATCTTTATCAGCTCCTGCATATCTTCAGGATACTCTATTTTGCTGAAGAGCATTTGCAGCCGGTCATCTAACCCCTTCTCCATTCCGTCTGGGGATACTGCTCACACCGCTCTCCCCGGAAAAATTTTCGTGGCCCCACCAAGCCACAGCAAACCAGGTTTGAGTGCGACGACAATTTTCGTAACCCCGCTGAGTTACAGCCAGATGCTTTAATCTTCGTGGCCCCGCCGAGCCACAGCAAACCAGGTTTGAGTCCGATGACAATTTTCGTAACCCCGTCGAGTTACAGCCAGATGCTTTAATCTTCATGGCGCCACCGAGCCACAGCAAGATGCTTGCATCCACGTTCGTCGTCCTGTGCCGTTACCCCTAGCAACCAGGCTGCAGTTGCCCACATTCTCTAACCAATTGTAAGGTAGCGGCATTGATCATGTTGGGGGGCACTCACTTCACCTGGGTCAATTAAAGCACACATGCAACGTTTTCCGGTAATATGAAGTCCAGCAGTTTATTACACATCATAAACTGCTTATAACATCGTCCATCACAGTGGCTAGCAGAAGGTTACACACGTAATATCCTAGAGCCTTCACAGTGGTAGCTATGCCCGTTTGGCTTCAGATACAGACTTCAGCAAGGTACAACATCAATGTCCATATAAAGAACCATTTTTACCTTTGCTGGGTCTTAGCTGCTTCTCTCAGCTCTGTTCTGCCACAGCTGTGGCTTTAAGGTTCCCCAGCCGTGGTCTCCAAGCCACGTGCCTTCCAGGGCTACTGGCATCCCAAACACAG
Organism: Phyllobates terribilis; assembly: GCF_046119375.1. NCBI lineage: Eukaryota > Metazoa > Chordata > Amphibia > Anura > Dendrobatidae > Phyllobates > Phyllobates terribilis. Next base: position 314,416,666 of record NW_027362765.1, read on the forward strand.
GGATCTAGCCTCTTGCCTCACCAGGCCTCTCCAACTGTTTCAAAACCACCCGGATTTATATATCAATCTGTGCACACAGGACCTGTGATGATGTCACAGTCATGTGATCAGTCACCTGAGGGGAGGTAAATGGTCAGCCAGAACACACCCCCTGGACATTTTAGCCAAGCAGCAAGGAGCTGCATTACATCACCCATCCCTTGTAGACTGTGAGCCCTCGCGAGCAGGGTCCTCTCTCCTCCTGTACCATTCGCTGACTTGTTTTGTTCAAGAGTATTGTAAGTGTATTTGCTATGTATACCCCTTTTCACATGTAAAGCGCCATGGAATAAATGGCACCATAATAATAAATAATAATAATAATGGTAATCCTAATTGACCTAAAATGGGAAAGGTTTATATTGATTTCATGTCAGATATTGAGAAAAACACTCATATGTGTCTTTTTATATAGTGTATGTAAACTTCTGGTTTCAACTGTAAATCTGTGTGTGTACCCATAGTTATAGTTTTGGATGATTACTATTGTCCCTTCATTGTCTACATCATTGCATCCAAATAACCTGTTCACAAAATCAAAATATGTCATAGGGTTGGAAGGGGTTAAACATGCAGTTTTGATGACATCACAAAGCACATAAACATAATAGACATCATATGACATTACAATTGGTATAGAATTTACAGAGTGCAACACCTGAGTCATCTTGTTTTATGAGAGCTTGGCAGCTTGAAGGAAACAAGTCCAGGTAGGGAACTCTTCACATACAGTACGACCTCACTCATACATTGTATAGATGGGGGGTTAGTAGTGGGATTCAGAACTGCATCATTAACCTGAAAATCTCAGCAGATGGCACTGGATCATGTGTCCCTTGCTGTGATTGTTCTAATGATTCTATGATTTAAAAAAATATATATTGTTGACCAGATACCAAGGAAAATCTGAACATTTGGGTGCTTTAGTAAGGCAGTGTGAGCCTGGTCTAACATGGGTTACCAATCTGGACAACTCCTTCCCTAAATGAGGACTTACTGGTCAATCAACAGATGATCTTTCAGAGGTCTTGAATACCCTCAGCAATCGGCTGGTTTTGCCCTCTATGACACCCAAGTGTTCTAATTAAAGCATATAGAAAGGGGTGGGTCAGTTGAGACCACTCCATTTAGTTAAATTTTTGGGTAGCTTTGCCATTAATGTTGTCAAAACATTCAGATGAGCAGCTGTAATGAAGCATGGACAGATGATGGTGGCGCAGCAGGATGGCCGAGCAGAAACAACGGAGAACGTAGAAGCTTGATGGCAGCAGGAGGACCAGAACTGGAACCACAAGAAATCATGAGCAGAATTGAAGCAACGACAACTGGCGTACTAGCGTTACAGACTCTGATCAGACTTTGATCAGAGTGGCATCAGTTTTTCTCAGACGTGGAGAGGAGAAACAAAAAGTTTCTCACCTTCTCCCTTCTGTCAGTCGGTGAAAATCGGACCACACTCAGATGTCAACAAAGCGCCGTCCAATTTTTTCACAGACCCATAGACTTGTATTGCTATTACCGTATTTTACGGACTATAAGATGCACCGGACCATAAGACGCACCCGAAATTTTGGGGTGGAAAATATTTTTTTTAAATAAAATGGTGATGCCTCTTATTGTCCGTTTAATGGGGGGCGATGGCGGTGGAGTGGGGTCACAGGAGGCAGAGCCGCTGCTTCAGGGAGCTGGCGGCGGCAGGAGTGGGGCAATGCTGCAGGCCCTGGGCTCTCATAAGATGTCGGTGCTGGTAAGCAGAGTCCCCTTTCCTATTGATTGACCTGCAGTGGGCTTTGGAAAAATGGCCACTGGAGGTGACGCTAGCGCAGATTGAGATCTCGGGAGATGCATATGCCTCCTCCAGTGTACATTTTCCCAAAACCCATTGCAGGGCAATCAATGGGAAAGGGACTTTGAGCACCAATTCCGACATCTTATGAGAGCCCAGGTCCCGCCGACACCGGCCTCCTGAAGCAGCGACACTGCCTCCTGTAACCCCCGCTCCACCGCAGCCACCCCTTGGTAAGTTACCTTCAGATATTGTATAGTGGGGTAGGACACACTGCCGTATAACTCGTGCGATGATCGCATCTCACTGAATGGACTGGCCGGCACCTCTACTGACCTGAACATGGCAGCATGATGGATTTCTATGCAGAAAGGAGAGGTGCCGACCAGTATGTGGTTTATGATGCAATCCTCCCAAGAGAAATATGGCAGTGTGTCTCTGCCCTTAGATTGTAAACTTCTAGAAGCAGGGTGTACATTATTCTGCATGCCCTCAGGAGCAGCCTGTATATTTTATATTAGATTGTAAGCTCCTAGGACAGGGTGTGCATTATTCTTCATGCCCTCAGGAACAGCCTGTATATTATATATTAGATTGTAAGCTCCTAGGACAAGGTGTACATTATTCTGCATGCCCTCAGGAGCAGCCTGTATATTGTATATTAGATTGTAAGCACCTAGGACAGGGTATTCTGCATGCCCTCAGGAGCAGCCTGTATATTGTATATTAGATTGTAAGCTCCTAGGACAGGGTGTTCATTATTCTACATGCCCTCAGGAGCAGCCTGTATACAACCCCTGGCAAAAATTATGGAATCACCGGGCTCGGAGGATGTTCATTCAGTTGTTTAATGTTGTTGAAAAAAAGCAGATGGCACAAAACTAAAGTAATTTCAAATGGCAACTTTAGGGCTTTAAGAAACACTAAAAGAAATCAAGATAAAACATGTGGTACTCAGTAGGGGTAATTTTTTTCAGACCAAGCAGAGGGAAAAAATTATGGAATCACTCAATTATGAGGAAAAAAATTATGGAATCATGAAAAACAAACGCACAAAAGAAGTCTCCAATACATCACTAGTATTTTGTTGCACCACCTCTGGCTTTAATAACAGCTTGCAGTCTCTGAGGCATGGACTTAATGAGTGACAAACAGTACTCTTCATCAATCTGGCTCCAACTTTCTCTGATTGCTGTTGCCAGATCAGCTTTGCAGGTTGGAGCCTTGTCATGGACCATTTTCTTCAACTTCCACCAAAGATTTTCAATTGGATTGAGATCCAGACTATTTGCAGGCCATTACATTGACCTTATGCGTCTTCTTTCAAGGAATGTTTTCACAGTTTTGCTCTATGGCAGGATGCATTATCATCTTGCAAAATGATGTCATCGTCCCCAAACATCCTATCAATTGATGGGATAAGAAAACTGTCCAAAATGTCAACGTAAACTTGGGCATTTATTGAAGATGTAATGACAGCCATCTCCCCAGTTCTTTTAACTGACATGCAGCCCCATATCATCAATGACTGTGGAAATTTGCATGTTCTCTTCATGCAGTCATCTTTATAAATCTCATTGGAATGGCACCAAACAAAGGTTCCAGCTCCATCACCTTGGTCAATGCAGATTCGCGATTCATCACTGAATATGACTTTCATCCAATCATCCACAGTCCACGATTGCTTTTCCTTAGCCCATTGTAACCTTGTTTTTTTTGCTTAGGTGTTAATGATGGCTTATGTTTAGCTTTTCTGTATGGAAATCCCATTTCCTTTAGGCGGTTTCTTACAGTTCGGTCACAGACATTGACTCCAGTTTCCTCCCATTCATTCCTCGTCTGTTTTGTTGTGCATTTCCTGTTTTGTTTTGGAGACATATTGCTTTAAGTTTCTGGTCTTGACTCTTTGATGTCTTCCTTGGTCTACCAGTATGTTTGCCTTTAACAACCTTCCCATGTTGTTTTTTGTATTTGGTCCAGATTTTAGACACAGCTGACTGTGAACAACCAACATCATTGTTACGGGTCCGGGTGGTGGAACCTCTGTGCCGAGGTGCAAGGAGGGACCCAGAGGGGTGTGACTAAGTATCAACCCGAACCGACCCTGGTCGTACGGTGGCTAACGACCCCGTGACAAGGGAGGATCCGGGCTGAGGGACCAGGTGCTACTCTGGGGACGACCTTGTAAGAGAGCAGGTGGCTCCCACGGTTCAGATGGCTGGGACTGACCGGTATGGTGGATGGACACGGCAAGCAGGCAGAAGTCTCTGGTGGCAGACAGGTGGTCACGGTACATGACAGCAGAGCAGGAAGTAGTCTCTGGTTTTACCAGGCAGGTGATCACAGCAAGTGACGGCAGAGCCTCCAGGCAGGCTGGCAGGAAACAGGTGGGCGCTGCCAGGTGAGCGGGCAGACCGACTAGGCAGGAAACAGGCAGGTTTCAGGTGAGTGCTCCCAGGTGAGCGGGCTGATGGACTCTGCAGGTAATAGACGGATGCTCCCAGGTGAGCGGACTGGCAGACAGGACAGGTAACAGGCGGATGCTCCCAGGTGAGCGGACTGGCAGGCAGGGCAGGTAACAGGCGGATGCTCCCAGGTGAGTGGACTTGCAGACAGGGCAGGTAACAGGCAGGTAACAGGTGAGCACTCCAGGTGAGCAGGCTGACAGGCTCGGTAGGTAACGGGCAGATAACAGGCTGGCAGGCAGGACAAGGAGTCAGGCTAGCAGCGGGACCTGAGGGCTGAAGCAGAGACCAGATACTGTGCAACAACTTTGTTCGGGCACCTCCATTTTGGAGGAGGTGCCCTATATATGGGAGGTCCTCCGGCAATTGGCCGGGGACTCCTTAGGACGACGCGCGCGGTCCCTTTAAGAAAGAGGGAGCGCGCGCGCGCCCTAAGCACTTTGCCGGGGAAGGAGCGCGCCAGCAGCAGCGGGGGAAGAAGCACTGGAGGACGCCGCGCCAGGAGCGGGAAGGTGAGAGGGACGGCGTCTCTGCCTAACAAGGGGCAAAGACGCCGATGCTACAATCGTTTGCAACATTGCGTGATGATTTACCTTCTTTTAAGAGTTTGATAATCCTCTCTGTTATGGATGCGTGTGGTGGAACCTCTGTGCCGCGGTGCAAGAAGGGACCCAGAGGGGCGTAACTAAGTATCAACTCAGACCGACCCTGGTCATACGGCGGCTAACAACTCCATGACCAGGGAGGGACCGAGCAGAGGGACCAGGTGCTACTCTGGGGTTGACCTTGTAAGAGAGCAGGTGGCTCCCACGGGTCAGCAGGCTGGGACTGAGCGGTATAGCGGCTGGACACAACAAGCAGGCAGAAGTCTCTAGGTTAGCAGACTGGTAGTCACAGCAAGTGACAGCAGGAGCCTCCAGGTAGGCTATCAGGTGGTCACGGCAAGTGACGGCCAAGCAGGCTGAAGTCTCTAGGTTAGCAGGCGGGTGGTCACGGCTCGTGATGGCAGAGCAGGCCGGGGACTCCTTAGGACAGCGCGCGCGGCCCCTTTAAGAGAGGGGGAGTGCGCGCACGCCCTAAGCACAGTGCCCAAGAAGCTGCGCGCGCTGGCAGCAGCAGGAAGAGGAGCGCAGGAGGATGCCGCGTGGGGAGCGGGGAGGTGAGAGGGACGGCGTCTCTGCCTGGCAGGGGGCAGAGACCCTGATGCAACAGTACCCCCCTCCCCTTTACGCCCCCTCTTTTTTAGGCCAGAAAGAAATTTTTCAAGTAGTAGCAGGGCATGGATGTTCTCCCTGGGTTCCCAAGTTCTCTCCTCTGGGCCAAACCCCTTCCAATCCACCAGAAAAAAGGTTTTTCCTCTTGCCCTTTTGGTGGCCAGAATATTCTCTACCTCAAAAACGTCCTCAGCGGAAACCGGAGCAGGGGAAGAACCTGGATTGTTGGAAAAAGAATTAAAGACAACTGGTTTGAGGAGAGATACGTGGAAGGAGTTGGGAATCCATAAGGTGGCCGAGAGTTTTAACTTGTAGGCTACTGGATTGATTTGTTTAAGGACTTCAAATAGACCGATGAACCGAGGACCCAACTTGTAGGAGGGTATTTTGAGCCGAACATGTTTGGAAGAGAGCCAAACCTTGTCTCCCGGATGGAATTGAGGGGGATCCAGACGTCTCTTGTCAGCATGTCTCTTCATCTGCTCGGAGGACTGAAGAAGTGCGGACCTAGTATTCTCCCAAATGGTGGAAAATTCGCTGACCAGAGACTCCACAGCAGGGTTGTCCACAGAAGCGGAGATGGGAAACGGAATCCGGGGATGTTGACCATAGACTATAAAGAACGGAGACTTGGAAGATGATTCGCTCTCATGGTTGTTGTAGGAGAATTCGGCCCATGGCAGGAGATCCACCCAATCAGTATGGTGAGCGTTAACAAAGTGCCGGAGGTAGCTGGTAAGGATCTGGCTGATCCGCTCCACTTGACCATTGGACTGTGGATGGTAAGCAGAGGCGAAATCCAGGGTGACATCCAGCAGCTTACACGTAGCTCTCCAGAAATGTGAGGTGAACTGAACCCCTCGATCTGACACAATGTGGAGGGGTAGGCCATGGAGACGGAAGATGTGAAGAAAGAAGTCTTTAGCTAGCTCTGATGCAGATAGGAGACCGGGCAGAGGGATGAAGTGGGCCATTTTAGAGAAGCGGTCGGAGACCACCCAAATGACTGTACAACCGGCAGAGACAGGGAGGTCTGTAATAAAGTCCATAGCAAAGTGTTGCCATGGGGCATCAGGTACTGGAAGAGGCAGGAGATGACCGGCTGGTAGATGGGAACTTTGTTGCGGGCACAGGACGAACAAGCTGAGACGAGTCTACCACATCCTTGCACAGGGTAGGCCACCAGTAATGCCGGGTGATGAGCAGGAAGGTCTTCTTTTGGCAAGCATGGCCAGCTAGTTTAGATGAATGACCCCAGCAAAGAACCTTCTCACGATCTGGTACTGCTACAAACGTCTTACACACGGAAGACGAGTCAGATCCAAGGGGGCCACATTCATCACTTTGGAGGGGTCGATGATGTGCATAGGCTCCTCCTCTTGATCGGGACAAGGCGTTGGCTTTGACATTCTTGTCTGCTAGGCGGAAATTTAGGACGAAGTCGAAGCGGGCGAAGAACAAAGACCACCGGGCCTGACGCGGATTGAGTCTTTGGGCATTTTGGAGATATGCCAAATTTTTGTGATCCGTATAGATGATCACCGGGTATAGAGCCCCCTCAAGCAGGTAGCGCCACTCCTCCAGCGCCAATTTAATGGCTAACAATTCTCGGTCTCCAATGGAGTAGTTGGGCTCAGATGAGGAGAAGAGTTTGGAGAAGAAGCCGCAGGTTACCATTCTCCCGGATGAAGACTTTTGGGTGAGCACTGCTCCGGCTCCGGAGGAGGAAGCATCAACCTCCAGGTAGAATTGTTTGTTGCAGTCCGGACGGTGCAGTACCTGGGCAGAGGAGAAGGCTTGCTTTAAGGAGAGGAAGGCCTCCTCAGCTTCGGGCGACCATACCTTAGGATTTGCTCCCTTATGGGTGAGCGCAGATATGGGAGCAGTCCGGGAAGAGAAGTGCAGGATGAAGAGACGATAGTAGTTGGCGAAGCCCAGGAACCGCTGAATCGCCTTCAACCCCTCTGGACGGGGCCACTTTAGGACAGCAGAGAGTTTCTCAGAATCCATTCGTAAGCCTGTCTGGGAGATAACGTAGCCCAAGAATGGAAGAGAGGTCTGCTCGAAGAGGCACTTCTCGTATTTTGCATAGAGGTGGTTCTGCCTGAGCCTAAGCAGGACCTGAAGAACATCCCTCCGGTGTGTGGGAAGATCTGGAGAGAAGACCAAGATAGCATCCAGGTATGCCACCACGCAGGAGTAAAGAAGATCATGGAAGATGTCGTTGACCAATTCTTGGAAGACGGCAGGAGCATTGCCGAGACCGAAGGGCATCACACGGTATTCATATTGACCATCCCGGGTATTGAATGCCATCTTCCACTCATCTCCTTGACGGATTCGGACCAGGTTAAATGCTCCACGTAGATCCAGTTTGGAAAAGATCCTGGTGCCCTTAAGGCGATCAAACAACTCGGAGATGAGCGGCAGGGGATATTTGTTTTTTACCGTGATCTGATTGAGTCCTCTATAATCAATTCAGGGGCGTAGCGAGCCATCCTTCTTCTTGACAAAGAAGAATCCGGCTCCAGCCGGGAAGTAGATTTCCGGATGAATCCCCTAGCCAGATTCTCCTCAATGTACTCAGACAGGGCCCGGGTTTCGGCCGCTGACAACGGGTAAATACGCCCACGGGGTGGAGTGGCACCAGGTACCAGGTCGATAGGGCAATCATATGGCCTATGAGGTGGCAGTGTCTCTGCTTCCTTTTTACTGAAGACATCCGCGTAGGACCAGTAAGGAACCGGTAGACCGGGTAAATTAGCTGGGGTAGGGGGAGGACGAGTCGGGCGAACCGGAATCAGGCAGGTCCTATGGCAGTCATGCCCCCACCGGAGTATTCACCGGATTGCCAGTTCAGCACGGGTTCATGTGTCTGGAGCCAGGGTAGACGTTGTTAAAATAATGGGTCAGCTTCGAATCATTGCCTTTAAGAAGACTTGTTTTTCAGTTAGATAATCCTTATTTAGCAATACTTTTGTTTGTTCTGTTTTCTTGTAGTGTTCTCATGACCTTTATAAGAATTGGCTCATTGGTTTATAATTATCATACTTGTCCTATGTCTGTACACAAAATAAAGTCCCAATATATCACCACCAGGAAACTCCCTAAGTTCACCATGACCTGAACTGTATTCAGTACTATCAGTGAGAAAGGATGTTGGGAGTATCATACATCATGAATATCCTGCAGATGTATTGACAAGCACCTGTTATTTAATTATTCTGCGCCAAAGATAACATATTACTTACATCATCTCATACGCATGTATCAAAGCACAACCCACGTTGATTGGGGTATATAATTATATTACATCTTAAAATAAACAGAATCATTCTCTTGAGACAGTCTGTAGTGAGTGTCTTATTTGAAGCGTCATTCCTATAGGAAATCTATATAGGTAATCTCTTTTGTCTACCTGAGAAGAAGTGAGATCCCCTCCCGTCTTTAACAGCTGGAGGCCCCAGCGAGATCTATTTTTTTCCTTTTAATTTCATCTGAGACTGAACAACTGCTTTACCCCTATCCCGAACAGAAACAAACCCCGGCCGGGTAAGTGAGTGGCCTTAACACTCTGAGCAAATTTCTCTCCGGGAAAGGTGGGGTCGATCTAGGTCAGTCTCCGGGGATCTTGAACGGGAAACCCTCAGGTAGCAATTTTATTATTATTATTATTATTATTAATTTTTTTAATATATATTATTACTAACAATTTCACATAACTGGAAAATTACTAATTCAAATACTATATCATATATCTGTATTTTTGCATGCATTAACTATTTCATATAATATATACATAGTACTTCTACATCCCCAATCATTGCTGCTTCCAACTTAACTAACGTTCATACTAAGTGTAACTGTGTTAAGTTCATGCTTATTATAGCAAAAATGTACAAGATATAAGTGATTAGATGACGTGTGCTGAATGCGTGTGTAGTACTCTGCTTAGCAAATACAACAATGGAGCTGTCACGCATTTTAGGAAGCTGCGAGATTAGTGTGGAATCTGAAGGTTAGGGGGCTACGGGAGGAAGATAATACATTCCTTACGTTAGTATATGTGAATATTAACAGTCATTGTTTTGTTGAACCTTATACCATTTATGAATATTGTGATATTGATTCAGCTAGAGCAATAAATAGAATCCAGGATTCACAGGATATAAAGTTATTTTGCCCAGTTGCCCTAGAAAATTTTAATAGGAATTGGAGTACGAGAAGTGCTGTGGTGGAGAATGAGGAGGTGTTAATGACTGAAGTGGTGATTAAGAGAAATGAATAATTGATAGGCTGCAAAAGTATACATGACTTGTGAAAAGTGTTTGTGCTCGGTTACAGTAGTGAGAAAGCGAAAGCCTCATGGTAGGGATACTGCTTCGTTTCTGGAAAGGATACATTTGTACCCTGTAAGTGCACACCAGTATAGGAGAAGTAACGTTACATACCGAGTTTTCCCTGCCATATTGTTCCACATCCACACACTATAGGTAAAGAGTGGCAGTATATTATAGAAAACAGATGGTATATGCCTGTGTGACAGGATATTATTACTCATAATAATTATCTTGCCAATATTGGCACGGACTCAGGAATAGACGTAGGATATTCTTCAAGTGAGGACTCTGACCCAGATGTATGAAGAATATATAGCGATTGCTTTTGGAACGGTTTTTGTTTATAATAGTCTACATTTATTTGTTTAGACAAACTTGTCTCAGCATCAGAGCAGAGCAAAGAGTTGCAGTTCAGCTTAAGTCCCTCGAATCAGGGGTAACTGGCTAACGTACTTGACCAGTTGACCCAGCTGATTGAATCAGGGGTAACCAGCTAACGTATCTGACTGGTTGACCCAGCTGATTATATAGCAGGATACTGAAGATAGGGATCGCAACCCTTGACAAATCCTGTTATGGGTGCTCGAATCTCCAGATCAAGGAACAAGGATCCGAGGTGCACCATGTGTGATCTGGTGAGAATGGAGCATGGCAGGGCAGCTGTAAAAGATGCAACAAAGATATTGAAAAAGAGCTGGTATGCCAGCCAAGGGATGCCTAGATGCTGAGAGATGGAAACGGTTTAGTCAGGAACATTCACAATGGATTGATAAGCATGATTACGGAGCACAGGTTGCAGCCTGGTTGAGAACTAGTGAGAGACATCATCCCCTTTTAATTCCCGATGATGATGAAACTGATCAGGTAGTGATCAGAAGCAGATCTCATGTCATACAACCCCCGACACCTAGTCGGGAACAAGGTCCAATCCAGGCTGCGCCCTCCGCTCAGTCAGAGAATAGATTAGAGCCAAGTGATAGGTCAGAGTCAAGTGTAAGTGTTGAGAAAGAAAAATCACTGTCCGAGGTTTCTACCTCCCCAACAACCATACATAGTGCCAGCACTATCAATTTTCTCCCCCGCATAGTACTGCATCTACTACAGATAGTGACAGATCCCTTCACCTGCATATGACACCATCCCCACCATGACTCCACGAGAAAAAATAATTTTAAAACTAAAAGTAGGCAAGGACGGGACTTGGGGGGGTTGAGGATAAAGAGAGAGAAAGGGAAAATCTAGCTATCAGCTCAGTTGCCAGTGAGGAGGACGGTGGAGAGGAGAACGCAGGCACACACATGCAGCCCACAGACCCTCCCCGCACTCAGCAGCTAAGAGGAACAATAGCACTACGCTCTAAAACATGGATCTGCCCAGGATGTCAGGATAGTAATACAATATTTCAGTGTGAAAACTGTAATCTCGACAAAAGAAAACCAGAGACGGCTGCATTCCCAGTCATTACACAAACAACCAGGGGTACACAGGGGGATGAAGGACAACAGGTAAAACGGATACCACCACTTGGTATAAACCATGGTCTAGGTCAGAACAATTGTCCATGGCAAATAGTTTTCCAGACATGTATAAGAATCCGATAGGATATTATAAGACGGTGAAAGGGGTAGCTGAGAACTATGATGCCACTTGGAGTGATCTGGTACCGCTCTGTAGTCTCAATGGTGGAGTACCACTTGTGGAAAAGGTTAAACAGGTCCACGTAGGAGACGGAATAGAAGCGCTACCGGGTGACACTAAGACCCTAGAATCGAGGAAACAGTTTATCCTCCGGTTAAATGCAGTCACTAAAATAATGGCAGAAAGCCTTATCTCAGGGATGCCAGAGATATTCCAAGAACCTGAGGAAACGGTTGATAAATTCCATGCTAGGTGCGTAGCTGTGTTTAAAGATCATGATTATAATTTGAATAATCCAAGGGAATTGGGGTTTCTGAGAAATATGTTTATCACTGGTCTCAGAGAAGACCTCAGGGCAGAGGTGTTTAAGCTGCACCCAGAATGCTGATATGCCCCTTGGAGCAGTAAATATCCACATTCAGAGGATTAGAACAGGCCATAAATAAGAGAAAAAGAAAGACAAGGTCACCCCAATTATGGTAAATATACACCCAGATGCCTTTCAGGACACTATTAAGGACACAGTAAAGTCAGTTACCCGAATTACTTTAGGCGGAAAAGTAGACGGGAAAAAAAAAATAATAAATGGACCCAGAGGATTGTAAACAAAGGGTTTCTGTTTTGGGTACGGTGAGAAGGGTCACATCTAAAAGGAAACTGAACCTGTAAATGTTAAAGATAGCACATGCTATTGACTTATGTACCCATCTTCTTGTCTCAGATAAATATCCTAGAAATTTAATAGGTGCAGACATTCTTAATGTAGTGAATGCAATGATTAAATTTGGAAAGAAAGGTGTTACCATTGCAGGTCCATTATCTGAAACAACAATATCAACAATGATGTCAATAATTCAACTTGAAAAGGAGGTGGATACAGGTCTCGATGACAACATACAGGAGATGCCTGGTAACATACCAACCGTACTATGGGTACAAGATAAAACGGATGTTGGACTGTTAAAAATAACCCCAGTGACAATTAGGTTGAAGCCTCGTGTTGCACCGGTACGTATGAGACAACATCCCCTGAGCAAGGAGCAAACAGAAGCAATTGCACTACAGGTGAATAAATACCTAGAAAAAGGTATAATCAAGGAATGTATGGTCCATGATTTGAGAGAGATTAATAAATTAATGGTTGTAGACACGCCCATAGTACCAAATCCACATACCCTATTAAATCAAATTCCATCTAATGCAAAATTTTTCAGTGATTGACCTCAGTAATGCTTTCTTCTCAGTGCCAATAGATGATGAGAGCCAGCTGCTGTTTGCCTTCATCCATGGAGGAAAGCAGTATTGCTGGACCCGGTTGCCTCAGGGGGGGGAGCAACTTCTCCCTCCATGTTCTCAGAGGCAATGGCAGGAGTACTTCTCTCTTGGCATCCTGAGAATCAAGACATTCAGCTACTTCAGTATGTGGATGATCTACTGTTGTGTACCCCAAGTAAGGATGTATGTTTAAAAGAGACATTATCTTTACTAATCTTCTTGTACCACGAAGGTTACAAGGTATCCAAGGAAAAACTGTAAATTGCAAAGGAAAGAGTAGTGCTCTTAGGACATTGTATCTCCTTCCCACTCAAACATATCACTCCAGAAAGGAATAAAAAACAAACAAAAAAAAAAAAAAAACAACAATCAGTCAGGCTGTAGAACCAACAACTTCCAGCGCATTAAGAACGTTCCTGGGGCTGGTCAGCTACTGTAGAGAGTGGATTCCTTCTGCATCTGCCATGATGCAGCCCCTATTTCACATGCTCTCTGCATGCAATAAGGGTCAGCTTTATTTGCTGACCCTAAAAGAAAAACAGGGGTTTCAAATGCTCAAGGACGCCATTCTCTCAGCACCAGCACTAAAAATCCCCAACTATGGCCTACCATTTTTCCTTTTCTGTCATAAATCAGGGGGGCATGCTAAAAGTGTGCTCACCCAAAAATATGGAGGTAGACATCGTCCTCTAGGATACTACTCTGCTCAGCTCAATGTTGTTGCAAAGGGAGCACCCTCATGCATCAGAGCGGTAGCCGCCTGTGCAATGTTGAAAGAAAAGGTGGCTAATATAGTGCTAGACAATGTACTAGAAATTCAAGATCCCCATTCAGTACAGGAACTTCTGCTCCAGGCCAGGACAAAACACCTGTCCATGAGCAGATTGACCAAGTACGAGGTGGCAATATTGACTCTCCCAAATGTCACTATCAGAAGGTGTACAACTCTTAACCCTGCCACACTAATACCTGAACCAATTGATGATGAAACATTACACCTTGAGCATAACTGCTTTGAGTTAATGGACGCAGAAACTAAACCACTAGCCAATGTACAAGAAACACCAATTTCCGAGGTGGATCTAGAGCTATATGTAGATGGCTCCCGATACTACCTAGATGGGAAGCCCCATACAGGCTATGCCATAGTCAGTCAAAATGAAGTATTAAAGGATGAGGCACTGTCCCCTAGAATGTCTGCCCAGGAAGCTGAGTTAAAAGCACTCGCTGAAGCATGTATAATTGCAGAAAACAGAATTGAGAATGTTTTTACAGACAGTCGCTACGCATTTGGCATTTGCCATGATTATGGTCCCATATGGAAAAGCAGAAAGTTTATCGGTTCTTCTGGTAAACCCATAAAGAATGCAGAAGCAGTAGCACAACTCCACAGAGCGTTGGAGTTCACACCAAAGAGTGCACAAAAGAGGCTGAGGGAAACAGGAGGGCGGATGCAGCTGCAAAAGCTGCAGCCCTGTTGCCCCTCCCAGTAGAAACATTCACTGTGCAAGTGTCTGGGAGTGTGGACCTGGATCTCTTGCAGAGCCTACAGGATCAGGCCTCTGCACCAGAAAAGGAAGAATAGACTAAACGCTCAGCTAAACAGGGAAAGGATGGACTGTGGAGAGCAGATGGCAAATACTGTCTGCCAAGATCCCTGCACTCTATGATGTGCACTCTTTCTCATGGACCAACCCATCAGTCCAAGGATGCAATGGTAAGTCAGGTAAAGATCTATTGGGTAGCACCAGAATTCCACTATGCTGCTGTTAAATTCATACAGGGATGCATAATCTGTGCATGTCACAATGTGGGAAAAACGGTGAAAGTGCCACCAAAGTGCACTGTGAGACCATTATACCCGTTTCAGCGACTTCAGATAGATTTCATTCAGCTCCCGAAGGTAGGCATTTATGAGTATGTGCTTGTCTGTATCGACTTATTCTCATCATGGCCAGAGGCCTGTGATATAGAACAAGCACAGCGGATCAAGGAAGGTGTGCGGAAGGCAAATGCCTTAGAAAATTTACCACTACCCGAGTGGCTCGCTTGCATGAATCCTTTAAACTTATTTAGGGAAGTTTGAGGGTGAATAAGTGGTGTCATACATTTCTTGATCCAGGCTGTGTTTATAATAGTGGTGGTTGCAATAATCATGAAACTTTTTGTGATGATGATAAAGAAAATTCTTGCTTCTAATTGTAAATGTTTTCCAGGTAAATCCCAACATAAAATTGATACAGACACTGAAGTGAAACAAACCCAAGTCCTTACTACAATAATAACCACAGTACAGCGAGAATGCATCTTCTGCAACAAGATTACTGCAGCAGACTTATCGGATTGTATGTTCTGCGCAAAACCATTGGTCTGAAAAGCAAATCCTACCAGCAGAGGATGGAACCTGATAGATGCTGAACTCTCAGCTACTATTTGCTCAAAGATACCGAACATATAACTTGTAGTTGTATATACACAGCAGTCTATTATATTAAAGTAGACATATACCTGACAATCCCTCTATACATATAGCAACTATACTCAGAAAATGGTAGGGAAAGTAAGGGACAGTGGGTCTGATAACAAATTAATTTGAACGGATGCGCAGCAGGACTGGCATCCCACTACATACGGAGGGTAAGCCCCGTGATGTCGTGAAGTAGGGTTAATTTGCAGGCCTAGAATTTAGGTAGGGACATGAGGGACAGACAGTATGACAAGATGATAAAAAGAGGGGAATTGTTAAAATAATGGGTCAGCTTCGAATCATTGCCTTTAAGAAGACTTGTTTTTCAGTTAGATAATCCTTATTTAGCAATACTTTTGTTTGTTCTGTTTTCTTGTAGTGTTCTCATGACCTTTATAAGAATTGGCTCATTGGTTTATAATTATCATACTTGTCCTATGTCTGTACACAAAATAAAGTCCCAATATATCACCACCAGGAAACTCCCTAAGTTCACCATGACCTGAACTGTATTCAGTACTATCAGTGAGAAAGGATGTTGGGGGTATCATACATCATGAATATCCTGCAGATGTATTGACAAGCACCTGTTATTTAATTATTCTGCGCCAAAGATAACATATTACTTACATCATCTCATACGCATGTATCAAAGCACAACCCACGTTGATTGGGGTATATAATTATATTACATCTTAAAATAAACAGAATCATTCTCTTGAGACAGTCTGTAGTGAGTGTCTTATTTGAAGCGTCATTCCTATAGGAAATCTATATAGGTAATTTCTTTTGTCTACCTGAGAAGAAGTGAGATCCCCTCCCGTCTTTAACAACGTAGCAATAGGGAGTGAGAGAGTCCGGACAGCACATGGAAGGAGATTTTCTCCGAGTGCAGCATTCCCACCTGCAGGATTAGGGGCTCAGTGACGATCAGGATGGTCACCGGAAGGAGTCCTCCATCAAAGGAGGCGACGGACAATGGTTCAGCCAGAGGTTTGGTGGGAATTCGGTATCTCTCTACCAGGGACTGGGAAATGAGGTTTCCAGCAGCTCCAGAATCCAGATGCGCAATTTCAAAGAGACGGTTCTCTCCCCAGGAGATAGAGACAGACAAAGTCAGGGATGGAGAGGGCTTACTTTTGCCTAGGACGACCTCTCTGAGTGGTCCTAGACACTGAAGTTTCCCGGCCTCTCCGGGCAGGAAAGGATCAGGTGCTCTTTACTGCCACAATAGCAACAGCTCCCCTTGGCTCGGCGTGACTCTTGGTGAGATTTGACCATCTTGGTCTGGTCGATCTGCATGGGTTTGGGCGAGTGCGCCCGGGGAGTGACTGGTTGAGAGGCAGACTTCTAAAAAGTAGGAGCAAGGCGGGGGAACTTTTTCTCCCGGGTAGTCTCTTTGGTGTGTTCTTGGAACCGGATGTCAATCCGGGTAGCGAGTGACACCAGGTCATCCAGGGTGGTAGGAATGTTCCGACCGGCTAGCTCATCCTTATTCCGACCGGAAAGACCCTCCCAGAAGACGGACACCAGAGCCTCGTTATCCCAGGCAAGCTCAGAAGCGAGGGTGCGGAACCGTATGGCATATTGGCCCACGGTGAGACTCCCTTGGCAGAGACGTAGCAGGGAGGAGGCTGAAGAGGTTTTTCGCCATGGTTCATCGAAGACTTTCCGGAAAGCAGTAAGGAAAAATGACAGGTCGGACACCAGGGGATCCCCTCTCTCCCACAGGGGATTTAGCCATGCCAGTGCTTCCCCAGTGAGATGGGACATGATGAATGCCACTTTGGCCCGGTCGGAGGTGAACTGATGTGCCAAAAGTTCGAAGTGCAGAGTGCACTGGTTTATGAAGCCTCGAGCTAAGGTGGGGTCGCCACCAAAACGAGGAGGTGCAGAAAATCGGGGACCGGGGCTGGATGCCATGGTATTGGTGGGCAGCGGTGCTGCCGGAGCGGGAGTCGTATGACTCGAGGTGGACGCAAGAGGGACAGGCAATGTGTCCAGGCGGGAGTTGACACTCCGCAGGAAGTTCAGGATGGTTTCCTGTTGGGATCTCTGACGGGACACCTCCTGGTATAGGTCAGAGAGCGAGGGAGCTTGGGTGCCACCGGGTTCCATGGCCCGAGCAAACTGTTACGGATCCGGGTGGTGGAACCTCTGTGCTGTGGTGCAAGGAGGGACCCAGAGGGGCGTAACTAAGTATCAACTCAGACCGACCCTGGTCATACGGCGGCTAACGACTCCGTGACCAGGGAGGGACCGAGCAGAGGGACCAGGTGCTACTCTGGGGACGACCTTGTAAGAGAGCAGGTGGCTCCCACGGGTCAGCAGGCTGGGACTGACCGGTATAGCGGCTGGACACAACAAGCAGGCAGAAGTCTCTAGGTTAGCAGACGGGTAGTCACGGCAAGTGACAGCAGGAGCCTCCAGGTAGGCTATCAGGTGGTCACGGCAAGTGACGGCCAAGCAGGCTGAAGTCTCTAGGTTAGCAGGTGGGTGGTCACGGCTCGTGATGGCAGAGCAGGCTGAAGTCTCTAGGTTAGCAGGCAGGTGGTCATGGCTCATGATGGCAGAGCAGGCTGAAGTCTCTAGGTTAGCAGACAGGTAGTCACGGCAAGTGACAGCAGAGCCTCCAGGTAGGCTAGCAGGTGACAGGCAGGTAACAAGCGAGTGCTCCCAGGTGAGCGGGCTAACAGGCATGGCAGGTAGCAGGCAGGTGCTTCCTGGTAAGCAGACGGACTTGCCCATAGAGAGACTGGCAAGTTGAACGGAAAACAGACTGTCGGGCTGGAGAGTAGTCCGACTGGTGGACTGGAACAGTAGTCAGGCTGGCAACTGGACCTGAGGGCTGAAGCAGAGGTAAGTATGCTGTGCATCAACTTTTACTCGGGCGCCTCCATTTTGGAGGAGGTGCCTTATATATGGGAGGTCCTCCAGCTATTGGGTGGGGACTCCTTAGGACGGCGCGCGTGGCCCCTTTAAGAGAGGGGGAACGCGCCCTAAGCACAGTTCCCGGGAACCTGCGCGCACCGGCAGCAGCAGGAAGAGGAGCGCAGGAGGATGCCGCGCGGGGAGCGGGGAGGTGAGAGGGACGGCGTCTCTGCCTGGCAGGGGGCAGAGACGCCGATGCTACACTCTCCTTTGTTTCAATTGACATCTCTCGTGTTGGAGCCATGATTCATGTCAGTCCACTTGGTGCAACAGCTCTCCAAGGTGTGATCACTCCTTTTTAGATGCAGACTAACGAGCAGATCTAATTTGATGCAGGTGTTAGTTTTGGAAATGAAAATTTACAGGGTTATTCCATAATTTTTTCCTCAGAATTCAGTGATTCCATAATTTTTTTCCTCTGCTTGGTCTGAAAAAAATTACCCTTATTGAGTACCACATATTTTATCTTGATTTCTTTTACTGTTTCTTAAAGCCATAAAGTTGCCATTTGAAATGACTTTAGTTTTGTGCCATGTCTGTGATCTGCTTTTTTTCAACAACATTAAACAACTGAATGCACATCCTCCGAGCCCGGTGATTCCATAATTTTTGCCAGGGGTTGTATAATATATTAGATTGTAAGTTCCTCCTGAGCAGGGTGTATTTGTCTTTTCCTTCCCAGGGTTGGCTCTTCTGAGCTTATAATACATGCAGATATACAGCAATATTCAGCAGGACAGACTTGATCCAGGGAAATATCTGATCGCCGCCAGGAAGGAATCCCCCCCCCCCCCCACCTGAGGCAGGACTCTCCGGGAGGTTTCTTCGCTTTCCTCTGGAACTTTCAGTCCAGTTGCTCTAAGCCGGTCTTCAATGACCACAGCCAGTTCTGTGGTCTCTATGGGGCCTGATCTGAGAGTCATTGCAATCATAGTTTAATTTTTTAAAGGGTCAGTAATATTTTTATTACAATGTTGCTTATTGCTATTCCAATAAAAAATAAAAAGAAAGAAAATAATGGTCATGTGAGTTTTTTTGTCTTGACTTTTTTTTTTTACACAGTTACAATAATGGGAGTGATAATTACTACCCTCAATATTCCTCAAATAGAACCAGGAATTATGGAAGGTGCCATTTACAGATGGCAGACCACATACTGTATATCTCCACCCATTGTGGTATCATAATGTCAGCTCCTGTCCCAAGTTACATTACAAGTTTTATGGAGCCGATCTCTGTGATGGTGGAAGAGCACTAAAATAGTATATGTCCTACACAACAACCTACCTGATAGAAGACTGAAGACAGAGCTGCCGAATTCAAGAGACACAAGCAGTGTCGGACTGGGGTGCCAAGGACCCACCAGTGACCAACTCCAGGGCCCCACTTTTCAGCTACATGCAAATGTGACATTATCCTCAATCACAAATGTATATAACAATGAACTGGGTAGATTGATAAATGAATAAGATTCTGCCTCTGTCTGTACATTGTGAGTCAAGTATATTGTGCCAAGTACTGCTCCTGTAAGAGGGTGGTGGCCCACTCCTGCACAGGGGCCCACCGGAGGATTCTCCTGTTCTCCTGTGGTCCAGTCCAAGCCTGGGCGGCATACACGTACACACAGATGGTAAAAATGGACTGTGCCACACTTTCATGCATGTGAAGGAGGCCTAAGATGCATTGTGAGGTGTAGTATGAGGTTATGTTAGATAGGGGAAAGGGGAAGTAGGAGAAGTGTGGATATAAAGAAATTTTTTTAAATTCATAACCTTTATTAATTTATTAAATCTTAAAATGCAAAATATCTAATGCATCTATAGATGCATATAAGGTAACCATCTATTAGAGTATAGAGATGGTACTGTAGCACCCTGAGGATTCGGCTGCTACAGGGGTATTGCACCTCAACCCAGAGGTGTGATATTCCACTCCCGGGTAAGGATGGAGTGTGGAACTGAGCTCGGAAAGCTGCATGCACTACACACATCCCATTTCCGAGGAACAGACCAACGGTACTCCCACTTAGAAATGTGCAGGTATGACCGAGTCTGTTCCTGGCTGGAGTGGGAGGGGGGTGGTACATCCCAGTAGTGTAGGGGCAGATAGGGGGAGCAGCCTGGGTAAAGATAGGAGCTCATTGGGTGCTGGTCACCTGAGCTCACACATAGAGGGAGTATATAAGGTGGGCACCATCTAAGATCAGGGTCAGTCAGTCAGACAGGCAGACAGCAGCCAGTCAGCCTGTTGTAGTGAAGACTTTGCAGAGCAGTAGAAGAAAGCAGAGGAGCAGAGCAGCCCCAGGCCCAGAGTGAGAGAGGAGAGAACGAAAGACCCAGAGGGGGAGAAAGAAGGAACTCTGAGAGCCCAAATACAACCACAGGGTGAAGAGTTGGCAACAGGGTACCGGATCCCAAACTGGTGGGGGCTACAGCATACCTCAGCCAGAGACCGGAGGCCGTGGGCAGCATCTGCCACGGCCACCCACCAAATCCACCCGGAAGGCAGACCACGCATAGGGTCAGGGAACCCAGAGGCAAGGGTTTACCCACCAAGAGGCCCGAGGGAGCCGGACTTAGGTGGATCCCTGGTGGGGAAGGCCAGAGACGAGGACAGGACAGAAAGGGAGCTCAGAACCACGCTCCAGAACTACTTGGGGGTTGGCCGAGTCCAGGACCTGGTGGACGCAGCACGGCTCGGGTGGTCACTCAAGGCCGGAGTGACCGGTACAAGAACAGCAGTAAGTAAAGAACCCTGAACTGCACAACCCGACTCTGACTCTCATTACCATCTTCCCTGCACTTCCACAACCCCCATCCTCTGCACCTGACCCCCTGAGGCCATACCCCTCCCGTTGGGGGTTATACTATCTAAAGCTGCACCAACACCATCAGCCTCAGCGGACCCTGCTGCAGTGGCGGCCGTAGTGACCGCAATCCAACGGGTGGCGTAGTCGACATAACGAACTTTGTAACATCTGTAGGACTGCCACATACTCTGAGCTTGACACCCTGGGCACGGACCGGGTCACAGCCACTCGGAGACTACAACCCCCATCTGATCCGGCTCCGGGTATTCCCCTAAAGAATATGGCCCAGGGGGCGCGTCAACTTTGGCGTAGTCGGCAGGATAACGTGCCCGCAACACCCGGGTACTGCGTGCCTGAAGAAAAGAACAAGTTTACCTCAAAAAGAAGTCTCCTGCCGGTTCCGGAGGGTCCCCGCCATCGGGCCCCATCACAGGTCGTTTCCCGCCGGTTGTCCGCCATTAACAGCTTTTTCCCGCCATCTGCAGAGTTTCCCGCCACTGGGAGACGATTCCCGCCATTTCCAAAGGTTTCCCGCCTTGTCAGAGCGGACGCCATTATGGGCGTGCCAGAGGATGGCAAGAGGCCGCCTCCCATCGTGGGCCAGGACCGAACATGGCGCCAAAAGTGGAAACCGCCCCCACCAACAGAGACTGTGATGCTAGAGGTGTCTGTCAGCGTGAAAGAACTGCCCCTGGAGCTGACAATCACCAAGTGGCCCCGGGACCGCCCTCGAAGTGGGAGGACTGAGAAGAAGAGAGCAAAGATGGGTGTCGCCTGGAGCAGTCTGGAGAGAGCGCACCCGGAGACAAGAAGCCTAGAGCTGAGTCCAGAAGGAGCTTACCCGGAGATGGAAGAAGAGCAGAGCAGCACCGGCCCGCTGGCCAGGAGCCTGCTGGAGACAACGGGAGGAAGAG